>NC_061521.1:8830000-9160000 GCF_022379125.1 Scophthalmus maximus | reverse complement strand
GAAGCACATTTGAAAACAAAACTCTTAATAACCAGTATTATGCAAGTCCAAATAATAAAGAATATAAAGTTTGGGGGGAACATAAAGGTTTCAGTGGTGGGGGATCTTATAAGTAAAGAATATATCTCACTGTAACCAGTTCACACATTAACACTTTTTTAAGCTTGTATTAGCAAAATGTACTAAGTACACCTCATATCCTCAGGCGGATCGTGGAAGCGATTATCGGTTTCAGAACCTGACAATGACAAATTTAAATACATAGTAAAAAGTATATACACGCATAAATAAACTACATAAAAAGCAAGTAACTGTTTTACAATCATGACCACATACTCCATTCCAGTCATTTAAAATAGGGATTCAGCACTTTATGGCTTCATGCTGTTGAGATTTGTTCAGTAGCATAACCTGGACTAGACACATAATTATTGCTTTTTTTTTTTTTGCAGAACACTTAAAAAATGTAAATGTCAAACTGTCGTAAGAGTAACATGATAGGACAGCAGACATTGCTGATTTTAATGATTTTAACCCTTAAAGGATAAAGTGGTATAGATAATGGATGAATGGCTGTAATAAAAGACAACATTTATGTATTTGAATAATATATAATGTATATATATATTAAAGCTAATAATAATTAAAGCAAAAGGCGGTTTCGGCTGAATCCTCTTTTGTATGATTAGTTCTATTATGGTTATTCTCATTATGTGTAGCCAAAGCTGTGCTTCCATTCATAAGAGCACAAATGAGCCAACAGCTGCAAACTGTCTGTCAGACTTTGATATGAATCACTCTGAACTCCCTCTCTGTCTTGTTTGACCAGATCCAATATGTCATCCCCGTGTTGACATATTGTGTAATCTCTGTGTGCACACCTTTTACCTATACTTTAAACCTCATGGCTGTTTGTCAGAGGCAGACATTTTCCATCACAAAACGAAAAGCATGGAGCAGCAGTTTTACAAATGTGAGGGTTTTTGTTATTGGTGCCTTTCAGATCAAACTTTGACTTCTCTTGTGAGCTGCCATGTAAGATGAGGCCCCTCTTGAAAAATGATTTGTGTAAACGTTTGCATGTATGCCACAGCTGATCATTTGTTATGCAGGAACTTCTGGGTCTGTGCTACACAAAGTTAGATTTTTTCCAAGCTTGTAGTCCAGCTTAGAACATCTTGGACTCTGTTACCACTGACCTGAAGTTACCCCGTGCAGTTTAATGTACACAGTCTTTTGGATCAAACTGAACTAACAATAATCATTAGCAAAGCCCCATGAGTGAGCCCCCCGCCATGTCCGAGCTGCTGCGGATTGAATTTTTCCCCTCGCAAGTCGGGAGGTTTTAAACCAGATGCTTAACGCGTCTACTTTAACAAGCGCATTTGAGTGTGATCCAAAGAGACAGGATGGGCCCTTCAGAATAAACAGACTACAATCTGAGCACTGACCTGTGGACGTACAGTCAGAGAGCAGCGGGGAGCCGCAGAGAGAATGTCGAAATACAGTGCGTTAATGAGCTCCCCTCGGCCCTTTCGTTCCTCTTTTGTCTTCTTTTTTTTTCTGTTTTTGCCCCGTGGATATTTGCGAGTGTGACAGTGAGTCTGGATGTTAGACTTTTGCTGCTAATAACCGCTGAATAAAATAGCTGTAAGGTTTCATTGATATATTTTTTATTCACCTGATGGGAAACTTTGGAAAGAGAAGATCTGCAGACTTTTTAAAGCTCCCGCCGGCCTTGTGCTCGAAACGTCACTTATAAAGCAAATAAAATCCTCCACCGGGAGCCTTTCGGTTGTGCAGATCTTCTCTTTTCCAACTTCCCGTGATATTTTGATGATCCAGCCCCAATCAAAAATGTTTTTACTAAACGCGCAAGTTTCTTTTTAATTTTTAAAATATTTTTTTTTGACCTGCAGGGACACAAGTAAGTCATCAAAACAAGTTGTAATGTAAGTTATTGTGAGTGTAAAACTTTTTATACTTTTAATGTCCCATTTGTTAAAGAAGTAATTTGACCGCTAAAAATTAGTCACCTTTTGTCCTAAAGACTATAAACAGCCAACCCAACCCTGCATGAGGATCTGGCTCATACAGGAGCATCAAATCAGCATTATAACTGGAGCTAAACCATATGGTGCCTAATGGTGATTTAAGGGCAAGATCCTGAAATCTATTCTCAAATTGACTGGTAACCAATGAAGAGAGGCTTAAACACAGGGCTAATATGATCTTTGTTACAGTTTTTCTCCATTGCTAAAGACACATTTCTTGAAATAATGCTCCATTTCCCCAAAAAATCAAAACACAATTGCATAACTCATTTTGACAAACTTCAAACTTCCAAGTCAAAACGTAACTCTCCTCTCAAAACCATGTAATCTCACATCAAAACCAAACTTTGCCTTCAGACATCGCACAAAAGCCATCAAATTCACACACACACACACACACACACACACACACACTACAAATTGCTATTTAACACGGGTGAGATCAATTCAAAACACTTACTGCAATGAATGATGCGTATGGTTTCCCCCAGAACAACAACTCTTTCCTTTAAATGATGAACACAATACAAAGACACAACCAATGCAGACATTTTTCAATTTGTTTCAATGTGCCGGAGAATACAGTAAAATCATATCCTGACCAACGACACAAAATAACCTAATACTGTAATGAATAATAACCTGACATAACAAACAGTTTGTACTCTGTAGAAAATTATGTGGTTGGCTATGACCATATTCACATTTCCCTCTCTTGCACTTCTAAAAATAAACGTCCCCTGCCTCTATCAGGTGCTCGTCTCTCAGTTCTGCAAAAATTGAAGTACTGATGGGAAACCATCCCATTTACAAACAAGGTAAATACAGTAACTACAAATGACTGTAACTGTATATGATGTGGTACAGCAAATCAATGCATTTCCGACAGCTTACAGCACAACAGCTACAGTGCATGCATGTGCTGTATCAGCGCAACGTACAGGACTCCAAAGTTACAGTAGAGAGCAGTAAATCACGTATTATAGTGGCTACTGTGAAGCTGCTAAGGTTTACAGTAGACCATGTGCGTTCTTAGCGGGTTGATTCATGCAGGCTGAACATGGACAACACAGTGAAAAAATATGTATTCATTGCCAAGGTTATTGGAATTGAATATACAAACAATAATACAGGCTACGAAACTGAACGGAAAAGGTCGTCACGTTGACAATGTTTGCTGTACGCTCATATATGTCCACCCGACCGCCGTACGTACGGCATCAGATGGAACTGCTTTCATGATGACTTTCTACCCTTCCCAGTCATATTCATACTCGTCTTCTTCTTCTACCTCATCTTCTTCTGGCCCGTCACGTTAAATATTGCTGCCGCGATGAATTGTGCGGCAAACCCAAATCTAAAGAAATACCGAAATGCAACCGGGATGAAATAAAAGCACGGATGACCTTCAGGTCGAGAAGGAGAAGACCTTAACTGATCACATGATTTAACACCCGTTTACAATTTGTCTGTCGAGAGAGAAAAACCGTCTGTCTGCATGGCCGAAGGTTTGGTATTTGCACAGAAGATGTTTGTGCGCAATAGGGACCTGTTGGGGATGAGTTGCAACATCACGTCTGTGGCCAGGTGCAAAAACAGCTCGGCCGTTGTGAATTCCTCCGCTTTCCCGACACGCGATCCAAATGACCATTCCAGGAAAAAAACCACAGGTCAAATATCAGTCAGTGTGCAAAACAGAATCAGACAATGTGGCTCAATTCGAAGGGACGACTCTACTGAGACAGACGATCGGGTACGATGACGTGTAGCTACAACAGCTGCACGTCATCATAGCAGGGATCACTCTACGACACGTGGGACTTACTCAAGGCATTTTGAAAGAGATTTTGGACTCATTCAGAAAGAAGAAAAAAAAAATCAAACAGGTTATTTGTTCATACATTAAAAGTCAGGCCGACGGATCCAGAGAACGAACGCATCCGTGTCTTGAATTAGAATCGGATCTGAGGCTGGGGGCTGGGGGCTGGGGGCTGGGGGCTGGGGGCTGGGGAGGCCTCCCCCCATCCCCACCTCCATAAAGACCCTCTGGATTGTGACCTTCTAACAAATGCCTTGAACCAGGCCACTCTGGACCCCTGCGGTGGGAAAATGTTCTGAATGGGCAACTGGGTCTGTGAGGAAGAAATCGGGGTTGAAAGGATAAAGGTTCCTTTCGGGAGGGGACTTGAATTAAGGATGTGTGCGGAGCGAGGAGTTCATGGAGCAGGAGGGACGTTCTCATTGCGGGCGGACGCTGATATATTGGAGCCTCGTATACTGTGAATGTCACACGCAAATTATTTTAAGGTTATTCCTTTTTTTCGAACGATGCATTTTTGTATCTTCAAAGCTTTTACAAAAAAAGTGAGTAACGTGTGGGATCACTGCACGTATGCACACACACACACACGCACGTGTACATATGGTCCACAATCTCCATGAAAACATAAATCTGACCAGCCTCTCCCCCCATAGACTTTCTGGGTGTTCTCTGGAGAGAAAGGCCCTGTGAGAGTATGTGTGTCAAAAGGTTATGCAATCAGCCCAACACACTGAGAGACAGCACAGACCTCTAGTGTGCTGTGGTGAGTGTGTTTGTGTGTGTGTGTGTGTGTGTGTGTGTGTGTGGGGTGGGGGGGTGGGGAGGGGGTAGGGGGGTGTGTGTGTGAATGGAGCTGGATGGGGGGGGGTCTTTAGAGAGAGGCAAAGCAGAGAGAAATTCTCATTGCGGGCTGCACCAAAGTTGTCTGTTCCTCAGATCTCTGCCCCTCCATGTATGTTAGCGAAACCTGAACCGGCAGCAGGCCCTGGATTTGGTGGCCCGCGCTCTTCTGGAGTCTGTCATTGTGCATCATCATGAAAGGTGAGTAGCTTTGACTGTTGATCATGTGATTATATCATTTATTTCCCAGCAAAGAATTGCTGAATATATGAACGTGTTCATGGTCATTGTAGAATAAGCTCATTAATTGGCAGTGGAGCCGGTTGTTTAAAATGATCTCTGGCATGTTTGATTTTTGAGAGATCTCCGTAATGCATCCAAAACCTTGCACGCTTTTTTCATTTCTGCCCACTGAAAGTTGCTTGCAGTTTTTAAACGTGCGTAACTAACTTGCACAAGTGCAAAGATTCTGCATCAGGGAATCAAAACGTGGTCTTTATAGCTCCGTGCTGTAACCGCGCGACAAGTCATACAAAAGTATTGACAGAAAATCACATCAGATTATTTAGTCACATCAATTGTTCATAATTAAATCTATCAAGTCTTATTATCAAAAATAAACACTTGAGGTAATTTTTTATGGAAAGGTCCAAGCTATGCATTTTGTTCATTTATTGCCCCAGCAGATTTTGCATTTATAATTTTTTGCGCTACTACTCAGCATCATATGGTGTCAATGTACATCTTTACGTGTTCACATGGATGTCCTCACCTTATGTAACCAATCCGTTTATGTATTAGCCTGCAGTTATTCCAGAGTAGGAGCTTTCGGGGGCACAGGACGTCACGAATATGTAACTCTGAGCTGCACGTGTTTGGAAGAAGCCCCAACGTTAGTGCCTTTGTCAGTGAGATAACGTGAGGACCCATGGTACGGGGGGGGCACTGTTTCCCACCATCAGATATTGATATTGTGAATTAGATTGTGAATCATGGTGATGTGTAACTAACCAATCAGTGTACTTTTTTGGTGTTTTTCCCACTGTGGCCTCGATTTCACAATGTGGACTCTACAGAGATATCAGATAGAACACGACGGATGAAAACCCTTTCGCCGCTCTCATCGCCCTCCAACAAGTACTGCTTTGACATAAGTTAGTGATTTGCTGGCGCACAATTGAGCTTTAGCAGCCGAAGAACCAACTATTTCCTCCAGGAGTTGGTGGAGACCCTGAAGCACCGCTCCTCAGTATGTGGCTAATCTTTAAAACCACGTCAGAATCGTGCCAGATTCACATTACACTTTACCCAAATGGACAGCGTTAATATATATATATATATATATATATATATATATATATATATATATATATATATATATATATATATATATATATCGACGGGTCGGACACTGTGTTGATATTCAAAAGAACAGGTCAACAACACGCACATTTGCACAAAAGCTGTCTCGTGAGTTACATCTTATTTAGTTGATCCTTCACGATAAACAACAAACCTACAAATTATAGGTTTATGGGTGTCTATTTCTTAGCCTTGAATTGACCCCCTGGAGGATGTCGCTGTTGTCACCACGAGGTTGCCAGACAACCAGTTGAGACTCAACAAAGGCGGCTTTTGTGACCACTTTTTTTTCTTTTTTCTTTCCGGTCTTTATCCTACGATAAGCTAACAGAGGGGGGCTCTAGAGACGTGGGAGTGGAGCAGATAGTAACATCTTACTCACGGCAAGAAAGTGAACATGCTTTCCCTCAAACTCTTCCTGGAAGGACCGGACTGCATATTAAGATGGGCAACCGATCGAAATCACAGATGTCATTATGCCGGGCATGCCGTATAAAAAAAAAACGGCCCATCGTGGCCAGTAAGTCAGCCAATCCCGCATTCAGTCAGTCACTCGTTCAAAAGGCCAGTGTGTCTGTCTGTCAGTCACTCAGTCAGCCGGTTGCTAAGGCGGTTCACCGCTTTTCAGAGAGAGGTGAAGTTGGTTGCTGTTTCCCGGGACAATGTTCCGGTGCCTTGACGACAGCACCCTTCAGTCTTGGCATATTTTACCCATGGGTGCCGTTCCTGCTTGAATGGAATGATTTTGCTGCTATTCATAACGATGCCATATTGTTCTCACCAATGCAAAAGGACGTTTTTGAACTGACGCTCGCTCGCCATCCACCACAAACTGCGAAGAAATTAGGTAACGTGCGATCTGGCGGCGAGGCCAGTGAGAACTCTCCCTTGCCAGCACAGAGGACAGGGGGGCCTTTGCTTTTGTCGCGCTAAGCTTTCATTCCCACCAAGTACCTTTCGGAGACAAGGGGCTCTATTTTTACATCAAGCTGCAATTTGGCTCCAGCGGTGGAGGGTTTGGCTCCCGAAACGGATCTGACCTCCAACCCCGTGCACACAGCGCAAGAGTCACACTTGTGCTCCACCTCTGCCCCTTCGCCAGTAGGCGCACATTCCTAAAGGTGGCTTCACACAGAGCCACGGGCTAAATGGCATTTCCACCCTTTGTGTCGTTTTTTTTTCCAGAACTGAACTGAACTGAAAAAAAAAACCACGCACAAAAACAGGCGGCTTCATTGGTCGCATGAGACCCGGGTCAGACGACACGACCCGTAGCGCCTTTTTTAATTTCATTTCGAGTGGCTGTAGAAAGACGGAGGACGCGAGGGAGGTTCGGTGCCGACATGTATTCTTGCGACTCAGTTAGTCTCCTGCAGACTGATGAGCAGTTTGTCTGAATTCGGACAGCCACAGAGAGAGAGAGAGAGAGAGAGAGAGAGAGAGAGAGAAAGGGGTAACAAAGGAGCCGCTGTGAGGCCTGTTAATGCAACCTGACAGGAGTGAGCACAGTCAGTGAGCTGTCTGTTTCCTCCACAGAGAGAAATTCTGTCCGCAGCGCCGCTGGTCCACAAAGAGGTTCTGGCCACACATTTGTTACATGGCAAAAGGAGTGATGTAATAGATCATTGCTCATGTGAACGTATTTTGGCACATTGCATCGCACACCAGGAAGAGCTAGCCGAGGTCTTGAAGTCATTTGTTAATCTAATCTTAATGTACAGTACATTTTATTGCGGGTCAAATAAATGTGCTTTACATTAAAATTACAACTGTACAACTCTAACAAAAGATGACACACGCACACACAAATACACACACACACACACACACACACACACACACACACACACACACACACACACACACAATGATCTTCCAGCTTCATGCTTCCCTGCTATGACTGTTGTGCAAATACAGGATGTAGTTGCCCAACAGTCAAAGTAATGCTATATATATAACTTTGCTCCACTTCTTCTTTGTGATTTTTGTTTTAACTTTTCCACTCTTCCGTCGACGAAACCCTCGGGTCCCACAGATGAAATGGAGAACGCGTCCAAGGTGGAAGCCCCCAACGGGCACAGCCGACCCCTTGACATCGTGCCCAGTACGGAGGAGAAGATGACTGAGAGGGGTCAGTGGGGCAACAAGCTGGAGTTTATTCTGTCGGTGGCCGGAGAAATTATAGGCCTGGGGAACGTCTGGCGTTTCCCCTACCTTTGTTATAAGAACGGAGGAGGTGAGTGCTGGAATTACTTACCCCTGGTATTTTCTCCTGTTGCCTGTCTGACACAAAATGAGGAGTTTCAGGACGCAGTCTCCCGTGTAGAGCATCAGGGTGTGGCAGCGGCCTGGAAGTATGGGCACATATATGAAGCGGATATATAACAATAAAACATGGGTTAGTGCACGATCTCTCTCTTCTGAGCTGATCCAGGCCTCAACAAAGTTTATGAAATTAGGAAGACACATGAAACCTGAGTAATAAAAAAAATGACATTTTTAGATACTGTTCATGTTTCAATCGGAGGTAAACTACTTGATTTGATCTGACGCTTTGATTATGTTGGCAGCTACATTCGATGGATTATTTCACATTTTTTGATTCACGTAACATTTCACGGGACCTTGTGATACGACATTTAGTGTGAAGTGCTTTTAATGCACGAAGAAGAGATTATTTTATGAGTGTGTTATAGGTAATTAAAACAATTTGCACATTGATGGCATCTGAGTGAACTGTTCCATTGAATCCGTGTGCCTTCTGTATGTCAGGTGCCTTCTTCATCCCATACCTCATCTTCCTGTTTGCCTGCGGGATCCCGGTCTTCTTCCTGGAGACGGCTCTGGGTCAGTACACCAGTGAGGGCGGCATCACCAGCTGGAGGAAGATTTGCCCTTTGTTTGAAGGTGATATACTTTTCTTTTCTTTTTTCAAACACAAAGGTCGTTAAAACTCATCAACCCGGAGGTTTGTAGCGCCACACATTCACAAGATTTGCTGGTTTATTTTTCCCTTTTATGACATATGTCATCATCCCATGCTCAAAGTGTGTTATTCTGAAGCAATGAGTTGCATGTGCCCCTCAGAATTTATGATGCGTTCATTTATTTTCAGTGTGATATCTTCACTGTGCATACAGTTTGTGTATAATATTGTGTAATAAGTCATAGTATTTGCATCCCATACAGATGTGGGAGGATGATGCTGGAAAGCAACTAACACTGGCAACCGTCACATTTCTTCAAAGCTTTTAACAATCCAGCTGCCTTCTAATAAGTGTGTAATCAGCCGTAATCATAACCCACAGAGGATGTCAGCTCAGTAAACGCCCTAAACACGATGTGTTCTCTTCCAGGAGTGGGTTATGCCACTCAGGTGATTGTTGGCCTGCTGAACGTCTATTACATCATTGTGTTGGCCTGGGCCATCTTCTTCCTGTCCCACTCCTTCACCTGGGACCTGCCCTGGGCCTCCTGCAACAACACCTGGAACACAGGTATTTAATGTATGATTATAATCGTGCACTTAGTCTGGTTCTGACAAAAGCACAGATTTGGTTAGAAAATGAAAATGATAGGTCTTTGATGGGGATCTGACGACGGAGTCTATTGCCGGCGTTCACTCCTGGACTGAAGTGTTCTTTTTACATGAGCAGTCTTTGCAAGTATCGTATATATTGTCATATCAATTTTCTGCTGTCTTTTTGTCTTTTCTTCATTCAAGATTCCTGTATGGAATTCCAGAAAGGGAATAGCTCCATCGGTCAGCATGTCAACGCAACCTCTCCTGTTATTGAGTTCTGGGAGTAAGTGCCAATGCCTCAAATGGCTCAAATGTGCCAGAAAGTTCCCCAAATATTCTTCTTAACAAGACTGTCTTTTTACAGTGGATACAATTTTTTACTCAATAGTTGTGTTGTTCAGCTACATGGTCTTTTGAATTACTTATAGACCCTTTGCCTCCTGAGAACATAAAAGCAAACACCATGTTGGAAAAGTTGAGGGAACATAAATACACTGAATAATGAATGCTTGTTTGTCGTGTGTGTGTGCGTGCGCGCGCGTGTGTGTGTGTGTGTGTGTGTGTGTGTGTGTGTCCCAGGCGCAGAGTTCTGAGAATCTCCTCAGGTATTGATCACATTGGCTCTCTGAACTGGGACCTGGTTGTCTGCCTGGTCATTGCCTGGGTCATCTGCTACTTCTGCATTTGGAAGGGAGTCAAGTCAACTGGCAAGGTGAAACCCGTGTTACATTCATCACGTTCAATTCCTCCGTTCAATATGGGAATAATACCTGTTTTATTATTGGCGATATTCTGCGGCATTTGCTATGTGGATCCATCTTTAAGCGACCGTACTCTGGTTGCGATTGACGGTGTTTCAGTAAAGCAGAAGCAATGTTTTGTTGGTGAGAGATGATACAAGAACTGGGCTGATGGATTTAAACAAACTAACGACGATAACAGAATTTCTCCAGAGAGAGGGAAAAAATACTCTACGCCAAGCAGACGAGTAAACAGTGCCGCTGATTCCCTACCAGGTGGTTTACTTCACGGCCACCTTTCCGTATGCCATGTTGGTGATCCTGCTGATCAGAGGGGTCACCCTGCCGGGAGCCTCCAGGGGAATCCACTTCTACCTCTATCCTGACCTGGGACGTCTCTCTGACCCACAGGTAGGCTGGACATGCACTTGCTCTCCGACGGATACGTGCCAGCATTTAATGCGTCGCCAAATGCTTGGTTGCCTTAATATTAGTAAGAAGTCGCACAAAATGGATCCAGTGATCCAGCCCTACATAATAGTGTAGGGTCATACCCACCTTCAGGGATTTTTAAGTGCCATGCCAGTTGCATTACATGTGCTAGGCTTGCAAACCCTGTAGAAACAATGTACTACAGTATATCAACTTACTTGATGATAATTATTTGGCTTGTGTGGTCAAAGCTTTTTTTTTCTTTCCCCAAGTGACCCCCCCCCCCCCCCCCCAAAAAAAAATCAGTTATTCGAGGTTTAAGCAGAGAGGCTGACTCCCCAGATGCCTTTGGTAGCGTGTCTAAAACGCCACTGTCGCTGCATCCTGGACGTGACACCGGCCGAGACGGCTGTGACGCGGTTTTGCAAGGCAAGCCAGAGGTTTTATTTTTTTTTTTCAACCTTATTGCGGAATGGTAATGGGCGAAGCTGGACCATTATCCGGTGCTGACGCAGCAAACGGAAAGAGCACTGGCTATGCAAGACTGAAGGAGAAGGGACAGGAATCCTGTGTCCGGTGTCAAACACTGAGTGTGTCTACACAATATTACTTTTTGCTTTGGCACTGAACATGGACTCGTTTAAGCAGCTTGAAACTGTCTAAACAGCCCCTCAAGGGGGCGGTGTCATTTAAAAAACATGCCAATGGCAAGGACTTAGGAAAGAGAGTGGAATTTGGGATGAGGTAATAACTGGGACAACACATTTTCTTCATCCCCTGCCAATAGATTGCAACCAGAGTGAAAGTCTAAACAAAGAGCTTTCTCAATTCTCCCTCGGGGCTTTGGGGATGAATACAAGCAATATGCGTGCGGCCCAAGACAAGCTAGACTGTTGGAGTTGTTACCTCGGCAATACCTGCTTTTGTGTTCTGTTGTGACCGGAGCTCAAGGCGTCGGTTTGATCCACATGCCAGCTGTCCAGAAACATGCCCCGGTGCTCCGAGAACACTTTACCAGACCTGCAAGAATAAAGAGAAACCTCATTTGCATGTTTCGGCGCGAGCGAGTGTTCAAAGAGAAAAAGTGGATAGGGGGGCTTTGCAGGGTGGTCGGTCACGGGATGGTGGGGTTGAGAGGCCGAGGAGTTTGGGGATTTGAAAGATGCATCGGGAGATAGATTGCGTTTTCCAAAAAAAAGGGGGTGGACACAACAGAGGCCTCACAACCACTTTTCTCTGAGTCAGCGGAGAGCAGTCCCCGACATTTGGTAAAGCAAGAAGTTGGTGTTTTGCCATATGGTTGATAAGATGTTTCACACACTGGCAACTTATGAGACTCCTGAGTGAACTGCTCCTTTAGTCAAATGCAGAAAATGAAAGATTGTTATTATTATGAAAGAGACTCTGTTCTTATAGAGCTGATTCAGCTCACAAAGTCCTGACGAGTCAGTTGTATAGAAAAACTTAACAGAGAAGCTATGGGTTCGCTGGTCGTGGACCAAATACAAACTGTATTGACAAATGTACAATCTTGGGTGAATGTTTCGGGTTCGATTTATTATTCTTTTGTCCGTTGTAAAGGTATTTTCTTGATTGGATGTCTTGCTTCCATTCTCTCCTGAGGTGTGGATGGACGCCGGGACTCAAATCTTCTTCTCCTACGCCATCTGCCTCGGCTGCCTCACTGCCCTGGGGAGCTACAACAAATATAACAACAACTGCTACAGGTGTGGGCTGAGATAATGATGCAGTTGATGTTGTGATCGACAGCACAAAACCACACATGCAGTATCCAGCACCTGTAGGTCGGCAGTGCTAAACCTGTTGTTAGTTATTTAGCTCGAACGATGGTCAATTTGTTTCACGATGAATGGGAATCCAATCGCAAAAGGACGTAAGGTCCCTGACGTTACGTCTGCCTCTGTGTCGTTTCCAGGGATTGCCTGTCCCTCTGTTTCCTAAACAGTGGAACCAGTTTTATTGCCGGCTTCGCCATCTTCTCCATCCTGGGCTTTATGTCCTACGAGCAGAACATTCCCATCTCCGAAGTGGCTGAATCTGGTTGGTGGCTTCTCTACTTTTTTCACTGCATTCAGACAAACTACCACTTCTATTTCCACCGACATTTCTTCTATTCTGCCCGACGATTGCATCTTGCAACATTGTTTTTAAGGACATTGGTGATATGATACTAATGAGAAAAAGGACATTTGAACTCTTTGCACCCCAGGTCCAGGTTTGGCCTTCATTGCCTATCCCCGAGCTGTGTCCATGATGCCTTTCTCGCCTCTGTGGGCCTGCTTCTTCTTCATCATGATTGTGTTTCTGGGCCTGGACAGTCAAGTGAGACCGTCCTCTTATGCACAACAACCGCGCAAGCAGACACACGCGCACACAGAGGATTCAAGCAGTACAGTAACACAGACATAAACCTTACCACACATTTTGCCTGTGTAGTACTTACAAATACACTAACATTCACACACATGCAGATACATAAAAAAACCACACACACACACACACACACACACCTCATACGTGTTGGTTCTCTCCCGATCAGTTCGTGTGCGTGGAGAGCCTGGTGACAGCCACCGTGGACATGTATCCCGCCACCTTCCGCCGTAAAAACCGCAGGGAGCTCTTCATCCTGGCGGTGTCTGTGGTGTCCTTCCTCATGGGGCTCATCATGCTGACGGAGGTCAGTGCCAGTGACCACATTTTTGTTTTTTCCCTACAAACTTAACATTTAATCCTAATGTTTTGTATCACAGAACTTCGATGTCACATAAATCATGACTGACATTAGAATAATCAGCTGTGATAAAAGAGAGACCAAAGGATATTAAAAGGTGAAACTGCAACGCACGTCTTGATCAAGGCCTTTAAGTGAAAGCTTCCTTTCTTTTTAGCCACGCTGGTTTAGGTGTGTGTATTCACTTTACAGAATGACCCTTAAAAACAAATATGGCTCAGTTGCGTTCATAATATGCAGTGTCTCAGCTTTCTTCTATATTTGCCTGCGTGTAGGTTTTTCTTGAGGGTTATACTCCCATGCTTTGTCCCCAACAGGGAGGAATGTACATCTTCCAGCTCTTTGACTACTATGCGGCGAGTGGGATGTGTCTACTGTTCGTGGCTGTTTTTGAGACTGTTTGCATCGCTTGGATTTATGGTGAGTGTGTTACCCGTGATATTCAGGAAGGCTTGGGGGAGTTATTGAATAGACTCACTGGGCACCATTCATTATCATCCTCTGCTCTTTTAATTGAAATAGAAATTGAGGCTTTTGTTGGCAGGCTGAGGCTGAGCGAGTGTTGTTTCTATCTGTCGATTTATTTTTCATGTTCAAATCAATAAAAATAAATGATAAAAAATAATAATCTATATGTTAAGCTAAATATCACGATAAAGGAGCAGCTATTTGGTTCACTGATGATACCAATGATTTTCCCTCATCCCTCCCTGATTTACAGGTGCTGACCGTTTCTATGACAACATAGAGGATATGATTGGCTATCGGCCCAGCCCTGTCATCAAGTACTGCTGGCTTTTCTTCACCCCTGCAACATGCTTTGTGGGTTTGACATGCATTCTCAAAAGACACCTTTTTTTTTTTTGCACTGGTTTATTTAAAGAAGAGCAGCCTCTGGTGGCCATTGTTGAAATTACATTTTAATTTGCAACTGACCATAAATAATGCCACTGGGGACCACTGATTTAAATTCATATTACAATTCATATTTCAATACAGTTAACTAAAACAATTGGATATCCCTTTCTGTCTCTGCTACCAGGGAACCTTTGCCTTTGCCTTGATCAAGTACTCACCTCTGAAGTACAACAATGAATATGTATATCCGTGGTGGGGCAACGGGATCGGCTGGATTCTGGCCATGTCGTCCATGCTGTGTATCCCCCTGTGGATGGCAGTGAAGCTGTACTACACCCCTGGAACACTGAAGGAGGTATGTTTCACCTCAAAACTGTCCCATGTGGGAGCAAATGATCAGCTCGCATTCAGTTTCTTAGTATTTTTCAACTTGTTATCTTTCAGTCCATTTTTGTGTTTAGCGCACTGCTTTTTTTCCTCCAGTGCGTTATTTCAGTTTTCATTTTTAACCACCGTAGGTGGCACTAGACCTGCATGTGATTGACTTACACTAATGTTCTTCCCTAACCCTATCATCTCTCTTCATACCCAATCAGAGCTCTGACAATTCCCTCGTACGCTACCTGCCGAGTGCATAATGGCAGACAAAATGACTGACTAGCCGTCATAGAGGAGGATTTGACACCTTAAGAGCCAGATGTTTCCCTCAGTAGCTGGTGGAGACCAAAACAGTGTTCAAAGAAAACTGGATATTTGACTTATGCGTCAGCTGGGCCAGCAACATGACTCCAAATTAATGCTTACATTGCTCTACAACTCCTAGATGGTTGCAAATACATAAATCATATCATCTTTATGATATCTTAATCCAAGATGGTCACAAAAACAATTAAGCAACTAAGTAAGAACTTTAGTTTAAAGGGACTGTAAGCTAATATTTCCTCACGTTCCCTTGCTGTCGGTTCTGTGTGTGCGCAGAAAAAGGCACAGACCTGGCTCTGTATATTGAAAACAAACTCCCTAAATATCCTTTCTGTGTCTCTCTACCCTCACTTTTGTTCACAGCGCCTTGTTCTCTTGACCACTCCTTCCACTGACTTGCCAAAGACAAAGAAGGAGCAGGAGAAGCTGCTCGCGATCTTCGCCGCAGATGGCGAAAGCCTCCATCAGAGGGCACCCGCGACCAAGGACGGTTACTTCCCCGTCGATGAGAAAGAGTCCCATTGTTAAAAGGCCCGAGTGTTGAGATCGGAGCCTCGTGGCTGGGGTCAAAGGTCACTCCTCAACTTTCACGCGCTCTGGAATACAAAGTGCAGAGAAAGTTCAGACAAAGTGAGGAAAGCTCAGACGCAGAGTTCATGAGTCGCCTCACCCGTAACTGCTGATTTGCTGCTGGAGTTTTTTTCCTTTGTACGCAGCCTTCAACATACTGTACATAGGCATCAAAATTCTCAGTTAATGATTTACAGTACGTCCTCTTTAGGAGAGCTGCTGATCATCTCATTTGCCAGCCGCAGAGTCACAAGTACATTTGACGAATGTGGCCATCGTTGTTTACATTTGATCACGTCTGCTTTCTACGTAAGCATTTTTTTTTCGGTCACGGACATCTCTAATGTTCACTCGGTCTGACATGACTTTTCAGTTTCTTTATTATAGAGGAGTCCGCTGCAGGACGAGAACTGGAGGTGTCACATGAGTGCATAAAAGTTCACTTGAATAATATCTATGCATGTGTAAATGCACTTCTGTACAACTGTCTGGTGCATCCAATCCAATCTCGCTCTCACGGCTCTGTCTTTACTGTACAGTTGAGAGGTATCATCTCAGGATGTATGATTTTCTGATGAAACATCCTACAAAAGCATATTATAACCAATTCTTGAGAATGCAAGAATTTAAAAAAAGAAGAGGCATTTACATTTGGTTGAACTGACCCCAACTAACTTCTTCTCTTGGTATTTCATATTAATGTTACCTTGTTCATTGACTCAGCATTTATATTGACACGCTTTATGTTAGGCTTCTGATTGTTGACAGGATTTTAATTCAGTTGGTTTTGCCTAATCTCTAATGCATTAAATCACATTACATTAAAATGTAAATTGCCTGAAAAGAAACGGCTGTGCCACTTAGATAACATGGACAGGGAAGGCTGTGATGTTTAAAGGGATTCATTCCAAAATGAAAAACAATTTTTCTTTTCTATAATAATGAACTTCTTCACCTGCATTTCTTTAGTTATAATACTGGAATGAACTAGTAGGGAACACTTTTACGTTTGTACATTTTATACGCTAAAATGATTTTTTTTATGACTGAATGAAAATACGTTTAATTGAAATGCACATTTGCATTGATATATGTGTTTGTATTTTATGGATTATACAATTAATTTTTTTTAATACATGAATGATCATTTATATCATGGAAAATATGTGTCTCAACTGTGTTTATTTTCTACTTGGTTTATTTTTCAGTAACACCGCCCTAATTTAGAATATTCTCCTTTAGGATTTTCTCGAATTAAAGCGCACAATTGATATTCTATACCTCATTTGCTCATGTAATCTTTTGAGAGTATTTTGGGGGTGTTATGGTGTATGTAAGATGATCTTCGTTGGCAAGGCCTGATTATGGAACATACATTACATTACGACAACATATAATTTACACTTGTATTGAAAAGAATAAATAGAATGTATAATTCAGTTTAATAAAAGGTAGATTTAATGTGTAAATAGTTGGGAGCTGCTAGTCATACAATGATGTACTATATAATGTAATATGGGGCCTTTTTCAAAAATACATTTTAATTAGAATTGAACTTGATTTTATTCACTCTTAAAATGTCACATATTATGCAGCTTTGATATATTTAATATGCAGTTTCACAGAAGTCAAAATTATTGTCTGAATCCTAATCCTTGATATCATGGGTCAAGTCCATCATACCAGTAAACACATTTCAAAGAGATGCATCCGTCACTTAAATCTCAGTTTCAGTGTTAAATCACCCCCGTCTGTGATATGCAGAATGATTTATTTTCCGTGTTTCAGGCTGTGCTTTCATGTGTACTCCCCAGTGCCCTCACACTTTGAAATCAGCGGACTGTTGTGAGGGTTGTTTCACATCGTGATTCTGGAACATAATAGGTGTTTACCTAGAGTAGCTTGTGTAAGAGGGGATTCAGTGATCCTGGGGGAGTGTTATGAATTTCTGCTGTCATTTTTCAAATACCAAAGTACTGAAAACCTCCGGAAATATTAGAAATTACGTGTTTTTTCCCTTTAGTTATTCTGACAAGATCCAGAGTGTGCTTTATTTCACAATTTATCTCAATTCAATTTCCAATTTCAGTTTTATTTGTATAGCACCAAATCACTAAATTCATTATCTCAAGGCACTTTACACAGTGAGGTCGAGACCTCACAATATTTCAGAGAAAACCAACAGTTCCCAAAATGAACGAGCACTTGGCGACCGTGAGGGAAAATAAACTCCCTTTTACCAGGAAGAAATTTCTAGCAGAACCGGACCCAGTTGTGGGCGGAACATCTGGCACGACCGGTTAGAGTGAGAGGAGAGAAATGGGGGAGAGAAGAGAGACATACCAGGAACAACTTTCCGACTGGCAATTTAGCATTTTATGAAGTGTTATAAGCATAATCATAAGGTTCTGGATGGAGCGCTGCTCTGTGCCACTGAGCACCAATTATGTGAAGGCAAAGTGCAGACTTTTCCAAAACAGTTTTCTAATGTAAAGTTCATAGGTGGTTAATGTAAAGGTAGCTCTGGGATTCGAAACCGTCAACCAAAACAACTAATGGTACTCTATTTACATATTGCACAATAACTGATTCAAGTGAGCCAACTAATTTGAAAGAAACTCCACTTCGCCTGGTACAAAAAGTTTTGCTCAGTGCTCAGTGTTTTCAGTTTAATCACGGTTCGAAATGATTTAAGGTGCAGAAGTTTGCAGTCCCTGAAGAATATAACTGTTTCGTCTGCAAGACAACGCTGAACTCCTGCAGCATACAGGACAAAAAGCAGTGGTGGTGGGGGTTCTCATGAGAAGGGGATAGATCCTGCAATCATATGCTGTTAAAAGACTAATTGTTTCTTGGCTGATTTTGGATTAACAGAGAGAAAAATAAAAAATACATGATTAACACATTTTCTTCTGAATACAGCAAGAAAATAAAAAAATAAAAAGGTACAGTCATCTGAACCACAGCAAAGAGAAGGAAGAGGAACCTGACACAGCCTGTTTTTTTGCTACAGCACAACAGAGACCTACTTTCATCTTTCACAGGTAATATGTGGTTTTGGCTGTCACTCTGCAGCCTGGGGGAATGGATTGTGTTTTTTTATGTCTGCAGATAGCATCTGTCAGTCTCACAAACGATATGCATACTGAATACTGCTCCTACCTTACCTAACTGCATCTCATCCATGCCACCTTATCCAAGTGATACAATAGATACATCAAAGTGTACCTTGTTAATGTGTAATTGTGAGCATTCATTAATAAATCCTACATAATTAGAGAAGCCACAGCATTATTTATAAACTATTAAAAAAAAAAATTTGAATGCAAAATCTTCACCTGCCCCAAACACTGGGAACTAAAGATATAAGATAATTGTAGTGGAAGAAATTTTTTTTTCTCTCTCTCGGAAATGCAGTAGAGAGAAGTATAAAAATGCAGAAAATTTAAATACCTAAGAAAAGTCCATGCATTAAATGAAAATGTTTTGATCATGCCATGATTTCATAAAAGTGCAGTAAATGATCAAATCAGTATTCGGCGTGACAAGTCTTTTCCCCTACAACAGGAACAGCTGCACAGCTTTAAAAAGTACTTGGCATGTACGTTGCTCCAGGCATCATGACGAACTTGTCACTTGTCTTCTCTGGATTTGGGCTACCTCTGATTTCTGTGCCCAAAACTTTTGCACAGCACACCTACTCTTTGTCAGGATAGTCAAGATAAGTATAATGGGTGCTTGAGTGAGGTACATTCCACAAATGTAGATTGGAGATTCAACATCCAAGATGTTTATTGTATCACACTGGTTATACCAGTGCAATCGTGTGAAAAACTTTTGCTGAGGGAGCTTCATTCAATAAATAAATAAATGATTAGTAAAAGTAAAAGGGACAACGCCAATAACACAAAAACATACAGTTATAGAATCAAATGTGTCGACAAAATAAAACAGACAATAATAAAATAAGAATACTCATAAATATGGAAAATAAGGAAACGCTGTCCACACATTTTGCACAGTAATTTCAATAATGTAGCCTATACTTGTAAATAATACATGTAATGTATAATTTACACAATTAAATAACAATATTTAAAAAGAAAAGCAGGTTCTGAAGCCTGCAACTTGGACACGTGACCTCTGTGCAGGTGGAGCCCACTCTTTGTCTGTGCGCGGCTCCTCCAGCAGGGGTCGCTGTGGTCATTATTCTGAAATCGGCTCTCGCTTCTGTTTACGGAAGTCCTAGTGACGTGTCACTGTGCAGCGAAGCATTGTGGGAAGGGAAGTGGCGCTGACTGCAGCCCGTGACAGACTGCTCGATATCGTCACCTATCCTCGACCACCCGCGTTTAAAGAATACACAATCAAGGGGACGATGCCGCTTTGCGAAGCCGACGTCCGCGGGCTCTGAAGGGGGCGAACGTATGCCGGCGTCATCGCTGCGGTCCCGCGCACGGGCGGCCGAAGCGGACAAGTGACGGATTATATTTCCCCCCCGCCGGCTGTGGATGGGTGGAGGGGGCGCGACGACGACTGCGCTCCCGCATTCCCTATCGCTCCAAGTTTCCCCGCGATTCCGTGTCCGATCCGAAGATGTCGACCAGCAGCCCCGAGGCGGTGAAGAAGCTGCTGGAGAACATGCAGACGGACCTGCGCTCGCTGTCCATGGAGTGCAAGAAGAAATTCCCCCCGGTCAAAGAGGTTAGCCCAGCCGGCTAGTTAGCTCCGCCCGGGCGGTCGGGGCGGCCGGTGCCGAGTGTGAATTTCGATGTCGGAGACGCGTCGATGTAAATGTCACGTATGGGTCCGATCCCCCCGCTAACCGCTAGGCCTCTGCTCCGCTGTGGGGGACGTGGACGCCGACGCGTCCTCATGCTGCGCGGGGTTAAATGTGGAAGTTGCGTCTCCCAGCTGACCAGGTGTGCGAATGAAGCGACGCACAGGTGTTTTTCCATCGAGCCGTGAACCACGTCTTTTGGTGGACGCGCGTGTGAAGCATCCCGGCGCCGGGACACGGCGATGACCCCGACTGGCTGTACGCGAAGAGCTCGGTTGTATACGAGGTGTATTTATTGAGAACACGAATCTGCCACTGTTCAGAAATGACTCGAAGTACGGTCATGTAAAGGGCGCGTTCACTCAAATTGCTGGAACAGATCGAACAACAACCCAACATCTTACGCCTTCTTCGGATTATTATGTGGCCACGGTGCATATGTCTCATGGGTATAATATATGGTGGGATATGTTCATACAGTTGAATGTATACGCCGTAGCTTGGAGATTGTATTTAACTACAGTGTTTCACCTAGGTTTACTGGTTTTACAATACTATATATATATATTGTATTTTACATATAATGTCAAGCAGAAGTCATTTCAGGTCACTTTCCTTATACACCTTATTCCTCATTCCTGTATGAAAGATTGTGGATGAAAAATTGTGGATGAAAAAAAAAAAAATATATATATATATATATAATATATATTTGATTAAAATCAATTTGACATTTCAGGGGGGCGCCATCCCAATTCAGTGGTAGGGGAAACACTGAACTAGTTTTGTTTTCCTTCTTGCAAGATATTCTGTGTTGGTGGAGTCACATTATTGCTCAGCGCTGCACACATAGAAAACAAATCCCCCCCCCATCATCTTTTACTCAAGTATCAGACCATTATGAATGACAAACATATACACATACTGTTTATGTGCCCGCGCACAAGGTCTGTGAAGTGTTCTGAATGAGTGTGGTATTGTCTTTTGACATGTTGCCGTTATCTTCCGGAGCACCTCAAACACAATCCCGTTATTAAATGGGATCGGCTGCAGGAAATCTGAGATTAATATCTCAGAACAAGCCAAAACTATCAGCGTGGATGGATCCAGTGAGATTTTTGTTGTGCGATTTATGAGAACCAGCCCCTTCACCCCTTCTATCCTAACACTGTGGCAGTATTGCTCTAATTTCCAGAGATAAAGTTCATGTTAGCTGTTGTAGGACTCTTTGTTTTAAAAAAAACAACAACTTTTGTTATTAAAGTTCTATTTGGTCTACAGACGACCGTCTTGGATGTCATGTTGTGCCTGTATTGACACAGCCAAGAGCCGTTTCATACCACTGTTTGGTTTGTCTTTTATCCGCCGGAGTGACTTGCTGCACTGTTTGTGGTTGCTGACTGGCTTCGTTGTGTCGCAGTGTCGGTGACATTTCTGGTGACATCATGGCTTAGTGAGCTTAGAGAACAGAACGGTGCGAGGGGATGCGATGTCCGGACCTTTCGCTTATTTGTGTTAGAATCATAGTATAGGAGACAATAAAACCAGCTTCTATGGCTCCACTTTGCCCCAAACAACACACCCCTCTTTATTATGTGCTTGGTCCTCGGCTGCTTGCATAGGGCTGCATGGGTCAGAGTTCATTTACATCTGGATTGTTGTCTTTGACCCTTAATTAAAATGCTAAAAGATAAATGTATTAATGTACCCTATGAGCTTGGTGACATATGCTATTTGGGTATACACAACCTCCATTCACTCTCTTGTTAGTCGGTTGTTTGACAGCGATGCGTTTCCGAATCTCGAGGCTGCGAGTTGTATCATTTGCTTGTCGCTGAAATCCAAACAGGTTATAGCTTGTGTTTGCCAAAGTTATGCAGCTCAACTGACAGCATCCCGCTCAGAGCCTTTTTACCTTAATTCCCTGTAATTCCCAGGTATAGCCAGCTCACTGCAACAGTGGTCGCACAGGTCTTCGGTTGAAGTACTCGACTGTGTGTGTGGGGCTTCTGTGGCTCGGGAAATATGCGTCAACCGGCCTCGATGGAATAATGCATATCAGGCTCCGCCAGCTCAGTTTGTTTTCCCTCAGGTCTCACCGGGGATAAAGACTACATTGAAATTAGAAAGAGAAATACCTCAGCAAGCGCCCCCCAGTTCCTTTGTGTTCCCCTCTCTCTGCAAATTGATTCGATCCCTTGACTTGAGCGCTGGATGCTTCAAAATGTGGTGTGTGTGGCAGTCGCAGGGCCATAAACAAGCATGCAGCTGGTCTCACCCGTTTGCTCGCTGGCCCTTTCCTGGGGCCCTTAGGAAACGTCTCCTTCAAATATTGATTTATCATCACACTGGTTTCCTGGTCCTTACACGCTTTTCCCTCCTCAGGGATCAGAGGAGTGCAGCGAGCCACTGTGATGTCCCCCCACAACCTGAGCTCACCATCAACGCCCTGGTTGACGGTGTTGTGTCTGGAACGACCCTTTTCCAATTTAGGCCGTCACGATAATATATATTACCTTCGATTGCCACCAAAACAAACAAGCGGACTACCAGCAGCTGTTGAATTGACATTATTTGTATGGCTGTGTTTGCACACTAGTGATGGTGAATAATCAAATCCTAACACCAACTCATTGCATCCCTGTTGTAGAAGAAATATGAGGAAGCCCTGTCCTCATTTCCCGGCCAATTTCCCCAGGCCACTTCCACAGTGGCATTGCGCCACAGCCAACGTTTTCTCTGGGGCATGAGGGGCCAAGAATGTCTCATTGATTGTTTTTTTTTTGTTTTTTTGTAACATAACTTCACCCTCAGATTCTCCTCTCCACTGAGTATCAGTCAGAGAAACCCATCAGGGCTTTGCCGTCAGTTTTACTCTGAATGCTTTTGCCAAGGTTAAAAACCCCGAACAAAACATCAGACACCCCTCCGCTCCCTCTGAGGATGAGTCAGGTTCTGTCGACTGGATGTGGCGCACAGTGAAATTTGACTGCCCGTCTCAGGGAAAACCTGCAGAATTATTGGAAGCATCATGGGGAACCTTTTGTAAGGCTCTCGTAGCACAACTCCTTTGTTAGACGGGTCATGTCGGCTGTACAGAGACAAAATAAGACGCAGCAAGGATTTCGTGAGCTGACACTTTCACCGAGGGAATAAGCCTTCTCCATAATATGCCACAAACCCCCCCCCCCCCCCCCCCCCCCCCCCCCCAAAAAAAACCTGCTGAGTTTAGAGTCTCACACTGTGCTTCTGAGGAAGTCAAACTGTGATGGGTTTCACAAATGTTGATTTGCAAAGAAATGAGCTGGCACCCAGATACGGGTCAGTTCCGCTTCGAGCATCTCCACACAAAAAGAAAAGGGTCTGGAGAAGAACTGAATCTGTTGAGCTCCTCCCGACACAGTTTGTTCAGCAGAGGCCCGATACTTAATGTCACTTTCCACTGGGCGTTAAGACTTTAAAATCATCATCGTCCTGTATTTCGTCTGAACTGTTTGCATTCATAGAAATGTGAAACATTAGCATGGGAAACGCTAAGATGATTATTATTACTTTGTGAAATCAAATCACCTAAATGATGAAACTGTCTGTTTTATTCCGAATGTACCATCCGCATGTCACTTTTCTTAAAAGCACTAAAATCATTTGTGCAAAAAGATAAATAGGAGTAAACTGACCAAGCATGCAATGACAACTTTCTATAATTTTGATACTTACGGATAGGGATAATGTTTTGTGGTTTGATGCCTGGTGACTGTGCATCCGGAGATACTTTAAACATTCACTAGGACTTAAAACTAGGTGAAAGCATAACATTGTTAACATTCAACTACAGCAACCATCAAGGCCTTGACTACCTGCCAGCTCCTCAAACATCATTGTTTATGTGGATGTTGAATTTGTAACAAAATAATTGTCATCCAATCTTGGTAAAAATTCCATTAAAATGTTTTACTACCCAGCCGCCCGACTAACCTAGAATAAAGAGGAACTCTTCTGAAAGACTGATGAGAGTTTACATCAGACATTAGATCACTCATTAACTGGACAGGGCTGGAATCTCTGCTCTTACAGTGACATCAGCAGGGGACTGATATTTTTCCTCCACGTTGTGGTGACTTCATAATACTGACAGTTTCCAGAGAGACTCTATACTTTACAACAGAAAGCTTAAACAGCACTTTCTATGAGGAAGTAGTTGGAAAAGGAATGTGGTCACAAGCAGAAAGAGAGACTTCGCCGGTAGACTCCCATCTGCCAGAGTGAGTTTTCATTGTGGAGATTGATTTAGTAAAAAACTAAACTTAAAGACTTTTCAACTACGGGGATTTATTGTCATTGGCCACAATCTCCATCTCGAGGGTGAAAGGGAACGAACCCCCCAAACACTCTGTTTCTAATTAGAGGCTTTTATTGGTTTCCCGGTTCTCCTCTAACTGGACTCACTCAGTTTCTGATGAACATTTTGAACCAGATCATCCAAGGTTATTTAAAAAATATCCTCTTTGTGTTTTACCATCCTCAGCAAATCTAAGAGGATTTTATCCCTGTGAATCGAATCACCTCCATTTACAAAGACATACTAGGGGCCAACGATCTCCTCAGTGCTCAATACCATGTACTGACCCATCCATGGGGTTGCTGTTTTTTAAAACATACATGGATACTTGGGAAAAGCGGGGCCTACAAAGAAGGCTTTTGTCACAAGTATTTCGAGGGGACTCAAGACACTATTTATAACACGTTGATTGGAGAAAACACGCTCATCTTTCCCATCCCATCATTTTCCCTCCGTTGATTAGATTGACATCTCAAGAAAACAGCAGTTACTTACAGAAAGGGATTTCTTCAAATGTGTGCTGTTTTCTCTGAGTAGCAGTACAAAGCCCCAATATATTTATTTTACAATGATGGGAAACTAACAAAAGCTGCAAATCCACACATTGAAGCTAGTAAATTCAAAATGCATTAATGTTTCTAATTTGTCCTCGATAAATGGCTACAAGAACAAAGTTTTTAAACTGATTAATTGATGCATCCCTAAACTCATCAGACTGCAGCTGTAAACTAAATCTAAATTTAATGAGCCAATGCAAAGCCAGACAAAACATTTCCCAGGCTTTAATTATGAACATTAAGTATTGTTTGAGTTGTTTGTGTTTCTTTAAGACCTCACCACTGTCCCATGACCCTGCACTTCTGGCACAGAGCTACAGTATATTAGCGTGTCAGCCACCGCAGGGTTGTACAGTTATTTGGGATTAAAAGGCTCTCTTGTGTTCCCCTCGTTGCCCTGTAATGAACTGTGACTCCATTGTGAGGAACAATGGAGAAGAGAGAGCCCAGCATTATTTTCCAGATTCAATTTTTGAAGGAGCTGTATGTATGGTAATAGGCCAGTTCATAGTCTGTACTAACAGCCAGCTCACCAGTGGTTGCTTGTTAACGGCCAATTGAGAAGGTTGTGAATTGTTGACTCCTGCAGTGGCTCGTCGACCTTGTCGCTATGCAGATGTCATGTTAAAGTTCATCAGCCTCCATCAAGGCTGTTTGATCCAAAGTAGTATGATTATCTCCTAATTGCATTAGAAAAGGGAGCGGTGGGACGGCTCGCTGCTTAGTTATTGAAATGGCTATTTAGTGTAGACTGTATTTATGTAACCACAAACACTTTTTGAATAAAGTGGAGACACCAGTTATGAGGCACTGTCATGCTTGGAATGTCGTCAGACCGCAGAGTGGCTGCATGAATAAACTCATCGAGGTAATATTGGCCCATTGACTGTTTGCTCGTTTGCAAGCCGTCCCGAATACTGTGCTAAAATGGATCCGGACTCTTTCCGTCGCTTGCCGTTCCCTTATGAAGAGCGCTGCATTAGAGTGTCTGAGTCAGACGCGTTCACACCAACAGGAACTTTTGCGGAACGTTTGGATGAGGGGCGGCGCCTGAGTAGAGCGCCCACCGGCTCGCCCGTGAATCTTCCGATGGTTTTCCTGCGTTATTCTCACGTGGGCTCACTCGGACATTTGACAAGTCCGGAAAACGCCCGGAACAACATTTGTGGACATTTGGGTTCTCGCATACTGAACAGCCCCTGTGGATGCAGCAATAGTGAAGACCTCTTACTTACTTGATTCTTGGCAGACTGCTTTTTTTCACTGTGTGCCTCATCAGATTAGATGTAGAATATATTTTTTTTAGACAAGTTTTAATATGTTAGTCTTTCATTCTGCTGTTGTTGTTGTTGTTAGGGTAGTAACCTCTTTTAGATGGTGAGGTTATTTTCAATAAGAAAAGTGATGTTTTATTGTAGTAACAACAGAAACAAAGGCAAAATAGTGGGGAAGGAAGTGTGTAATAGAGAATCGGTCAAGTCAGAGGGAGTAGTGATGGGGAGGAACACTGGGGAGAGGAAGAGAAGAGGTTTGCGAGATCTGACTCGCGGGTTGTTGTAGAGAGATAAGAGCAGCTTCTATCTCTGTTTCTCTCTCACAGTGTCCATGTCATCCCCCACCCCCCCTCTCTCTCTCTTGACACCCCCCCTACCCCCTTCCTAATTCTGAGCATCTCACCCCTGTCAGACTCCTCACTGGGGAAATCACTTTCTCGCCGCACATCCCTCTCAAGTCGAAGCCCGCTCCCTAGCAGATTTACCAGCCCTCCGGCTCCCGTCCTTTCTCTGTCTCCCCTGTGGCCATGTATTAGCACAAGTTTGTGTCTACCACCACCAGTAGCATGGCGGCGCTACGCCGTCAGCTCCTTCTGCAACACATTACATCCCGTGTGAACCTAAATGTCTCCTCCTGTCCTCCTCCTCCTCCCACAGGCGGCGGAGTCTGGCATCGTGAAGGTTAAGACCATCGCAGCCAGGAACGCTGGCATACTGGCAGGTGAGTGAGAAAGTGGTTAACCACAACTGGCGTATCTCGTTGCCACTTTATCTGATTTTGAAATCGATCCAGTGTCATGAATGTGGTATGTATTTGAGTTACTTGAATGGAATTTGATCACGTCAACAAGCTCTTTATTGGTGCTCTTTGTAGTGTTTTTAGTTGGTTAAATGTAATGTGTACTGTCCCCATATGAATAAAAAAATATACAAGCGAAACAATAATATTAATGGGTTTATTTACATTTGTATAAAGGAGACATACAGAAAGACACCATTCCCTGTATTTTGATTTCTTTTTCTTGTCATTTGCATCTTACATTAAGAACATGACCTTCAGGATTCCTTCAGAAAATATCATGTGGTCATATCGGTTGCTCACCTAGTGAACTGTAAGATAAAGAAATAAGGTCAATTCAATTCTCATGCCTCAGCTTTGTTGCCGTGATTGATTCCATTTAGCTGATTAGACTTTATTAGACTGTATTCCCTGAATTGACTACAGCCAGTTCAAGTGTGACTCAATTCTGGAACAGGAAATAGTGTCAGCGCGGCCTCAATAAACAAAGTCCTGCTTTTTGTAACATTTGCAGAGTTGACGCATTGTCAACATTTTACGAATTCCACCGACGGCTGTCCAGCTCCAGCTGCCCCAACTGTAACTGTAACAGTACCTCACTGCTGATGATTCTTTGACACACGGATCATTATTGGTGTTTGTGTTTGCTGATACATGCTGATATTAAAAACATTTATAGAGTAAACAATGCAGAAAAAAATTAAATTTATGTTTGCCTTTTACTTTACAGTTATTTATATTAAAGTTAATGTTCAGGTTCTGACCACTTCATCCATGCCTTAGTAGACTTTTGTTCTCCACCACTTCCTCTGCAGCACTAGTGTTTGGTTTGAAGACATCAAAAAGCTTCTGGTTCATAAGAAAGGCTTCAAAACTGAGGATTCTTGAAATGACATGCAGTGATCTTTTTAATTTTTACATTCATTTTAATACATTTTATCTGCGGGTAAAGCAAATGACAGCAACAATTTTCTTTCCATTACATACTGAGCAAAAAAAAGCTTGTGTTGATTCCCAAAATGTATCCGTGCAGATATCCGTAAAAAATTGCTAATTCTGCTTTATCTGTGTCCCCTTTCCTGCAGCTCTGAAGGAGAACAGCTCCGAGGTGGTGCAGCCGTTCCTGATGGGCTGTGGCACCAAAGAGCCAAAGATCACCCAGCTGTGTCTGGCTGCCATCCAGAGACTCATGTCCCACGAGGTGGTGTCTGAGGTGAGGACAGTCAGCCGGCTGGTGTTTGAAACAAATACTGGCATAGTACACCAAGGCCTGTGTCCAGAGTTGACATATGCACACGCAAAAAATTGAAATCGGAATATTATAATCCTAATTAAATATGGTAAAAGAAAAAAACATCATGCTTATTAGTAACATGCAGGAGGCTAATTGATAATAAATAAAAATAAAACACATTTAGGCCATATTTTCTTAATCTTAGTCTCCTAAAATTCAATAGAACTTTTATAGCAACAACATGTGTTGGTATAGCTTGAGTCAGAATGCCATTATTTGTCAAACATGGTGATTATCATCTTTAACAGAGGCTGGGTCAATACCTGTGTCCTTGGGGGAATGTTTTTCCTGTGTAGTCGTTAAGAAAACAAATTTCTTGCCTGCTCGTATTTCCCTGATGGTGGAAGTAGCTGCCGGATGTTGTCAGAGCTGGGGCGTCCTCCTCTTATCTCTAAGAACCTCTGGAAGACTCCTCTCCTCTCACCTCTGACACCCCAACATGCCTAGTGAGCGCCTAATGTGGTGCACTCCTCTATCTGATCTCCTACACTGTGTCTCATTGAACAGATTTCGCACTTCTCGAGTTCTTCTTTCAAGGACTCCTACTTTACAAGCTTTAGCGTTTTCCCTCTGTCGACAGTCGCATTGGATAAAAGAGTCTGCCCAATGAGTAAATGTAATTTTCTGAAGAACATGAACATAGAGAAGACATCTTCCTGAGGTAATTCAATCAACTAATCATTAAGAACAAATTTTTGGTTTCCACAGCCATTCAAGCTCTGTCTGTCTGTATCCCAGGTTAGCATTGTTTGTTATGGATTGTCACAGCTAATACAGGACCTCTGTTTTCAACTGAGTAATTGCACTGACTCTTGCTTGCCAATTAATGAGCAACCAAATATGTGCATATTGACCTAGACCTCTATTTTCTTTAAGATATAGTACATGCAGTGCATGCTTGCAAATTCAAGTTGATCTACCACCTTTGGCCGGTTTATTCAGATCAATGCAATAATCAATGCAACTCATCAACACCCAATCAGGCTATGTAAATATTCGAGTGGTCTGAGGTACTGTCCTCTGCTCCTCCACTCTTTATTCTGCCCTGCAGTTGTTCCCCATCTTTTAGTCCTTTCAGATTTCCATGGGGTTGTCTAAAGACTTAGTGTATTCAATGAACCCGGTGGCCCCCAAAAACTGTTACTAGGATGCTCCAGTAGTTTCACACGATCTATTTAACAGCCCTCAAGCATTAGATGTAACATGGTTTCCATCTTATGGCTTACTGTAATCATTTCCTAAATATATATGTAGATGAATTTGATTGCACGTGATAAGTGAAGAGTTTCGAAGCTGTAGTTGTACCCGAGATCAGAGCCGGTTTCGAGGCTGTTACCCCAGAGCTGCAGCACAACTGCCTCGCTAATACACCGTAAAAAGACTTTTTATGAAAAGCTTATTGAGCCATCCCATGCTTTCTACATATTCACGTCAGCCATTTATTGAATTAGCCCAACATAGGTTTCAAAGCTTCTGCCTTTGGTGGGGAGAGACCCCAGCGCTCACACCCGGAATAAATCCTCTCACAAGGGAAGTGTGACACGGTGGTGGCTGTGGAGCGGAATTTTGATTAAGTCTCAAACCCCCCCCCTCTTCAGTCTACATTATGCATATTTGGGTTACAACTAATTATCATGACAAATTCAATAGTAAAAAAAAGAAAGAAAAAAAGGCACATTCCAATTTCCTCAGAGCCCAATCTAACAACTTCACATGGCTTGCTTTGTCTGGGCAACAGGCCAAAACCATACAATTATAAATTAACTATTTTATATATATATATATATATATATATATGCATAAAGCATGTTCTCCCCATGTATGCGCGTGTTCTCTCTGGGTTCTCCGGCTTCCTCCCAAAGTCCAAAGACATGCAGAATGGGGTTAGGTCAATTGAAGACTCTAAATTGACCGTAGGTGTGAATGTGAGAGAGAATGGTTGTCCGTCTCTGTATGTGGCCCTGCGATAGGCTGGCGACCTGTCCAGGGTGTACCCCGCCTCTCGCCCAATGTCAGCTGGGATTGGCTCCAGCCCCCCCGCGACCTTTAAGTGGATTAAGCGGTAGATGATGGATGGATGGATGGATATATATATATATAAAGAGGAAAATACTCACATTTGAGGAGCCGATCCATTGAAAATTGTGGTGTCTCTCCTTTTCTCTGCCACCTCATCATCAGCAACTCTGACCTGCAGGGTATAAAAACTACCTAAGGGCCTCACCAGACAAAGCCTCGCTGCCTCAGTATTCAGTCTGGAGGTGTCGCTGGAGAGAAGCTTTTCAGAAACTTTGTCACGGAGAGGGCTTTTTCGGAGAGTTGATGTCATTGTGTTTCCTTGGGGAACTTTAAATGTCCTAAAAAAAACATGCTGTGAAAGGAGAGGAGAGACACTGAATGGCTGATGGCGCACCTACGAGGCCACGCGGTGACGTGCAGCGGTGACCTTGCAACATGAAAAGAAAAGCAGTTGATGGAAAAAACCAACAAGCAAGACAACAATTTGATTATCATTCAATTGTTTATGTCATTAATCTATCAAAAATGTGTGCCACCTTCTCAAACATGAGAATTTGCAGATTTCATTTGTTTTATATCTTAACTATCTTTTCCTTTTTTAACATTTGTTCAAACATCAATGTTTTTGAGGGAAAGCGTGCTCCTGTGACTCCTGCCAGTTAGAGCATAAGACAGCTTGACCCAAGAAAGGAGACAGGGTGTCACTTAATATCAGCATCAAGTGACATAATATGAACTGGCAGCTAAATTTGGTGTTTCTACACTCGGTGATATCTTGGCCCCTGAGCAGGCAGCACCAGCTGGTTTTTAGGGCTGCGTGACCTCCGGTTGAGCTCTCGCTCCTTTTTGTCTTTTGTCTGACTCTAATGCTGCCTCCTGATATTCAACTATAAGTGTGTGTGTGTGTGTGTGTGTGTGTGTGTGTGTGTGTGTGTGTGTGTGTGTGTGTGTGTGTGTGTGTGTGTGTGTGTGTGTGTGTGTGTGTGTGTGTGTGTGTGTGTGTGTGTGTGTGTGTGTGTGTGTGTGTGTGTGTGTGTGTGTGTGTGTGTGTGTTTGTGTGCGCGCTGTAATTAAAGGTGTCTTTGTGTACATAACAGGCAGCAGCGGGGAACATCATCAACATGTTGTGGCAGCTGATGGAAAACGGTTTGGAGGAGCTGAAACTTCTTCAGACGGTCCTCGTCCTGCTAACCACCAACACAGTAGTACACGATGAAGTACTTTCTAAGGTACAAGGCCAAACACACGCTAAATCACACAAACTGTTTATATATGTCCTACTTTCTTGTATCTATTCCTATATACTGTACAGATACTTATGTTCCTCAGTGAGTCATCCTATTTCTGTTATTTAACTCTATGGCTATAATGTTTTATTATTCACCACAGTTCAGATTTGACGTGTCCTGGCTGCAGAGTGTGCAGCATAATGACACAAATGACTTGACCTATCAAAACCGCCCCGCTCCGTTCACACCGTGTCTTCTATGTTTCATTCCTGCCCAGGCCATTGTGCTTTGTTTCCGTCTTCACTTCACCAAGGACAACATCACCAACAACACGGCCGCCGCCACCGTCAGACAGGTCGTCACCGTGGTGTTCGAAAGGATGGTGGCCGAGGACGAGCGCTTCAAAGGTCAGAGGCTGTTGCCCGCTGTACGGGTGAAATGGCGCGTTCATATAGTAAAGGAAGCTCGGTGAATAAATGAGGGGATACAGAATACTTGGAAATGTGAAGTTTTCTTTTCATCTTCTTCTCAAATTTAAGCTTCATGGGGCTTAAGACGTCCTGAGCTCATCTATATTCGGACTAATGAGTACGTCAGGATTCAGTGAGCTCAAATCTAGAGGAAGTTCTTTCTGCTATTTGATAAAATATAAAATATATGGACAATCCATGTATTTGGAAAGCCCAATGTGCGTTTTCGTTGAAGGAAAGATGATTTGTTTTAATGTGGTAGTTATTTCCTTCTATACATTATAACATTGAAGTGAGTATATTTGGTTTACGATATATATATAACTTTTATTTTTAACATTTCCTTGTTGTATATTATTACTCTTTCTCATTTTACTACACCCTTTGCTGTTGTAACACAGCAAAGTTCCCCCTAGTGGGACTTAAAAGGATTATTTTGTCTCTTCTTATCTAACATCCCTTGTCTGATCTAACACCTCACCTGTTGATAGATTTGATTTACTGTTGTACTGTCAACAGAAATGACACCAGTTGTTTGAATTCCTAAAGTAATTATTTCCTGCGCAGGCATTGTGGAGCAGCCTCCCGTCCAGGGTAACACCAACAGGCGCTCCGTTAGCACTCTGAGGCCCAGTGCTAAAGACGCATACATGCTGTTCCAGGTGAGTCCACCTGGGGGCGGCAGCCCTCTACTCAGCGATATGATCTCTTCCCCCGTTTGAGCTGGCGTTGAGACGTGGCTCATGATGTCATCGTTTTGTGGACAGGATAGATTTGGATAGAGACAAGAAATCTGAATAATCCCCCAAAACTGAAAAATCACTGATCACTGCTTTGTAACTGCTCTCATCTGTGCTATTAGATTACATTTTCACCATGTCAAAGGTCCCTTGTCTGAAAGTCCCTTGTCATCCCTCCCCATACTGTACAGTCCATCTTAAGAATGCTGTGTGCGCCTCCCTGCAGGACTTGTGCCAGCTTGTTAACGCTGACGCCCCCTACTGGCTGGTGGGGATGACAGAGATGACGCGGACATTTGGTCTGGAGCTGCTGGAGTCTGTTCTTAATGATTTCCCCGGGGTGTTCCTACAGGTATATACACAGTCTTACATGTTTATGATAGAAATTATTGACTCTTATGAGATAAGGAATTTACAGATAGCACAGATGCAACATGCCAGAATAGATGGACCATAAAAATGAAAGACCAAAACATGGCAGGTTTTGATTTATGGTCAATCAGATATATCTGTTATTTTACCCATCTCCCTTATATTTTATACATCTTAACATCAGAGTTTGTGCATTGAAACAAACACTCTGTTGCGTGTCTTTGTTTCACTTGATCTGATCCCAGCGTCCCTCTCCCTCTCTCTCTGTTCCCTGCCCAGCACCAGGAGTTCAGTTTCCTGCTGAAGGAGCGCGTGTGTCCACTCGTGATCAAGCTGTTCTCCCCCAACATCAAGTTCCGACAGGGCAGCAGCAGCGCTGCCTCGCCGGCGCCTGTGGAGAAGCCGTACTTTCCCATCTGCATGAGGCTGCTGCGTGTTGTGTCAGTCCTCATCAAGCACTTCTACGGCTTACTGGTGAGGAAACGATCTGCGTGACGGTCGACTGGCCTGAGCCGTTGCCCGATGGATGCTTCATGAGCGGGGGGATCTTCTCTAGCACAGAGCTGATACACCTAATTGATCTGGGCTGATTAGCATTGGATTAGCGCAGTTATACTTTTGTCTTAGTTCTGCTCCAGGTACTTTAATGAGCTCTGCATCTGAGTAATCCAGCACTGCTGTTTGTTTATTGATATTGTTTTAATCCTTGAGATGGAAATGTGTCTTTTTGCCCACGTCCGTCACAAAGCGTGTCCGGTCAGAGAATACATTCATCTGGGATTTTGCCAGAGGCAATTTTCCAGTTACAAGACAGTCTCTCTCTGTTCGACAGGCCAACATTCTGTCCCAGTCTGATATACGTGTTTGTCTTGCAGGTGACTGAGTGTGAGATTTTCTTGTCTCTGCTGGTGAAGTTTCTGGATGGGGAGAAGCCCCAGTGGCTGAGAGCAGTGGCCGTAGAATCAGTCCACAGGCTTTGTGTGCAGCCACATTTATTACGGTAAGGCTAAAAGCACTCATTAACTAAAACATTAAAACATTCTAGTTAATGAGTCCCAAAACATTAAAAGCATGAATCTGCTGACACTGCTGTACTCGTTGAATATTTCAGGTAGGGGCCGAGGGCGGGGAAACTGATCCCAGAAACATATTTGTGTTTTTCATAGTCCTCCGACATCTGACCACAATATTCTGTGTTATGTACCTGTTTCAGTTCTTTCTGCCAGTCTTACGACATGAAGCAGCACTCCACTAAGGTATTCAGAGACATCGTCAACGCCCTGGGCTCCTTCATCCAGTCCCTGTTTATTGTCCCCAACGCGGGCAACACTCCTGCTGTCAGTGCGCCTGCTGGTCAGTTCACTGTTTCTAAGTCACCAGGCTCTTTGACCGCCACGATACTGTGATACTCAGATCAGGGATTTGCTAATATATTGTTGAGTCTTCTCTTTTATTTTTATTCAACATTCAGGATTCATGAAGTTGCTGAATATTCAGTGTTATATACATAACGACCTAAATACACTATATTAAGTGTATGCACTTTTCTAGTCTCATAGACCACTCAAAGCGCAAGTCACATTCACCCATTCACACACATTCATACAGCGCTGCTATTTACCACGCTTTTTTCTACCACATCCATACACATTCACACACTGCCGGAGCCGCCAGAGGCATTTTAGTGTGATGCCCAAGGATACATCGAACCAATAAAGTGCTGTAGATCTCAAGGAAATCTGTTCAGATGCACCTGAAATTCAGATATTGTTAATAAAATACAATATTAAACACATTCTGATTGAAAAGGAAATTGACTCAAAATGAAATTAACACTTTGGATGAACAGGTATATATATATATTTATATATATATATATTTTTTTTTTAATCTATTATTTGTTATGTTCTGTCACTGAGTGATTCCACTGTCTTTTTGAATGCGGTTCATCTTGTTTCATGTTTAGGGGCCTCAGGTGAAGGGGCCCGGGGCACAGCACAGGGTGGCACAGGGACAGGAGGAATCAGCACCAACCTGACCACCCAGGCTGCGTTTGAATACCGTGGTACCTGGATCCCCCTCATGACCGTCAGTATCCAGGGCAGCGCCAAGGCCACTTAGTAAGTCCTGTTACAACACAGACTTGAATAAATCAGCGCTCTGCCTGTGGTCATCCAATTTACTTTCACATGTAATCAAAGACTTTTGATTACACGTGAAAAGTGAACACCTATTGGTGTAAGCTTGCAGCATTATTATTGAGGTAGCCGTACCCTGCACACAGTGATATGGCAAAACTGATCAAGGGCTTAAACCTGCTTGAGGAGTGAAAATGCTGTTGTAATTAGTCTTTTGTATTTCACAGGAAAGCAAAGTTTTTTAAATTCAGAGAATTGCACTTGCCAGAGGCCTTCCTGCAACAAAGAGAGGCGCTGTGTAAATTGTCTTCTCAGACAAGTAATGGAATCAGGTCACTGTAATTACGATTCCTGGTGGTGATTGTGGAGGCTGCGTGGAGCAGGCTCAGCATGACGGAGAATCAGATGCACGGTGCAGCTGCCCTTCCTGCGAGAGGCAAACCGGCAGAATCCGTGGTGTTTTTATAACTTCGGGCTTTTCTCCTCCTGACATTAAGGTCTGGCAGGAAGAGAAAGATGAAGCAGATGGGTAACAAACATGTTTTATACCTCAACAAAATTGTCTCAAATGGTTAAAATACTGGTGGTGCAAAACAGCATTATGCAAGAGGCCTGGTCACTTGGGACATCTGGAGTCCTTCCTGTAGAAGAAGGCAGTGTTTAAATGTTATTGTGGGTGATGTATACCCATCAAAACAGAGACAGTTAATATAAATGTTGGTTTTCTCCTTTTTAAATGATGAATACAATTCTTGCACATACCGTCACCACCGTCTGATTTGCTCTATCTGTCATTTCCCCCCCCCACCCCACCCACCAGTCTAGAGATGCTGGACAAGGTGGAGCCCCCGTCCATCCCCGAGGGCTACGCCATGTCTGTGGCCTTCAGCGCCCTGCTGGACCTGGTCAGAGGCATTACTTCCATGATAGAAAGAGAGCTGGCTGCGGAGGAGGAGGTGGCTGCGGAGTTCAGGGAGGCGAACCCCGACCAGGAGTGGCAGCCACAGCCCGGTAAGAGTGGTCAAGAGCAAGGTCATGTGATGCAGTGAAATATTCAGAGGGGAAGGATGTATATGCTCATATCATTAAATTCAGAGCAACATAAACTTCCTATATCACCCAAAGAGGTGCGCTAAAGAAATTAAACATTAAAAGATACTGCATGTACAGAATCAAGATCGTAAGGGGACACACAGTTGTGTTTGTACTTATCTACATTATTGCCAAACCCATTAGGATTCCGGGTGATAACACTTTCATGACCTCTGGTGGCCAGTATCCTGCCTGTATGACTTCAACTTTTAAATGAAGATATCAGTAAGTTTTTTGTTTCTGTCTCAGGAGCCCACCTCGTGTGGGAAGAGATGGTCAGTGCCTGTTGGTGCGGTCTACTGGCGGCTCTGTCTCTGCTGCTGGACGCAAGGTAAATCTGCCCGTTGCCTTCTAATACAGTTCTGCTCTGTAGTCAGCAGTCATGTTTACATTAGTGATTCAAGTGGGGAATAATTGTCCCACATAAAAAAATAATTTTTAAGCTACACTACAAATAGTTGAGAACACATTTGAAATGTTGTAGAACTGTTCTTGAACATGTTTTTGCTTTTGCCTTCTTTGTTATTACTCATTCTCTAATGATGGTCAATCATTAGCCTAGATTACCCTTGTTACGACATTACCACCTATAGAAAAAAAATACATATAAAAGAATACTACAGATATAATATGAGAACCGGACTACACTTCATGTTTCTGTCTTCTATCTTCCTTTTCCCCCTTGCTGTGTCTCTTCAGCACCGATGAGACGGCGACTGAGAACATCCTGAAGGCAGAGCTGACCATGGCCTCGCTGTGTGGTCGCCTCGGACTGGTGACGCCCCGGGATGCCTTCATCACGGCCATCTGCAAGGCCTCCCTGCCGCCGCACTATGCCCTGACTGTTCTGAGCAGCAATGCCGCCAACCTCTCTGGCAAAGGTACGGCTCCGCGTCCCAGAGGGCCACTTGACTTTATCTGTACATTAGACATGGCATAAGCAGAACCTCGTGTCGTGCTGTTACTGCTGTTTCTTTGCACAAGACGTCGCCCAAATACTTTGTGCCGAAATTCCTTTAGTGTGTCATATAGCTTTTTTTTAGATCTGCCAAGTTACAAAGAGTAAAGTCTTTAAGGGAGTCCTTCCCTCCCGCAGAAAACACCGTTCCTTAAGCACGCGCACCTAGGTCCTTTTATGCCCCGGCTGTCAATAATCCTGAAATATAAAATGACTGGCATCTAACACACATCTCATCTTTTGGTCGATTCATGAGTTTGTTCTTTCTTAAATTGTTCTTTTGTTAGCTTTTATGTACAAGTCACTGTCTTTTTGGTCAGAACAACGCAGTGACGTAAACATACACTAACAATCTTTCTTGGCCGTGCGGTGTGGGTCATGAAAAAACCCTAACCCACACGTCACTGCTAAAAAAACATTGTGGCCTGAGTTAAGTTTGCATGTCTGTATTCCTGCTTTAATGTTTTCAATCATGAAGTCCCACAAATTACCAGTAATACAACCACCTAAAAGTCTCAACCCCGAGACTGGCCTCTGGTCATGTATATTTATGTTAAATTAACGAGCACTTCTCATCTCCCATATGTGCATTCTGTTAAACTGAGCTTAACATGTAATCTGCTGGCACTCTGCCAGTCCCCTATTGCCCTGCTCTTATTGCATTAGCCCATAACTTTTCACTCTGGCTCCTAATTAGGAACACAGAGGAGACTGTGTCTGGGGAATGTAGGCAGACACACGCGCACACGCGCACACACACACACACACACACACACACACACACACACACACACAGCTGCTCTCAAACCAACCACTCAGACATTCCCCATTTGCATATTAGCTTGTAGAGATAAAGTCGGCAAATTGGGTCTCATCTTGCCATGGATGTTTGCCTTGGAGTTAATTAAGGAAGCTTTTCTTGCATGTCGTAAGCTACAAAACCAGTTTGTGTGTATTACTGGTTTTCATTGAAAACTTGACTCGTGTGTGTGTTCTCCACAGCCTACTCAATCCAAGGCCAGAGTGTGCAGATTATCAGCCCCTCCAGTGAATCTCATCAGCAGGTGGTGGCTGTGGGGCAGCCACTCACCTCCCAGCCCCAGGGCACGGTGGTGGTAAGGACACACGTGCACACCCAATTATGCAGAAGCCGTGGTTAAGCTTGACATTTATTAATTTAAGATGGAATTTTTTTGCATTTTCATTGCAGCGTTGGTCTGAAAAAAGGGGTTTCTGCTAAATTCCTGACGCATGTGTATTAAAATGATTTTACAACTGCTTGTCCCTCTGTCAGCTGACTGCAAAGAACATCCAGTGTATGCGAACCCTGTTGAACCTAGCGCACTGCCACGGGGCTGTGCTGGGTACATCCTGGCAGCTGGTACTGGCCACCCTGCAGGTACCAATATCACCACACACACACATGAACGCACACATCTTTATCTAACTAGACGAGCCATATTAGGCATATTTCCTCTTTCCCACTCTCACGCACGTTCACTGCCTCCTCTAATGAAGCAAAATTACATAATTGAACCGTTTGTCTGGAAAAAAAATAGATCTGCCAAGTCTAATCTTTACAAACGAAATGTGAAAATGTGTTGCTTTACCTGTTTTAAATTATTTTTTTGTCAGTTCTTTGAAAAGAACAGACAAATGCCAGTTTGGATTTTACATTAAATCATTTTTAAGTTAAAAAAAAACTCCACTGGCTCCCTGTCTCCCACCGAATTTCCTTCAAGGTCCTGGTCCTCACCTTCAAAGCCCTCCACCATCTTGCTCCCCAATACCTCACTGATCTCCTCTCCCCCCTACCAACCCACACGGTCCCTCAGATCCACCTCTGCCGGTCTCCTCTCCACCCCCAAAACCAAACTCCGCAGCTTTGGAGACAGAGCTTTCTCCAGGGCTGCTCCCAGGCTCTGGAACTCCCTCCCCCAAGAGATCCGTGACTCCGACTCCCTCACAACCTTTCAGTCACGTCTTAAAACCCACCTCTTGATACCCCTAGCCCCCCACCCTCCCCCATTACACTTTCTTCTTTGTAGATCTAGTTTCTTTTCTACTCGCCCTCAGCCTCTAACTTTTCTTCCTCAGCATTTGGTGTGGATCCTGGGACTGAAGCCGGGGCTGGGCGGTGCCCTGAAGCCTGGCCGAGCTGTGGAGGGACCCAGTACGGTGAGTTGTTGATGTTTTTGTTTGTTTAGAAGTTGTGTGCTTGTCATGCTCGGTCTCACCTAGTCGTTGGTGATGAGCTAACTGGATACGTGTTTTGTCTTTTACCTGAACAGGTGCTGACCACAGCAGTGATGACAGATCTGCCCGTCATCTCCAACATCCTGTCCAGACTGTTTGAGAGCTCACAGTAAGTGTTTCATCTGTGAAAACAAACACTCTGAATAGAAACTCCAAATATGCATCCAAATGCTTTTTAATAGTTGTCCAGTAGAGGCTTTTTGAGAATAGCTTCCTGCGTTTTTTTTTTGAGTAAATGGACTCACCTGAAGAATAAGGATTTTGTTTAAAAATGTTTTCAGTTAGAAATCAGAATTCTTCAATATGCAATATGCGACTTTTTTGTTTAATCTAGGTACCTCGACGACGTGTCCCTGCATCACCTGATCAACGCTCTGTGTTCACTCTCCCTGGAAGCAATGGAAATGGCTTATGGAAACAACAAGGTAAATTTTATTATAGTATAATAATACTTGGTGAAACTTTTTTCTTTGCTGAAATTGTCAGAGGTAATACTTCTTTTTTCACCACCACATGTTTATTCAACCAGCAGGGTGAAACTGCAGGTTATCCAGTATTCACCCTTCAGTTTCTGTTTTCTTGTCTTGCTTTTAGGAGCCGTCTCTGTTTGCGGTGGCCAAGCTCCTGGAGACTGGCCTCGTCAACATGGATCGTATCGAGATCCTGTGGAGGCCTCTGACTGGCCACTTACTTGAGGTACCATGTCATGGCACATTTTTATTAATACAGCCCAATATCACAAAGCACTTCTTAAGCACATTTACTCAGAGCTAGTCCTGAAAGGGGAGATGAACCAAAACACTGTCATAATCACCACACTTCAGTTTATTTAGTCTCAGTGACGAGATACAGTCCGGTACCGTGGTGTGATTTTTATCAACCAAGGTTTTTCAGCAATATCATCACTAACACTTTTAAAGGGCGTTTTGTTTTACTGGTTACTCGATCAAATTACTTCATTTGACTTTGTTCAGTGCATATACAAGTAATTTGACCTGTACATAAACACCAGAAACCAATTTGTTTTGAGTTTAATTCTGAGCTGTAACGGTAATTGTCACTTTTTCCAAGGCTAACCAAAGAATGTTAAAATAATTGCCTTCTTCTGTTCGACCCTTTTGGTTTCTGTACCCAGCTACTGAGGCTCTCATAATAATGCCACTTTTTCCATGGAATCTGGAGCACACAAGCCTCTAAAGTAAAACAGAAATTATAGCTTGCGAGCAGCAACATGGAGTCCAGCAGATTAGTCATGAAGGAGGCAAATGGCTGAACGAGCTATAGAAGAGCTGAGAGATTTAATTATGGTTTTGCATTAAAATCAGAGTCATGATCTCTTCTCATGGTTGCAGTGTATTTTGGTGAAACTGATAGCTGTAGAATGTTCAGCTGACTTTTTGAGCCTTGGTGCTCAGTGTTTTTTTGTTGTTTGTCAGATCCCCCCGTTTTCATATAAGGGGATTGTCTTTGTATATACTGTATGTTTGTAAAGGGTTCGGAGGTTTTCTTTCACATTTTCTCTCTGTCTCCCCTCTCTTTTGCAATCCGTCTGTTTTGCAGAAGGTAAGTTAAAATGTCTCTTCCTCCTTAATCATCGGCTTGCTCGTCTCTCTCTCTTTTTATTCAAATCTGTGCTCTCTCTCCCTTGCATTTGGCAACAACATGTTGAAGCTGAGAGGTTGCTGTAACAGAATGTGTCCACAGTGGATTTGCTCTGCTGCCTGTGTTTGATTCTTTTCATTCTTGTGCGCCATTTGCAATGTGAAGCTCTTGATTTGTCGCAGAAGCAGGAATCTAAAGCTGCACCTGCAAAGTTTACTTTACGACGAGATAAAATGCTGCTCAGCTTTTTATTCGCAGGCTTTTTCAAATTCAAATTCTGTAATTCTATCATTTTTTAATGAAAAATGACAACAATGTCCCCATTGTTTCATTGTGACTTTATATAATATAAGGCATTAGGCAATGCCTTATAAATAATACATTATGCATTATTGCCTGTATTATCATTATTTCCCTTTAGACCAAAGATCAGACCAAATTAAATATAATATATACAGAATATATAATATTAGCTAAAATATATATTTTTATTACTGGGTTTACTCAAGCAGACGACATGTTTTGTACCACACTCCTTTTTTTTCTGCTGAGCCTGGCCTCTCCGGGAGCGTCTGTACTTTCTGTCATGATTACAAGGTCTGTCAGAATATCCTATTATTATTATCACAGGGGATCCCAGTCTCTAAAAAAACAGTCTGTGGTTTATTTCACCCACTTTTTTCTCCACACCCGCCACCGGTGACCACTGTTGGGAAACACTGTTCTGATCAGCCTGTGCCTCGTTTCAGTTGTTCCTTGCATGCGTTTGCATTTGTGTGTATACATCCCGCAGGTCTGCCAGCACCCGAACTCCAGGATGAGAGAGTGGGGGGCTGAGGCGTTGACGGCGCTCATCAAAGCTGGCCTGGCCTACAAACACGACCCTCCACTGGCCCAGAATCTGGTTGGTAACAGTATACGTGCATGTGATGAAAAATACAGTGAAAGTCATGTGTGCGGAATTCTAAAATATGAAAGGTTGTCACAGTCTGTGTCATATAAAACATATAAAAGAGACCTTAAAGGAATCGTGTAGTGCTTATCTAGAAGAGGGCAGATGAACCAAGGTTATTAGAAGAGCACAGAGCCATAAATATAATGGCTCTCTTGTTGTTATGAAATGGCAGAGGATTATATTATCTGGTTAACTGGCACAAATTGAATATCTATTTTCTACCTTGCACCCAAATTAAATTTGCAAAAATGAAAATGCGCTTTTTGAGTTTCTCAAGCACCTATCATCAAATACAATAATACAAGTGAAGTGTTTTTTCTTTTACGTCACAAAAAGTTTACATACATTACAAAATAATCAGTATCTCCCCAAACCTGATAAAATAAAAGATGACTTTACCACATTCAACTGTTCTGAATTTTGAGTATATTAATCTCAAAGGCAAAGTTCACATAGTGAGGATTACATTTTTGCACACAATTGTCTGACAGTTAACAAATGGGCTCCCATCTTTATGTCCCCAAGCGGCTTCAGCTCCTGCTGCTGAGCCCCTTGAAGGAGTTGTCCAACGTGCTGCATGCAGACATCCGGCAGAAGCAGCTGGAGAGTGTCCTGCAGATCCTCCAGAGCCAGGGTGACAGCCTGGGGCCCGGCTGGCCCCTCGTGCTGGGTGTCATAGGAGCCATTCGCAATGATCAAGGGTGAGAGCACAGACGCGCAAAACGCAAACGTTTAATCTCTGTTGTAGTTACAGTTGCACCGGAAGTAATTCAAGCAACAAATTCAACCAGAGTGTGCACCATGTTGTCTTGTTTTCCTGCAGCGAGTCATTGATCCGAACAGCCTTCCAGTGCCTGCAGTTGGTGGTGACAGACTTCCTGCCCACCATGCCTTGCACCTGCCTCCAGATCGTAGTGGATGTAGCCGGAAGCTTCGGCCTGCAGAACCAGGAGCTCAACATCAGCCTCACCTCCATCGGCCTTCTGGTGAGACAACAGATTGTCTTGTAACTTTTAGTTTGTGATCTACTCTTGCATAGCATGTCCTGCAATGTCCTTTCTTTTACAAATGTTGTAAAACTAAAACATTGTGTTTAATGTGATTAAACAGTAATAATATCACATACTTCTCTGTTTTGCACTATTGTATCTAATTTTACTGCACTTGACTGCTGCACTGACATTTTATTGATACCTTGTACATCATTCAGGACATGCAAATCTTTGTATTGTTCTGTGGTTTGCGGAAATATTTATCTTGTGTTTCAAATCCTGTGAGATTACATGATTACTTTGTGATAATACAATAATACCCTTTTTCCCATTTTCCACCCACAGTGGAACATTTCAGACTACTTCTTCCAAAGGGGCGAAGCCATCACACAGGAGTTGGGGAAGGAGGAGGAAGCTTTGCAGAAGCAGGCCAAGGAGAAGGGAGAGACCCTGAACAGGCCCTTTCACCCTGCCCCTCCATTTGACTGCCTGTGGCTGTGCCTTTACGCCAAGCTGGGCGAGCTGTGTGTCGACCCGCGGCCCGCTGTGCGAAAAAGCGCTGGACAGACTTTATTCTCCACCATCGCTGCCCACGGGACGCTGCTGCAGCAGCCAACATGGCATATCGTGGTCTGGAAGGTAGCTTGCAAGATTTTATCAGCCTCATTTGATTCAATTATACCTGAGCAGGCCACCATCTATGTTGTTTGCATATATTTTCTCCAATTGTCTGTAATATTTCAAAAGTTTAAACTACTCAAGTCAAGTCATCTTTATTGTCAGTTCTGCAATATGTGCCAGACATACAGAGGAATCGTAAATATGTTTTTCTCAGACCCACGGTGCAAGAGATACGTACAAAAGATAAGTAATATATACAATAAATAAGTTCTAAATAGTGCAAAAGTAAGGCAAAACGAAACGTTGTATAAAACTAAAGAAATTGAAATATATGCAATATAAAGGACATAATTAGTTTTTATTATGACTACTTAAAATGTATACTTGATACTGTGATTGTTATCTTGATTGAAATTGCTCTATTAACAGCTCGAAATGTGTTTTCTTTGATGATCTGATACTTGCACTATGCACCAGTTTTCTCTTTGTGGCAGAAATTGCTGCTGGCTGAACTATATCTGTGTCACCACTAGGTGCTGTTCCACCTTCTGGACTGCGTGAGGACGTCATCAACCACAGCGGACAAGGAGAAGATCGAGTCCGGCGGCGGGAACATCCTCATCCACCACTCACGTGACACAGCGGAAAAGCAGTGGGCAGAGACGTGGGTGCTGACGCTAGCTGGGGTGGCACGCATCTTCAACACGCGGCGGTATCTCCTCCAGCAATTAGGTGAGCCCCTCATAATCTGCGTTTTAGCCACAGTCTCTGATGCCGTTTCACATATGGTAGACAGTGGCTGCAGTTTAATCACCGCTTCCACAGAATAGTAAATAATGGAAAAATTACATATTGAAATGTACTCATAAATCTGTGCCAAGTGTACAAAAAAGTCCAGAAACATCCTGGCTGTTTGTGCTGGTATATTACTGCCTATTAAGTCCCATTAAACCCAATGCGGACAGGATTAATATTCCAGGGAGATGGGAATGATAGAGCAGGAGCTCCTCATTAATTACTCTCATCCCCCTGAAAGACATTTTAGCCAGTGCTAAATTACAAAAGGTGATTCATTTCCAGCACATTTACAACCTATTGCATATAAAATCAAACCTGCCATCCCTTCAAAAGACCTAGGTGAAATTAATAACCTGCTGGCAATATAATTCAGTATATGGGCCTGCCAGTGTGACTGTAACTCATTGAAAATAGGCTAATATCCATATTAACAAAACAATACAACAAGGAAGCCAGATACACCTGTGGTCATAGATGCGACTTTGTGGTGAGTAATGTAATGTAGCTTAGAAACCTCAAATATCAAAGTGATAACTGTCACACTTTATTTACATACCGCCAACAGGCTCATAACTCTATCATCTTTTTGCTGTCTATCTGCAGGTGATTTCTTTGAGGCCTGGGAGATTTTGCTGAACCACATTCAGTCGGCTGCTCTGAGCAAAAACAACGAAGTGTCCCTGGCTGCCCTCAAGAGCTTTCAAGAGATCCTACAGATTGTGACACCTGTGAAAGACTCGGACAGAGCAGGGGATGCATTTGCTGCTATGGGCGTCCCCCCGGTGCTCATCGACCCCCTCTCAGCTTCCGGTCCCGGCAGACCCCTGGTGCGCTCGGATTCGCTCGTCGAGCGGCTGACGCGCTACAACGGTGCTGAACTGCAGGCCCCTCCCCCGGGGGAGGAGTCCGCGTTGGAGGACTCGGCGCTGTGGTGGTCAGCGTGGAACACGTGGTATCGAACGGGAACGGACTGCACGAAGCCGCCCAGTGGGCCGACAGAGAAGTTCTCCTTTATCCCCAGCCAGCCCTTCCTCACGGCGTTGATCCAGATTTTCCCGGCTCTCTACCAGCACATCAAGGCCAACTTCAGCATGGAGGATCTGAAGAAGCTGGGGGTCATCCTCCACGGGGCTGTGTCTGTGCCTATCAGCAGTGATGCCTCGCCTTTCATCCTCCCCTCCTACACTGAAGCAGTGCTCACCAGCCTGCAGGAAGCTGTGCTCACCGCTCTGGATGTTTTGCAGAAGGTGGGCAAAGGAAATGTATTGTCAGAAAGCAAAATGGCATTTGATATATGTTATACATCATGCAGTGTCTAAAATAGCATTAGGGTGAGAGCCAAATGGACTGTCTTGGTGGCCAAGGGGTCTGAGACACAATTTCTCAAATTATATAATAAAACGTGTTTGTGTGTGCGCGTCTGTGTGTGTGTGTGTGTGGTTGTATAAATATATGTATATATATATACACACACATATGGTGGACGAGGAGACCAGCTAAAGTTTTTCTTTGTAAAATAATACCTTCTGAAACTTGAAGGAATTTCCTTTTGAGTGACTTAATATAATTAGAACATATATTTTTCTTTGTGCCTTTTACCTTGAATAGATTGAAGGCCACTCCAGTCATGAATTTCATGTCTTTTAAGAAAAGAAAACCTTATTTATTCAAGTCTTTCCTTCCCATTTGCCCATGAAGCAGTCAGTCTGCTAAGTTATGCAATATGCAGTCATGTGGTGGATGTCAGCAGTGTTTGTTCCTACCTTTCCTCCCTGCTGCAGGCCATCTGTGTGGGCCCCGAGAACCTGCAGGTCATGTACCCAGCCATCTTTGAACAGCTGCTACTCTTCGTGGAGTTCTCCTGCAAGCCTCCTCAGTACGGCAGGATGGAAACCAAACACGTGGCCAATGCCAAATACAACCAGGTAGGGGGGCGGAGACTTGGCCTTTCAACTGCTTGGTTTTCATTTGCAATTTATTTCTGTGTACAGTTTGTTTAATAACAATGGTGGATGGTGTACACAGTTGTTTATCACCCTTCTCTTCAGCCATCCTCAACAAGATCATCCATTTTCTTTTATGTTCATGAAGCAAACCCCTCCTCCTCTTTACTGTCTATTCCTTATGAAGCCCCTGTCATGGCCCCCATTAGCAGCCCTGGGCCATATCTTCCTCATATCCCTCAAAAGTCAGAGAAATTTTTAATTACTTTTCAGCTCGAGCAAAATTCCTTCATTAATAAAAACACAAATATTATTTATTTTGTCTTACTCCTGGTTACTATGTACTATTTCTTCAGTGAAATTGTGGGTGTTGTCTTGATCTAACTGGCAGGCTTGTACAATTATGCAAAAAAAATGTTTGCATGCCTCAAATCCTGATGATCTGCTTCTGCTTAAATAGGTTTGAGTGAGAGGGTCAAACTAAATCCCTAAATCCCCCATGTTATGTGCAGTGTTTTTATTCAGCGTTCCCCACAAATGTCCTCGGTGCTAGGAGTGAGTGTTTTTGCCCTAAATAAGTCCTGATAATCGGATCTAATTCACCAAACATGCAACTGCAAATTTGATCCAACCTAAAAACACCAGTTTAATTGCAATCTTCTCTCGTTCTGTTTCTTGGGACGACTCACTGGATAACCATTTTAGATCCAGCTGTTTGCACCGGTGAGTTCCATCATCTCCTTCAGCCCCCTCTGTAGTTGTACTAAACTGTGCTGAATGGTGACCACCTACCCTCTGCGGTATATGATATATCACAAGGCATGGTAGGCTCTCATGTCTCATCTGCATCTGTCACTCACTCCATGCTCCCCCCTCTCTGCCTGCCTAACTGGTGGTTATGCCTCTTTGTGCACAGTCCCTGTGCGGTTTCATTTTCAGTGGATCGTGTGTGTTTTTGGGGGGGACGTTCATATACACATGTGGTTTTGTTTTATTATTTCTTAAAGACACACTTTGTAAGCATCATGTAAATTGTTTGGCTATAATATTTCAGCTGTACTCGTATACGCTTAACAAACCTTTAAAGCAGACTAATAATGAGTGTAACTTAATTGTGTGCTACTTATACAAAGTGTGCCTTTAAAGACTGCTTTCAGTGTTTCTCTGCCAAAAGATATGCATAATAGTTTTTTGGACTAATGCCATTTCTTGTTTTATTTCCTCTTGTTAAATCTTCTTGCCCCTGCAGGCGGAATGGGTTGCCTTAAACTATGTGCCCTTTGCTGAGCGCTCCTTGGAGGTAGTGGTGGACCTGTACCACAAAACGGCATGCCACAAAGCTGTCATCAATGAGAAAGTTCTGCAGAACATCATAAAGGTATTTTAGTTTTTTTACTAGCATGGGCTATCCACAGTTTCCATGGTGACACAACTCCTAATGCCAGGTGCGAACTGACTTAGTCAGACCTGTTCACTTGTGATCGGATCAAGATGCATGCTAATGCCAGGTATGAACGGGCGGCATTGTAGGTGGGGGTAAGTGAGTCAAACTGGGGGTGACACGAGATCGCCAGATTGTTGTGCAGAAAAATGATTTATTCAAAATAACATGATATACTGTAGACTTGAATTATTTTTACTTTAAATTGTCTGTTCCAGTGATGAGATCCTCTTTAGAATGGATGTTTTTGAGTGTGTTTGTAAGAGTCACAGTCTGTGCTCATGAGTTGGGGGTACTCCAGCTTCAAGGCGGCTCAGGGGACGCATCATGTTCATCATGCTCATTTGATTTAAGTGAGAAAATACTCACTTAATATTCTCTATTCTCTCATAAAACAGTCAAAATTGAGAATAACTTTATCATAACATTAAGAATTATGGCGCAGAGAAACATCCGACACCTCCGCCTCACCACCTGATCAGACGGGGGCTGCACTCATCACCAGCCTGATTATTTTGGTGGGTCGTGACTTGAAAAGTTTGAGAACCACTGTTGTAGACCACCTCGTCTGATGAGTGGTGGTTTATCTACTTTGAAGATGTCCTCTTTCCAGCCACCTTTCCTCCGTAAACCATGCTTTTGTTTAATGGCTGGTTAGCTTCACTACAGACACAGACAATATACGGGCATGATGGTATCTGTCACGGGCGCACACAATTTTAAAACACACAACGTGACTCTGGACTATTGCAAAATGGCAAACAATGTATCGATGTTTTTATGTTAATGCCAAATATTCACTCATCTTTAGATTCTATAGAAAATGTTCCGTATACTAAATATTGTTTTGTCCGTACATACTGTTGTTCTGTATAGGTCAAAGTATTCTGAGACTGACAGATGGAGCAAACTGTTTTAAAGCAGGGAGGATAGTAGCGGGGGCACTGGGGTGTCAGCTGTGACTCCGTGGCAAATAGTTTACATGGCTCGTTAGCAGAATTTTGCTCAGGGCCTCAGGGAGGTCGACGACTTCTTTCAACGAAAATGGACTGTTCAGTCAAGATTTTTTTTGCAGCAGCAGAGTTTAGTGTTACGCTCTAAAAGGGTGCGGACGTGCTTTAGGTGCGTCCTTCAGGTGTTTGTGCTCCTTCTCTTGGGCCTGGCTACTCGTTAACATTTTATCATTATATATATAATGGTGTTGCAGGGTTCTGATAACTGCTGGTGTTAACATCCATCGTTACAACAAGCCATAAAGGAGCTATGGTTGCAGCTTGTGTTGTAGGGCAGTAAGAGATCGCAGTGTAATTGGTTGCACAGTAGATTTGTATTTCCGTTTCCTCTGACGGTGGCAGATATTTAAATGCGGCGGAGAAGCGAAAGAATAGATGTACCTACGTTGACATCATAAAGATGTAGTGATTATTTATTTTAAACCAATATAATCTCATTTTGATAGGTCAAAAAACAGTTGTCTTTTTTTTCATTTCCTTTTTATTGGAATTTTTTGGATTAGCATATAAACAAAAGGAAAAAATCAACACCCGAAACCCAACCAAAACATATACACATGCACACACATACACACAGAGGGGTACAAGTGTGTCCAGTTCATGTAAAACACAAGTCTAAGAGACTAAAACCCATAAATGCCTAGTAGTATGAATACAAAAACAGGCAAAAACAAAATCAGTGTATAAATACATGTATAAATACAAGAAAAAGTTGTCTTTTGTCTTTTCACTCAAGTCCGCGACGACAACAGACATACCTCCCAGAAACACCAGTGCAGTAAACGGCCCTGAACTTGAACTTGAATCGGACCTCTGCCCAGTGCAAAAATGTCTTCTTCAAATACTGCTTTGATAGCAAATCTAGGAATTCAACGTCGCTTTCAGGGTTACAACAATTAATTGTATAGACTTTATCTTGAGGTCTTATTTTCTGTTGACCTGTGATGTATAATTTTTTGTCTCTTTCTAATTGTTTCCCCTTCACACTCTAGACTTTGAGAATGCCCTTGGGTTTGAAGTATGCCTGTCCATCAGAGAGCACCTGGAAGCTCGCAGTTTCGTCCCTGCTCAAGGTTTTGTCTATTGGACTGCCGGTGGCTCGCCAGCATGCCTCGTCTGGGAAGTTCGACACTATGTGGCCAGAGCTGGCCAATGCCTTTGAAGACTTTCTTTTTACCAAAAGGTACAGATTCAGAAAAACTTCATATCAAGTCTACATGTGGATGTTTATAGAATTCAGAGTACAAAGCTTAATGTTTTGGTTTTACTTCCGTAGCACACCTCCAGATAACCTGTCCATCCAGGAATTTCAGAAGAATGAAGCCGTGGACGTAGAGGTAAACACTTTTCCCCCAGCATGTCAACAGGATTTGGTGAGCTTGCCTGCATCACTATTGTATCCTGTCTTCTTCATTTTAGGTAGTCCAGCTGATCAGCACAGAGATTTTACCTTTTGCCAACTTCATCCCCAAAGACTTTGTTGGCCAGATCATGACTATGCTCAATAAAGGTTCCATTCACTCACAGTCTCCCTCATTCACAGGTAAGATGTGACTTTGGCAGCTAAAGTTATTTCAGCTGTGTTGTTTACTTGTAGCTCTGCCATTACTGGGACAGCAGGCAGAACACAATTAGACAGCTGTTGCAGGAATCGTACTGTTATTGTTGAGTCTTTAATTTCATTGCAAAATAGCTCTCTGTGGCTCAACAACAACAATGGCTCCTGGCGAACTCGTCATGCGTTGAGCAAGACAGTGAAACCCCGCCTGTCCCCTCCATTGTAAATCACTCTTGAGGGTGGAATCTGCCTCGTGTCTAAAACGTACATGGTTTCCTCTGTACAGAGGCGGAGGTCGATGTGCGGATGAGGGAGGAGTTTTCCAAAGTGTGCTTTGAGACGCTGCTGCAGTTTTCCTTCAGCAACAAGGTGTCCACCCCGCAGGAGGGGTACATCTCTCGTATGGCGCTTTCTGTGCTCCTCAAGAGGTCCCAGGACGTCCTCCGTCGCTATGTGGAGGATGAGAGGTTGAGCGGACGCTGCCCCCTGCCAAGGTACTCCTTTCCATACACCTGTGAATACGGTACAACAAGGGGCACCTGCAAAAGCTTATTTTAATTTCTTTTACATATTTTGGGACATGTTTTCATCAGGAATTCAGCTTCAAACTGAAGACTGTCAGCACCATGATTTCACCACTGAGATGTTGCAATGCAGTCCGATGATGGATCCTTATGCATTGTTCTTTTTCTCTTTTGTAAACTACACAAAACCACGTTACTTATCCAGTTTAATACACTGTGTTTTAGTGTTGGGTGTAACTCTTTACAGCAGCCCTCTTCTTTCTTTTTTGTAAGACACGACTGAAGTTAAATGATGGCCGGGACATTGCATCATTAGTACAGAAAATGAGATGTCAAGTGTTGTTCAAAAATTTTAACAATAGAATACTATTGGTGTGTGAAAGAGCTAAACTTTAAAAATAGTTTTTCAGTGAAATTGGTTTGCTCACAGAAATCTGACAACTTGTAAACACCTTCATACAGTTAGATTGAGGTTTCATTTTTGATTTAATCAGACGACTTAAATTAAAGTGCCAAACAAGTACTTAATCTTTCTCAGGTATAATACATTTTAGGTCATAATCTTCTGGTTCTTGTTTATTTTAATCATTTGAGCAACATGTGGCATGTTGTCTCCTATCAAAGCTAAATACCCCCAACATTTTCATACTAAGTCCTCTGTAGCAGGTTGGTTCACCTATGATTATGTGAAGTCCTTCAAACCTTCAGTCAGCTTTTCCACAAACTTTGTTGACTTCCTTCTTTATTGACTTGTTAGTTCAATTTTAACTTATTCTGTCACGGACATGTTCATACTTTCACTTATAATAGGGGGTTTTGAACAGAAATCATTTAAATTAGATGTTGATGGTCACCCTCTCTCATTTTTTCTTCACTTGTCCCCAAGTTGTTTTATATACTACATCTTTGTTCCTAATGAGGGTCTTTGTCTTTTTGTAGGCAACAAGTGACAGAAATTATCTTTGTCTTGAAAGCTGTCAGCACTTTGATGGACTCACTTAAAAAGACACAGCCTGAAAATGGTGAGTATCAAACTGTGTCGAGGATTAAATAGAAATTGGAAAAGGGAGACGTAATTGGGGGGGACTATAAAAAATACAATAATGCCACCGTACCTTATCATGTATTAATTTCAGATAAATGTGTCATAGTACAGTTGGGACTATTTTTCACATGAGTTTTATCTCCAATCTGGGTAGAACTGTTGATGATACCAGCAAGGTCAATTACAAGACGTGTGTTTTTTTTAACTGCAATGGACTGGAGGGAGACGTCGTGAAATTACATTTTTGAAGTGCCCTTCAAAATGTTTGCATTACATTGCCCCTTATTCAGAACAAAACTCATTTCCATATGCCTCGGGGAATTTTACAAAGAAAATGACTTCTTTGATTGCCTTCTGTCAAAGTTCATATTCTCTTTCTTCCTCTCCCTCCCATCCCCAACCCTCCTTCCTATTTTATTTCCCCCTCTCTTCTGCGATTCTTTTGGTAACCACCTGCAGTGGATGGAAACACATGGGCTCAGGTGATTGCCCTGTACCCCACACTGGTAGAGTGCATTACATGCTCCTCGTCTGAAGTAAGCTCAGCCCTGAAAGAGGCCCTTGGGCCCTTTAAAGACTTTATGCAGCCACCTGTCTCCAGAGTCCAGAACGGCGAGTCCTGACCAGGCTGGCTCTGAGCTCTTTGTTTTTTTTTATTATTATGAAGAAGTCTTTGAATGTGTCTTCTCCACCCATGTGCTTCACAAGTGCACGGACATGAACTTCTCATGAGACCCATCTACGGTGACATGAAGCAACCCACAGTGAACAGTTTCGAGGCTCGCTCAGCCCACGTCAATGACCCCGCCCTTCATTCGCATCATCCTATGCTTGTCATGTGAGCTGATAATGCCTTTGCCCCCCTCCATTCTCGTACAGACTGGCTGGACTCCTGTGTTAATTACAGAGGTAAAAAAAAACAACTAAAGAAATACGTTGCCGTGTTGCCTCTGGGTGTGTGGTGATGTCGATGGAAAGAAATGACACAAATTGGGGCTATGTTGATCTTAAAAATAAAAAATACTTAGACTTTTGAAACATTTTCAGCAGTGAGGATTTTATGCAAGAAAACAACTCTTACTGTAACATTCCATGTCACCTTTAGCCAGCCATGTGAGAAAGGATGTACTCGTCTGTAAACAAATAAATGGGACAATTCTACAATCAGCTTTGGGCTGTGAGTGTGCTCAATTACAATGAGTGTTAACGTTCCTAACATACCACCAATAAATTCATTTTAAAAATGTAACTCCACTGCATCTCTCAAAACAGCTTATCTCTTATTTTACTCTTGTGATAAACACTCTGACATGCTGAAACATAATCTAACAGTAGCACAAGTAGATCTGCTTCAAGTTAACACATTAGCCACAAGTTTACTGAATTGAGAATGTGTTTATAGCTTATATGATGCCGCTTTTCATTTGTCATTGAATACAATTCGACTCGGTTCTTCAAAAGCAACTCGATGACACAAAAATTAGGACGTTAGATGTCAACAATTCGGTGAAACTGTATCCCTGAAGAACAAGTGGCAATCGACCGTGATGTCACCCATTGTTTTGTGTATAGCAAAATAGCATTTTGACCAGCGCCATCTTGTTTTTTGGGAATTAGACAGAGGAGCGGGGGTGACTCTGACCGAGAGCTCGTCCACTAAGCGCCCACCTACACCTGCATCATTGCACTGACTGGTCTGCACCAGCTGTCAATCACACTGCATCCACGCTCCAATATATTTGGTGCTTTATCTACGATTTTTACTCTAAATGAGACCACAATTTACAAAATGAACATCGTGAGATTGAGACCATAAACTCCCCAGGAAAACATTATGAATCAAGTGAGAAGTAGTCATTTTCTGACAAATTTCAATACAAACAGGATGCAACCAGTGGAGTCGCTCCACGCTGGTGATTCCTGAGAATACAGGCTTCACGCACTTCCACATTGGCTTCATTTTACGGACCCGGTGACTACGTCCATTTTTATATACAGTCTATGATCAAGAACGGGGATTTATTTTTTCGTTCCAGTGAACACAGTTGGTAAGTTTATTCTGACAGTTTTTTTTTATCAGCTAGGGTGTCGCTGCAACGTTCCCTTTTATTCGAAAACGATATTCGTTGTGTGCAGAATAATTCCAGTAGCATAGGGGTTCGCTGCAGTACCATGAGCGGCCACTGGGAAAATGACATCGCTGATCACCATCTCCATGAGGTAACGTATTAACTATGCATAAGTGACTCATACAACCCCGCTTCCAAATCACTGAACTGTCTCTTTAAAGACCCGTCGGCTGCCTCTGCGAGTCCCCGGGAGGTCCCCGGGCCCTATGTTTGCGATCCTCCGGTAGGTCATGCGAGGGGAGAGGGCTGGTCTGTGGTTTGTTCTGAACACCGGGGGGAGGGGGGAGGGCGGGGGGAGCGGGTCCGCTTGGGCGGGGTTTCCCTCTTTATTTCCAGTCTGCACAGAGAAGCAGTGGAAGTCGACGGGGACAGACGGACCAGCACCGGCTGCTGTTGGGGGGGGAAATCTCGCCGCGCTGCAGTTCCGGACGGTGCTTTTTTTTTTCTTTTTCTTTTTCTCCCCACTTCAGCGTTCACATTTGTCCACGTATCTTCTTTTTTTTTTTTTTGAATGTTTTTTTTTTGGTAGTGTTTCCACGAAGGTCCGTGTCGTCGTCGTCCTCGCGTCGTCCGGCCTCGTACTGGCTGAGGTAGTAGTTTGTGCTGTTGGTCGGGTTGTGACTCTGCCCGCTATGGAGATGACTGCGCAAGCTACTGCCTTGCTAGTGCCGGTGCCTGCACCTCGGCCGAGGGGAGCGGGAGAGGGAGGGAGGGAGACGGTCTCCGCCAGGTAACACGCGCCGCTAACCGTCAAAGAAGCGACACAACGAACATACCCACCGTCTTGTTTTTCTCAATGTGTAAATATCCGCTAACGTGAAATTGCCTGTGGGTTGTTTTATTTTTTTATTTTTTTTTGGGGGGGGGAGCTGAAACTGTTGCAGAACTGTATCATGTGTCATCCAATAAAACAGTGAATGACTATGGGGGACAACGGCACTTTCTTTGTGTGCAAGTTTGTTTATTTTTTTTTACACAGAAATGATTTTCATTAATTCATTATTAATATGCACTAAGGTTTTAACTGGGTACCCTAAAGCCTTCTTTTGTGTTATTCGCAGGATGTAGCATGTGGCCGATGAACATGTGATGTGCAACATCATTTGGTATGCACATCTCTTTTTTCTTAAACGCAGGAGGAAGTCGATATATCTGGTGCGGATTTTGCATAGTTGTCCACCACCTCGGGCGGAGTGGGCTGTGTGGAGAAGCATGTAGGTCAACGGTCCTGTTGCTATGAGGAGAGAGGAGTGACGTGGCTCCGGCTGCCCACAGAGGTATCCTACCATACATCTGCCCTGACCGACACACACACACACACACAGGCATTAGTGTTCTCCCCTGACTTCCTTTGTCGATAACACTGCGTACCATCGCACCCCGGGGCAGAGTGTCGGTGAGCTCACACGTCTTCCATTGCAGGGCAGAGCTCAGACATAAATCTGTGCAGCACGGTTCACCTAATAATCTGATTATTATGCTAAATCTGGATGTGTGTGTGTGCACGCGCCTGCCTCAGTATTTGAGCTCGATGTGCCACACCACATGACTTAACCCCCACAGGGATTTTCCAGCAGCGGTGTCCTCACTGAGGTCTGGGAGAGGGGAGCGTCAATGTGGGTCATGCGATGTGATTTAACCTTTTAGAAATCCTCCCTCTAACGCCACCGCCGCCCCAGCAGCATCTGGCTGCTCTCTACCACATTAGTATGGCCAGTCAAGGGTTTCGTGATGGGGTGGCGTCTGGAATGGATAATGAGCTTCGATTGGCTGTTGGGTGCCAGGCAGCGCCCGGGTCGATGAAACCGTGCAAAGGCAGCGGTATTTGACTTCTGAGGCCCACGGCCCAGATCTGGGCACGTCGCTCATTCGGCGACTGACTGGAGATTGAATCCGTCGTTTGACCTTCCAAGGATGCTCCCGTGAATTATTAATGAGTTCACACTTGATAGTGTGTTTGGCGGAGTTATGTTCACCCCGAGCCGAAGTTCTTCCCACCAACATTTGTCCTGATATTGCCCAATAAATTCTGCTCCAGCTACTCGCTGCAGAGAAACGCGTGGGTTGAAAGGAATGAGTTCCGTTCCTTTGCAGAAGCAGCTGACGAGTAAACAAAACCACAGAGGGGACTTTTAGTTTAACGGCCCGCGGGTCTGTATTAAATATATTAAAATGAGTGGCTCATGTAAGGAATCCGAGAGTTATCCGGCTTTTAGAGCAAACCCAAACATCATTTATCACTTTGTGACGGTAAAGAGAGGCGGCCTACGGACCAGTGAGCAGTGCAGAGGCGGCCCATGTCCTCCTCATCCATCTTGTGTCAGAGCTCTCATTTGAGCCGGGCCGCAGATAAATCATACTGGAGGCAGCCAAAGCCCCAAAGCAGTAAATTAGAGCCCACAGTGGAAAATCTCACGTGGGTATCACAGCTGCACTGCTGGAGCCGCCGCACCTTTGTCCTGACAGGACAGTCGAACCTTGTGTGTGTGTGTGTGCGCACACAAATAACTTCACACGCTGCCTATGTAATGATGCAAGTTTGGAAAATGCTTAGTCGTTAAATTCACAAGTCAACTGTCAGAAATTTAATGGACCACAATTTTAATATTAACTTGGCAAGGCAAAATGTCAAACATCTGATGTGGGACTTCTCAAATGTGGCCGTTATTTTCTCAATTAACAGATTAATGCATATTAGTGGCAATGCTAAAGGAGGAACGTGAAAATGAGTTGAGACGCAGGAAGATCACTGAACAGTTTCATGTGAATCATATTCTACCGTTCGGGAGTCCGGGGACTTGTAGAATCAGCATGACGGTGCAGTCATGATCGTCGGGAGTTTGCCGTTCACAAATGAAGAACGCAACAGGAGATTGTCAAGGTCGGACGCATTCACAACAGCAGGAACATTTTAAGGAACATCCAGGCGACGGGTGGTGCCTTGGTAGGGGGGCCACCAGCCCGCTATGAATCTTCCAGACATATGCCTGCTCCATTCTCACATGGGCTCACTTACATTTTTCAGGAATTTTACCAAGGGGCTGGCAGGGAAATTTCCGGAAAATATCCGCAGCAAAATTAGCTGACATTTGCGTTTCCCCTTTGGAAATGTCCGGACTTCTGTGCAGCTTAAGACACTTCAGTAGTTTAGTATATAAAACATATGAAAACTGTTGCAAAATTGCCCCGTCACAAAATCCTGGTGCACAAAGTGACGTCATTAATGTGTTGCTTAGTGTGATTAACAGTTCAGAAAACTGGAGGAAACCAATATCCTCACACAAAATGGAAGAAGAAAAAAAGCCTGCTCCTTAATCTTCCTCTGTAAGGAGGCTTGAAGGCTTTGACCTCAGCGACCCCACGTTGCAACTGCAGCCAAGAGGCAGCGTCGCCTGTCCGGTATGAGAGATGAGTATGTCGCCGCGAGCCCACTCGTCATCTCCCCCAGATCTGTCCACGGGTGGGGCGGGGAGTGCTGCGACCTTGGAAAAACAATCCACCCACAGGAATGACTGTGTCATCACTGCCATCCTCCAATCTGGAACAAACACGCACGCACACACTCGTGTGGAGAGTAGGAGTGGAGTGCCAGATCAGTGCTCGTCCAACTGGAGGAGGACGCGGTGCCGGCCTGTGGGGACCAGATGGCCCTTCAGCTCCTGCTGAGAACCCAGCAGTGGGAGACTCCTACTATAGCACTTAATCATCAGAGTTTGTATAAAGGCATGTGATCACATCCACTACATATGTATTCAACACCCGGATATTCACCTGTTGATGGGATAACAAGAATTGAAAACATCTTCCGGGCAAGTTAGAGAACTGATTATTTACAGTTGAAGACATGGTTGGGGTAACTCTCCTGGTTTTCCACTCGTATCACTCAGAGCTTTTACTTCCCAGCCTACATGTGCTTAATTTATTCTTCGGCTTTACTTCAGGCATTTAAAGAAGTCCATATTTCACACCAAAAAACGAACAAACACAAGAATAGGTTAACCTCAGTCAAAATGCCCTGAGCACTGTGCAGATGTCTACTGCCTGGAACGTAATCTTCCCAACTTCCCTAGCAGTCATCCTTGTCACAGTGTCTTACATCCTCAAATGTAATTTGACATTGACAAGGCAAGAGCCTTGACAACTTTCACTCACTCCTTGTGCCTCACTAAAGGAAACTGGCAGTTCTCCCATATCGGCCTTTTCCACAGAAGATCTTTTGATATGTCACATAAGAGATAAAAAATCTGATGGAAATAATAAATTTAACAGTGGCTGATTCCATTTCTGTCATGGTTTTTACTGGGACACTCAACTAAAACAGCCATCGATGACGTTATAGGTAAGTTGTGCTTGTGTCAGCATGACAGTTTAAAATGTCTGCTGTGAAAAGCCTTTTCTTTTAACCCACTTGTCTAAATAATATCAACTGATGTCATTTTTTTGCATGTAATGTAAAGCCTCCGATAGAAGATAGGGTTTATGTGGTGGATTATATCAAATCAACTGGTCCCTTGTGAGACGGCCCCTTCGCAATTCTGACTAGTCCAGGTTTCACTTTCTTTTTTTTATAGTACTTCAGTTGATCTTAAACTCTGAGGCATTTTCACTCTTCCAAGAATTCAATCTGGGGAGGAAACTAAACCTTTGCTTTTAGCAGCGGCACCCAAATAAATCACCTTTCAAATTAGAAAAAAAAAAATGTATATCTTCAGGACGCTGCACCGCAGGGCACTGAGGAAGTTGTCAAGTGTCAAAAGCGCAGCAGGTTTCCTCTTACTTCTCACAACACAAGACCCTGGAATGCATTTTCTTTCTTTTTTTCATACGATATCTCTGTCGTGTCACGGAGTATGACGGCCTAATCCTGCATTTGATTTACGTCTGTCTTCTCAGGTATGTGGAGTATGTGGTATCACATCACCTCAGTGGGAGTGAAAGGACCATAAAAAAGGGGGGGAGGCAAAGATTCCTCATTGTTCTTCACCCATTCTAGTGAAAGTGCAGCTGAAATAGGGATGAACATTTGTGCACTTTAGTGTGTGTGTGTGTGTTTTATCAGTTGCTCATCACCTCGGGGTATATGTGCTTCAGTGTCCAGTTACAGCCCTCGCTGCAGCCTCCGCCATGAAATCCCCCGTCAGGATACTCTGTTGAACCGATACCCTTCATCCTTTATCCGCATATTGCTTTGGGACTCACTTGACACAGTTTGTCTGACTGCTGACGGCCTTATTCTATACAGTTACTGGAGTGTAAGGGATCGACTTCATCCAAGCACCGAGTTCCTAAAAGAAAAAGGTCCTCTTTCTTACATGGCTGATGTTGAGCCAATGCATTAATCATCAAGTTATCTTTCTGTGATGTGTGTTTACAGTTCTTAATGACACAGCAAACTCATGTGTGAAGAAAAAGGTAAGGTCACGAAAGGTCAGGATTTTTTTTTTTTTTTTAATAGAGCAGGAAAGTGAACATTTTACACCATGTTTTACACCGTTCTCAGTTTTCCCAAAACGACTTCCTACGGTTCGTTCCGGTAGGATACAGGATCACTTACGGTCGGAGAGACGAGAAAGGAATCCACTGGAGAAGGTTATTTACATTTTTTTTTTTTTTTTTTTTACATTTAAATTAAGTTAGTCTGTTCCATGTCGCACCAGCTTCCATCGCCTGTGCAGCACAATATTTGTGCACAATCGGCAGAAGCCCAAACGTACAACTGGAGGAATGAAATGTGGGAAAACCACTGTACCGGGGAGGAATATTGATCACAATGACACGGAGGGTGAAGTGTCTACGAGCTTCAGTCCTCTTCTGACGACATTTGTTTTTTTTTTCACAAATCTTGCAGATACAGAAGCAAAAACCGCAGGAATGTAAGTGAGTAGTGGCACAGGTGGCAGCTGAGGACGCAGCGTGCAAACGGCCACTGACGGAGGTCGGCGACAACAGAGGACAACGTCATGAGGTAGATGGCTAATGGTGCAACAGAAACCCTTTGTCTGTTTTTCCTTCTTAAATCTGAACGGATGTAAATGCTGGGCTGGATGCAATAGTACAATGAGATGATTGTAAGCAGGGTTTGTGTCTCCTTCATAAATCTGCTTCTTAATTTCCAAACGATTGCCGTTTTCCTTAATGGTGAGTACAGTATTGCAACGCAAGGGGTACAAATGAACAAAGAAACAGTTGATGTATGTATCTGAAGAAGGCATACAAGGGGGGGGGGGGGGGGGGGTTTCAGACCCTGGCTTCATTAATGGTCTAAAGAAACAGAGGAGGTACAACTCATATATATACACGACATCAGTCTTCATGTTAGTCTTTTCTTTTTCTTTTTACACTGTGCAGGCGCCTAACCTAATACACTTATCAAATGTGTTGCGTCTGGGAGTATTTACATTTTCACATTTTGAAACACTGTGCATTTCGTTAGTAACGGCGATCCCGAGATTTGCGTTCTTCTCCCATCTGGTCCATGACAGCGCGGGGCGCTCCGCAGCGAGGTTCACGATGGCTTCGTCGGTGAAATACAGTGGAGATTGGGCGGGAGGCGGGGGGGGGGGGGGGGGGGGGGGGGGGGGGTTTCTGTAGTTAAACTTCGGCAGGTAGGTAGGTCTGCAGTAGTTATAATTTCTATTGAAAAAATAAAAGATAAAAATCATCCTCACATGACGAACGGGGAGGAAAAAAGGGCCTGGACAGAGATCCCACCTCTGGGCGGAAATGTGTCGGATCCCCTCAGCGACAGAGGGAGTCCACACTAAAGCACTTAAACAACAGAGCACATGGGGGTGTGGGGAGTTCAAGTCGGGGTTACGGTATGTTTTGGTGGCGGTTGCAGTTACGTCGCCCCCCTCCCCCCGCCCGGCTAATGCGTGTTGCCGTACATGAGGGGAATGATGTAGACGGAGATGTCATCTCCGGAGCCTAGTCTGTCGTTGGATATCCTCCAGCCGCGATCCTTCAGCACCCCGCGTGCCCTCATTATGAGGTCCTGAGCTGCCATTGTGTACCTGGCATAACAAAAAATTGATACATGTTTAATGGTGACAATACAATCGGATGAACTGGTTGCATCTGATAATAACTACGCACAGTATTTAACTAATAAGTACATCTGCCAACAGCCAGAAGAAGAAAAAAAAAATCAGTTGACATTCAGGTGGATTTTCGAAGCTCGGCTTTCCTATTTGCATAATCGCATCTAAATAACAACACTCGCCCCTCCGAACGGGACAGGGGCGAGAGGCAGTTCAGCGCCGAGTGACGGGTTGTGAACGTGCCTGTGCTGGTCGTCGGGGTCGCAGTTGGACAGGAAAGAGGTGACCGCTTCATTCACTTCCTGGTTGGAGAGGACGTCCCACAGACCGTCGGTTCCCAGCACCAGCACGTCATCGGCTCCATGCTCGCACTGCGCCAGTGGATAAACTTTGACCTGAGGTGAGTGGGGGGGGAGGGGGCAGAACCAGGTTTAGGAGTTGTATGTAGAGCGGCAACAGTTAACCCATTAGTAATCCATTATGAAAATGAATCGCCAACTATTTCGATAAATGTTAATTGGTTCAAAATTCTCTGATTTCAGCTTCTTAAATATGAATATTTTTTCTGGTTTCTTTGCTCCTCTGTGACAGTAAACTGAATGTCTTTGGTGTGTGGACAAAACAAAACATCGTCTTGGAGTTCCGGGAAACACGATCGACATTTTACACCATTTTATGACATTTTATGACATTTTATGGACCAAACAACTAATCGATTAACCGGGAAAATAATCGACAGATTAATTGATTGTGAAAATAATCGTTCGTTGCAGCCCTAGTTGTATGCTTTGTAGGAAGCACTTGGACCTTTCTGCATTCCCTGTGGAGGAGGAATGGAATTATATTTGATTATCTTCAAAGAATTTACACTTCCGCCCAAACAGCTTGTCCCAGGTCCAAACACACAAATTCTGAGCAGGTTGTGAGTATGTGTGATATGTTCACGCCGGAAACAAACCCATTTCACACAAATCAAACCATAAACATACAGACTGAAAACTGTCCATTGTCAATCGACATTATTTTCCCACGCTAAAAAAGAAGGAGCAGTCCACAGCTGGAAACAAAACAAGGAAAACAATAAAGAAAAACAGGGCGGTTGTGAAAGGGCTCTAGAGAAAATCTGGAAATACAAAAAAAACAGAAAATGAATTGGCAGTGCCCTTCTGAGGGATGTATGTTGATTGAAATCTAACATGACATAATAATAAGGATTTCCTGTTAGTATAAGATGCGTTTAGATAGTAACTACAGTGAGAGCAGTTGTAAAGGACCCAGAGCGGCGTCTACGTGGATCAGGAGCATCCGTGTAGTGGTGAATCTAGTGATTTAAGGCGAGCTTCGCAGGAAAGAAAAGGAGTGAGGCTATCAACCCTTGAAAGGAGATAGTCGTTCCCTTAGTCCATTTCAAACTAGAGATTTCAGCAGCAACAAGATATCTCTGGAGGACCTGGACGGCCGCAGGTTTGGATTTTTGACCCGCCGCCTACATTCGATCTCACAGCCTGTGACCTGAAAACGTCAGGGTCGGTATTTCCAACTTGAGATGTTGCAGAGAGGGTTTTTTCACAAACCCATGCGGGACGTGAATTTCTTCCGTGCAGAAATGTTTTTTCCATTTGGCCTCTAGCGGGATCCCCAAATGCTCAAGTTTGCATATGTCATACAGTACAAACGGAAACAGCTACGCCAAAGAAACTGGACAAAGACATTTAAGATCATATAGGAGGCTGAACTACGGCTGAACTCGGAGGGCGATGAATTAAAGATGGACAGGATTCATGGGCTTTGTGACCAGTGCAGTCATGAGCAGGAGACACTGGGAGGGGAAGGCACGGCACATTGTTACATCAGGAGAAAAAAGGAACAATCCACTGTTTGGTTTCAACAAAAACTGTCGTGGAGTTGTGGAACATTCCCAGATTATTACTTCAACTGTTAACTCTCTCAGTTTTGTGCAGAGGTTGACGTGACATAGTTTAGGGCGAAGGGTTCCAGAAGGAGCCTACCTCTGGGCAGCAGGACAAGAAGGGTTTGATGTAGATGTTGGAGTCGTGCACTTTGAGATTGTGGTCCCCTAGACCTCTCGTGACCCCGATGGTCGCCAACACCCGAGCCTGCAAAGGACCAGAGGCAAGTAAGGCACAGGCTTCATTTTAATTAGGCACACAGTGGAGGTCTTTCTGGATAAGCCACGGCCTTTATTTTGTAGCATTAGACATTATTGCCATCAGTAATGATAACACTGAAATCACTCAAAAGCCATTTCTGAGATGTGCGAACATGGCTTCATGCTTACAACAAAGTCGGAGGGCACAGTCAAACCATCAGACGGGGGAAACAGTTATAGCCAAAGTGTCATCAACCCCTTTACTTTGGAGGTGAGTGGAGGGAGTGCAGCTACAACTACATACATATATTGGTAACATGGATATGAAAAAATTAATTATCTGTCGGCAAAAAGAAGAAGAGTTGCGGAAACCTGCACCAAAATATTGAGTATGTAATAAGGTACTGATGAGCGGTCAGGGAACATTTGGACAACTGTTTAGCCGTTATTTGACCCCAAACTGTGTGTAACCCCTCCTTGTGAATCCGTCTTTAGACATGCATCGAAAGTCCGCACTTTTCCCGCCAGCTCCAAGGTACAATTTCTGGAAACCGCCCTACGCAGGCGCCGACCCCCTTGCCTGAACGCTCCGGAAATGCTCCTCCGGCTGTGAACACGTCTGACCTGGACAGTCTCGCACGAAGACGCTGCGTTCTGCGCGTGTGAACGGCAAACTCCGGCGAATCCGTGGAAAATGGGCTCGGGGATGTTGTCTGGAGTTTAGGCCCAATGTGACTTCGCCTTCTGTCAGGCTAGTGCGTTCATCCCTGCTCATAGAATTCTTCTTTCACATAAATGACACCGCTGGTGACACTTCACCGAAGAGTACAGCCGGAACCTTGAATCTATTGGCAACGTCGTTCCAACGATCGTTCTCCGAGCCCCGGACGCCATCAGACTCATTTGTAACTTCTGATTCCCTTTGTCCGCGCAGATCGCCCGCCGCAGCCTCTACAAATGGCCGCTGGCGGTGGAGTGGGGAACTGGGCTAATTGAATCTACTGTGCAGCGTGTGCGACGAAGGGCGACACAGAGTACGAGGGCGAGTGAGGCCCGGTGCGAGTGAGCGCCGACCGGTACGCGGCACAGGGAGCGAAAGAGACGGAGCCAGAAAGAGGCAGAGTGTTTCAAAGTGGCGGCGGAGCTCCTCGGGCGGAGAAGGGGAAACATCCTGGGATTAATTGTGGAGCGCTGGAGCCCAGCAGGCTGCGCGCCGGGCTTTGAAGTGCTCTGGCATTCCTCTCCCTTGCACAAAGCCGCCTCACTCTATCTTAGCCATCCATCTCCGCGACTCACATCAAAGGAGGAGGAGGAGGAGGACGCGACGTGGGCACGGCCCAACTGTGCAGGGGCCAACCGGAATGTGGTCGCAAGGCAGAGAGCCCTGTGTGGGTGACATCCGCCCCCCAGCCATCAGTCAAACACGGATCGACCGCCTGTCTGCGTCGAAACAGAAAGCCGGAGAAGGCCACGGAGAGCACGCTCCGATCCATCCTGTTCCCTCTCTGACCTTTTCACTGCATCGACGACGAGACGCCGCACACCGCCCGCGCGTGCGGCGTCTCTCTGACGGGCAGGAAAATGTCATGAGCGGTGCGCCGCGCTCTCGACCTTTTCCTTTGTGTTTTGCGTCAAAGCGCCGACGAGGTTCTCCCGCGGGTGGGTATGTTCGATTAACGTATGCCATTCTTTTTTGGACACGTTTCAACTCTGTCTTTCATCATATTTCCGTCGGAGTCCAACCGCTGACCCCTCGGGACATTGAAGCGTAAAAAACCCATTACCGGTAAGATATTGTCTGTAGGATGGTGCACGATGTCAATCCACGAGGAAAAAGAGAGGCGAGGAATGCTTTCCACTGACAAGCTCCTCCACAGAGTGACGGGGTTGGGGAGGGGGGGGGGGGGGGGGTGGGGGTATGTTGCTGACTAATGGTGCCCTGGCGAGCTTTGATTACAGGGGACGGCACACAAGGCCTTGGGAATAACTTTGTCAATGAGCGGCCGCCCGAGCACCTCTTACCTTCTTCCCTTCGCCGTATATCAGGGGAAACTTTAGGTCATCGTCCTCGATGGTTTTATACGCCCTGTGCAGAGGAGAGAGGACACTTTAATGGGTTCTTGGTTTATGGCAGGCAGTGTACACGTGCCCCGGGAGATACATCGCCTCCCCAGCCCCACCCCCACCACCCCCCCTGCCGGCCCTGCGGCCGCGGCGACTGGCACAGAGACAAAGATGGGGGGGGGGGAAGACAGACGACGAAAAGATAGAAAAGTCGCTCAGACAATCACACAGAGCGTAATATTCCCTCCTTGTTGTTTTTCTCTCTCTCTCTAACTGATCTTGTAAAAGTCTCACTATTGGCAAAAAGGGAGACATCCATTGATATATGAGACAATCACGGTTTACGGTTGGTTTTCTGCGTCTGTCTGTAGCAGTTTGCAGAGTGTGTGTGTGTGTGTGTGTGTGCGCGTGTGTGTGTGTGTGTGCGTGCGTGCGTGCGTGCGTGCGTGCGTGCGTGCGTGCTTGTGTGTGGATGTAAAACGGCTGAATGATGCAAGAGTATCCACGTTCACATCCCCCTGCTCTCGGAGCAGTGTTTAAACTTCCCCCAAATGATGAATAATTTACCATCTTCCCACTTGGAGCAGACAGAGCTGCAGTAGTAAGGGGGGCAAAAAAAAGAAAAAAAATGACTGTATAATATGTATTCGTGCCAGATCTGAAGATACACTTTTCACCTTTCCAGCTCAGTACTACTAGTGAGTATACTCTCTTTTTCATCCATTGGCAGTTGTTTTTTTTACTTCAAAGGAACAGCTGTCTGCGTGTTACAGCACCAGAGCGAATATGAGCCAATTCCCCGGCCGTCGAGATGCCGGGACAAAGTTTTCCATTCACAACTCACACCAGGTGCTGGGAATATGAAAATCATGTTAAGGAGTCCTGACCTGGATCGACATTTATAAATGGATCATATCATTTATTTTAGCCTTTGGACCGCAGGAGACGAGGGGGGGGGGTTCACAACTGTCACGAAATGATTTTGGTTTTTTTTTGAAGTGCGCTTGGATAGTAATGAATATAGAAGATGGCAGCTATTTAGCCTGAGGAGTTGCTTCAAATTAACCTGAAGGGTTATTTTGCAAATGCCATGTGACGAGGGCCTGACCCACCTCCGTCCGAGGCATTCCTGCTGCTGCGAAGCAGATTAGCAGGGACCAGGATGGTTTTTACATCACTGCTGGTTCCACTCAGAGAGACCATATGTTTCCACCTTAGGCGAGCGCGATACTGCTGCTCTCAGCACTTTTTTTTCCCTTTCTCTTTTTTCTTGTTTTTTTTTTTCAACAGTGTGCAGAGCGAGGACTATCGCGGCGGACAAAAGCCACAAACTCAGAACACACAGTCTGCCGCCGGGGAGACCGTCTTCGCCAGCGAGGAGCTGCAGCTCAGAGTAACGGGCCTGCTGAGGTGCCTCCCCCGCTAACGTTTGAAATGTGAAATGGTAAAACCTCTAGAGCAGCAGTCTGGTGAGGGGAAACTTCAGACGAGCGTTAAAAGAGACGTTAATTGACCTGGGGCAGGTCTCCAATCTCTATTTACAGAAAGGGGGAAGCGCCATTACTGCGTGCCACGTCACTCCAAACTCATTTCATTTGAGTGCTTCTCCTTCAGGGAGTCTCCGGAAAAGAAAAGGCAGAAACTAAAACAAAGAGACGCGTGCCATTACTTCAGAGAGGCCTTGGATCGAACTCCCCCGAGCCCGCTGTCGGGGGGGACAGTCTCCCCCTCGACGCGTGTGTCTGCGGCCGGCTGCGGCCTGTCAAGGCTTTGCGATAACGAGTGTGTGACAGATGGAGAAAGACCCACATTGATCCTGTTGTGATACCTTCTTCCTGCTCCGGGGACACTGAGTCCGCCCCCCCCCTCCAAAAAAAAAAAAAAAAGCGGCGAGGGGAGCTGCTCAAAGGCCGAACTGTTTGACCATAATATTAGTGCTTTCACATTCAGGGGATGTTCGGTCTCGCAATTTGATGCAGAGAGTGTGAGAGAGGGGGAGTGAGGGAGGGGAGTGGAAGAGAGGGCAGGAGGGAAGGGTTCACATCGTCCTCTCTGCAGGCGCCGAGTCGCGGGCAGGAGAGGACGGGCGTGGTGTTGATGGCGTGCGGAGGGACGACAAAGAGAGCTCATCTTATATTCGCAAACGCCGCAGACTCACTCACCTGTCGACAGACTTCGCGGGGACACTGTGTCAGAAACTACCGAGCGAGACAAATTGGTGCAACTGATAAGGGTTTTTTGTTTTTGGCCGACCTTGATGGGCTTTTCATAGACCGGGGACTGGTGCTTTCGGGGGGGGGGGGACAGAAATTAACGGCGACGACCCAATGACTGTCCACGTGTTACGTGTAGGCTGTTGGCATCAGTCAAGCTGGTACAAAGGGGTAGTGGAGGGGAAAGGGAGAGGAGGGATGGTGAATGAAGGCGTGCGTTCGCCCTCGCTCCTCTGTCATTTATTGTCTGTAGGATCAGGGGGGAGGACAGACACCCCAGCGAGCACTCCTATGTGGCCAACCATAGTTTTTTTCTATCTCACATCTCACCAACCTTTTTCCATCCTACATTTCCTCTGCCCTCCTTTATCTCTATTTCTATCTTTGCGGATTACCTAAATGTACTTACATTTCTCTCTGTCTTTGAAGCACCCCCCCCCCCCCCCCCCCCCCCTCTCTCTGTGTGCTCTCCAGCCAGCCACCTTCTCCCCCCCCCCATCTTCCCTCCTCCTGGCCGGCTGCGTTGCTATGGCGCTTGGCTCGTGTCGTCCACGGCTGACTGCTCAACATCTATCACTCCAGGACGCCTCGCAAAAGCTAAAATTGGCCTCCACCCTGGACATCGACAAACCATTACTGTTTGCAACACCAAAGCCAAAGCTCCGACTAAGGTCCAACTGGCTGAGGGAGGGGAGGTAAAGAACGTGAGGGAGGGAGGGAGGGAGGGAGACAGAAAGAAAGAAGTGGGCTGCACAGGCCTGTATGCCTTCATTAGAGCACGGCCTTGATCACGGATGCTGGACTACACCCACACACACACACGCACGCAGCATGTGGGCACGCAGACTTACAGGAGAGTGTGCACATGCACCGACAGCGAGCTGCAGAGACACATAAAAGAAACGATCCTCCGCGCCTATAGAGCGTCTGAACCGCGCCTATAGGATGACACGGTTACCTCACGCCCACACGCACATCAGAGCGGTCAGCCGCGGCGGCCGACGGGAAGCGTACTGATCTCAAAGCCTCCGACTTTTAGCCCGGTGTGTGGACTGACACAGAACTGGGTTCGTCGCTGGAACCTGATGATTAATAATACATCACAGACCCTCTGCGCTGCGGAGACGGTCGGCAGGCAGGCAGACGACAGGCGGAGAGCTCTGAGCCCCCGGCGGGGGAACACAGACGACGGCTGACCTACATCTGCTGAAACGAGCGGCGACGCAGAACACCCACGGGGAGGCGGCGTCAGAAAACAAACTGCTCCTCTGTCCTCGGTCACCTGCTACGTCCCTAAGGCTACTCTCGCCATCTCCCCCTCCCCTCTCCCCCTACCACTTACCTCGTATGTGCATGGACACGTACGTACGCATAACACATTCTGCTAGTGGTAGAAGTAATTCAAACCCTTCTAGAAAGAAAAAGACAGAACCAAAAGATAACTTTTTGTAATAACTCAATTACGAAAACCAGTGTTGATTAGATTAACACTAAGCAGTGCATGTATGTAGAGGTTTGAGGTGCATGTACTTTGCTTGAGTATTTCTACATGTCCTGTAGAAGTATTGTACTGAGCCCCTGAACCATCCCTCATATGCTGCAGGGGAACTCCCATGATGCATTGGGCTCTCTCTCTCTCTCTCTCTCTCTCTAGAAGCTGCAGGATCCAGATCTGCCACTAGTGCTCAACTGGTGCAGATATCACAGCTAGTGTGTTATTATTGATACACGTTTAAGTATCGCTACGAGTACTGTGATTATTACAACCTGCCTGGGTTCTACTAGAAGTTTCTCCCTCTTGAAAGAGAGTTGTTTTTTGTTCCTCTTTCCACTGTTGCCCTGTGCTTGTTCACTGGGCAACAGTAAGCATGAGTGAAGTCTCTTTCATATTGTACAGTCTTGTCATCTAGTCATGTTGCTCTGTGAAGTGTCTTGAGATGATGCATGTCGCTGATTTAGCGCAGTACGAATACAATTACATTTACGTCTATTGAATTATATCTTGACGGCTGTAGTCACTCTCCGTCCATCCATTCATCCTTGGAGGGAGATATGATATTGCTAAATATGAAACCACGGTGGTACATCAACTGGTTAAAATGATCTCCACTTGATCCAGCTACAGCCTGACAAAAAAGAATATGCTTAGCACATCAATAATCAGAAACAATAGTCCGATATAATATCATAACTCTGACAGAGGCATAAACTGTCAACTGAGAGAACATTACGTGATTAAATGCTCTGATTTACTTCACTCATGCTTATGAAACACAGTTTCTTTTGACACATTTAAGAGATGTTGTCTTTTTATCCAACGCTCGGGTAGAATCTGGGCACAGGCACTTTGTCCACTTCAGGTTCTGATTGTCAGACCTTTCTGATCACTAAGAGTTCTGCCATTTGGCATTTAGCCACATTTGACCTCAGTAGCAGTGTCACAACGATTGTGTTGAATAATTAACACTTTCTCTGCCTAGGAGAAAACTTACCGCTCCGACACCCTGGTCGCTCCTCCTCGCCTCCCTTCTCTCGTCTTGTTTCTCTCGCTTGCACATTTCCATCTGTCTTTGTGTACTTTTTTTTCTTCTTCCCTCTCCGTTCTCACACCATCTCCCTCAGTCTCTCTGACCTTTTTATTTTAATTCTCTCCCTCTCTCTCCGCGGAGAGATAAAGAGCCGGGCCCTCGCGGTGCCGGCGGATTCCTCATAGCATTCTTCTCACACACTGAAGCAGAAATGTCAAGGCCACTTCCTGGCCTCCATCAGACGGTGAGGCTTTGAATGGCATTCACCATTCCTGCACAGAGACATTGCTATGATGGGCCACCTTCATCTTCATATTGCGTGCATTATAGGTAGCTCAGATTAATTCTACATATGTATAAATATTCTCCTCTCTGAGGGCATAAATGAACCTGGCAATACGCACACTAAGTAAGACGGTGTAAATAATTCAACAGGATTTTTAACAAATGTGTTTGGAATTAAATAATGTAACAGGAAGGCACACACATTGAAGCAGTACAAGGAGAAAAGGGGAAAAGAGTCAGACACTGGTATCCTCACAGTTAGATGAGGTGGTAAACTCGTAGAGAATCGACGAAGCAATCAACCCACCATCCTGACATGGTGAAGTCACGGTACAGCATCCTCTTCCCAACCTCTTTCCTCTGCACTCTCCTGGGGAACTCCAGATGTGTGAACTCATTCCCTAATAAGTGGGGCTGCATGTATGCCTTTGATATGAAGAGACAAAAAAAGAAAGAAAAAAACGACTGACATGCCCGGGGGATAGGAAAAACAATTCCATACACAATTAAGCTTTTCAAAGAGAGCAGGCAGTGCAAGAGAGACAGAGCTGAGCGTGGCTGGTGTCTCAACGGGGGGGGGGGGGGGTCAGCTCTTCTAATATCTGACAGCTGTGCTCGTAAGAAAGGGGCAGAGGGAGGGGGTTCGCTTACCAGGAACTGCAGCCGCTGTCTCTCTGACTCGGGTGTGAACTCGGCTGACATGGGGATGACTTCCCCTGCCCGGATGATGATCGCTCTGAGGGTGAGGAGCAGACAACACAAATCTCTTGTGGCTTCAAGCTGGGACACTGTCGCTCCTGCTGGCTGCAGGGCGCGACAAGTTGAGTGACAGAGAGGGAGGGGAGGCCTACACATTCTGAGCTCGTCTTATCACGATGGTGCACTCGTTTAGCGCGTGTGTGTGCGTGTGTGTGCGTGTGTGTGCGCGTGTGTGCACATCTCACCTGCTGTCCCCGGCGTTCCCAACGTAGAGCTTCCCAAGTAAACAGACGACCGCCAGAGCAGTGCAGCCCCCTGAGATGTTGTAGACCGCCTTCTCCTTTTCTATCTGTACATCCTGAACAAACACACACACACACACACACACTAATCCTTTTAATGGGAGCACAGAACACACACACATCCTCTGGAAATAATCAAGTTTCTTATTAACTCAGCCTTCAAAAAAAGGTCAGCGGCACCGAAGCATTTAGGCAAGAACCCGACACTGCGTGAAATATTACCCCGATGCTTAAAATCTGCCAAGATGCCATCATTAATTAAAGCAACATAATGAATTAATTCATCAGGGGTGCCAAGGAGCAATAAAACAAAATGAAAACCAAAAGAGGAGAGAGAGGAGAAAGTTTGGAGGGACTGCCGGTTATTTCACCGTGTTAATTAGCCCAGATTAATTTGGTGCTAATTAAACCCAAAGAGCAATCCGAAGAAAAAAAAAAAACACGCTATTACTCCATTAATTAGATGAATAATTAACCTGTCGGTGAATTAATCAAAATGCTCACATTCATTTGAACCGAGCTGCTCATGCTGCTTGGTTTAACCCTTCTCTTCTCTTGTCTCTCTCTCTCTCTCTCTCTGGCTGTCGTCGGTCTGCTTTTAATTGCACAACAGAAGACGAAAGTTGCCCTGGAAAGATGGACGACCCGCTCGGCGCTTCACCCACGTCCCCCCTCCGTCACTATCAACGGAGTGAATGGCATGAAAAATGGGTTAGTCCAACCATGAGATGTTTCCCCGTGATGGATGCAGAAAAAGCACATCGCCTTCTGCTCTGTTGCAGATGACCTCCATCTAATTACAACTCTGTAAATGTGTGTGTGTGTGTGTGTGCGTGTGTGTGCGTGTGTTTACAGTATGTGTTTATATCTCAGAGGGAACAACTGGACTGTACTGTAGTGCGTGCGGGCACCGTGTCCATAATTACATACTTTTGATCCGGCTGCATGGGTGTATACATTGTATACGCTGTGTACGGTTTTTATATGAGACAGAAAGTCTGTGTGTGCGTATGTATGCATACACACACAGACACACACACTCTCAAATGTTGCAGCAGTCTGCTTGAATGAGCAACACATTTCTCAGGAGTGAGAGGGCATGAAGGGGCACGGAGGACGAACATGTGTGTGCGTTTGTGCGTGTGTGTGTGTGTGTGTGTGTGTGTGTGTGTGTGTGTGTGTGTGTGTGTGTGTGTGTGTGTGTGTGTGTGTGTGTGTGTGTGTGTGTGTGTGTGTGTGTGTGTGTGTGTGTGTGTGTGTGTGTGTGTGTGTGAGAGAGAGAGAGTGAGCCGAGTGGGAGGGAGGTGAACAAATGTGTCCTTCACACTGGATGAATTATGAATCCATAGTGAGCCCTACATATTTATCCTCACCTTTCCTTTTTGCTGCGGGCAAAGTCTTTAATAATGAAAATGTCTGCATAAACATCTACACCTTTCTCCTCTCCACTTCCGCCAGGAGGAATCGAACAACTCGGCTAAATAATAGAGAGAGAGACACTGACACGTAAAATATTCAGACGTACGCGTCTCATTCTACTAAACTGTCCCAACTGCAAATCTAATGCAAAATGCGTATCGCCACATCATATCGGCCATTATTTTGAAAAGACAATTGACTTTAAATGAAGCCATTGTATTTCACATGAACCGGTCACGAACGCCAAAAAGTCACCTTGACACCACCGCCAGCACACCGTTCCTTGTGCAGGAAAAGTAGCAAAAGAAAAGTATGACCCTCTCAAACCGGTCAGGGCTCAAGCCAGCTTAGCTCTGCATAACTGGAAGTATGGTTTTCGTAAAACGTTAAATCTCGTTTGGTTTTTTTAAATCTGATACACAAACTGAAACGCAAAGGCGACACTCGTTGTGAGTTTTAATCAGGATTCTGAGTGAGACTATTTCTTGGCCACAAGCACGGACTTCCTTCCGTCTCCTCTGTGGACTGTGTAACCCAGTGATGACGGTTGCAGTTTGAACACTTTCGGTTTTGTACAGATTGTAAAGATGATTTACGTGGTCTTATCGGCGAGTCGCGCAAGCCTTTTCCTATTCCCGGTCACCCCGTATCATAAATGAGGCTCTAAAATACTCACTCGCTGGCAGTGAGATGTGACAGTCTGCCCATGTGATGCTCGACCTAATCACCCTCATAGAGAAGGGTCACATTAGGCCAAGTGATTTCATCCCCTCCTTACATCCATCCTGGCCCAACAAAACTCCCCCAGCGATAAGACTCTGGTCTCTGTGCTACGCGTTGTTCTTCTTCTTTTTTTTTTTAAATCTTTTTTTATGTTTTCACATCCCTGAGTGTTTATCGGGCCCGAGCAGCCACTCCGCACACAAGCCGGCCACTTTCCCGAGGAATGCAGTGAGTCATGTGCTCAGCGCAGAGAATTAAAGGTGGGTCCCGCTGATAAGATGCAGAGGCCGCGGTGAACTCAGACGCTGAGAATTTGAGCGACGAAAACCCTCCCAAGGTTCTCTGACGTCTCCCATTTTCTCACAGAACGAGCGCCGTTAAAAGATTAAAAAAAAATAGATTTAAAAGAAACCGAGGGCCTTTTTTTTATGGGGGTGAGAGAACTGCCAATATCGACGAGCAACTCAGCAAATGTTAGCTGGGATTGTCTCCAGCGACCCCCCCGCGACCCTTAAATGGATAAAGCGGTAGACGATGAATGAATGAATGAACTCAGCAAAGAAAAAGTGGAAGCCACAGTTCTTTGTTCCAAGCAGAAATTGAACCTGATTGCATTTAATTCCACTGAAATGACGACTGAAATGAACACAAATGACGGCAGCGAAGCACGGCCCATTCAGAGCTCCCGTGTGAGTGTATGTTGTAACGAATTAGTAAGACACTGAACAGTAAGCTGCAAGTCAGCTGCGATGCTTGAAATGGTGCGTTTCAGTGCATTTCCCCTTGAAGACAGAGAGGAGACACTGGATTTCTGCAGAGGTATGTTGGCTACAGGAAAAGGATGAATAGAGAAGGACCAGAACAGCGCAATAAAAAGAAGCAAATTGCAAAGTCAGAATGTGTTCCGCGAGTAAGAAGACGGCGATGATTTCCATATCCTGCGATCAGAATCCTGCTCATAAAACGGCATTTCTGCTGAGTACTGCCCTGCTACTTTAACACATTTTAACTGTGACAGTACAACACCGTCCCGTCAGTAGTTCTGCTATTGTCCCAAGTTTGAGGAAAAAAACCCCATCATGAACCAGAAAAACCCACAATAGACCTTCCATTCACTGATCCACATACACAAAGACACAAGTGCCCCAGTAAACTAGTTCCCTTTCCGTGGTCATAGGCAATAGTCAACTGCACACTTCCACCTAGTGGTTAAAAGGTGGAAGCACCAGGATGAATTGTGTTTTCCGAAGAATAGATCAGCGCTGCCCTCCACCAAGATCTACTCTAACCTCTGTTAGGTGGGTTGATTTATTAGCTAACAGAACAAATGTCAGCTTTAATCAAAGAATGTGTGATGTGTACACACGGGTCAACAGTCACCTCAGAGCATCTGATTTAACTCATTTGCGAGGCCAGACGGGTGGAGTTAACAGCAGCAAGACAACATACAGTAAATACTTAATATTCTTTTATTCTTTTACCCCATGGGGCTATTGTATTTGCCTTATTGATCCAGGTTTTTTTTAAATATATATTCAATAATACACAATGTACTGTATATCTGATATGTTCTCAGCAGAAACTATTAGTCCACTGACTGAAAATAAACTATTTCCATAGGCGCGACTTTAATCTTTCACTGTAACGGTCATTGCTCTTCCACAACCTGGCCGAGGGCGAGCGTAGCGGGGACTGTTGATCAGAGATCCTGCAGCTCAAAAACTGAGGCCAGTGACCTTTGACCCGTCCCCCTCAAAGCCTGTCAGGCAGGCCCGCACTGTTTTGATTGGCTCTGGTCCTGATCTCCTGGACACACTGCACGAGTTAAGTCTCCTTCATCCACTTACAGCACAGCCAGATGGCGCGTGTGTGTGTGTGCGTGTGTGTGGTGTGTGTGTCCTGCTGACCTGGAGGTGTAGAGTCCACTACTTCCCTGGCTGACTGACTTACTGAGACTTACCAACCCCCCAAATTAATGAATTTGCGGAGGCTGGTGTGTGAGTGAACATGTGTAATGAAATGTATTATCATTATTATTATTATTATTATTATTATTATTATTATTATCTGTGCGTGTACTTATCACAGTGTTTGTACAGTTTAATGTGTGTGACCACACCTCGGCCTCCTGCACCTCATCGCCTTCTGGGCCGCAAGATGAGAATGACACTCCAGACGAGTTCATGTCAACTTACAGGAACACAGTGAATGCCTAAATGCCAAATATAGCCAAACTTTGGAGTAATCAGATACTACTTCACTGATGTTCGCTTGATAGCTGTTTGAACAACAACTGAGCAGTCAGATGGTCGTCGTGTTCGGTGAAATACTAACTGTGTTGAACAGGATTAGTGCTGAGGTCGTGGTCTAAGGAGCTTAATTGGGCTTTTATACAAACTCACCACAATGTGAATGAGTTGTAATTGAAATGATCCAAGACAACAACACCCACAGCTCTTCTCCGAGCGTTTGATACACAAAATACAGAGATGGTGTGAAGTGTTATCTTAAAAGAAAGACCATTTTAATCACAGGTTAGGACATGTCACGATGATGCTGGTGTTTTTGTCATGTGCAGGACAAAACTTGACAGGCTTCTATCAGGTATAGCCGACAGCAGGAAACCGGGACGTCCACGTGCGTTTTGTTTCGACCTTCTAATTACAGTGAATCCATATGAATTGACTTAGGAAGCAATTAGAGTTTAATGGATGTTAGGTAACACTGAATGGTCCCAGTGTACAATGTGTAACTAAAAAGTAAATCCTGTAAAGAATTTGTAAGGGAAGTTTATAGCATTGTGCAGATTCTACCAAGCTCGGTTACGCTGCGTTTGTGTGAGTATTGTAAATGGAAAATGTATGCAAAGACAAACCCCCATTTTTACTGAAGGACCTGACTAGCCTGCGAAATGTAGGACATTGCTAACTTGAGTAGCAATCAAGGAACGTTGAGGGAAGATGCATATTGCACAAAGGCCAGTCCAGAGAATATTGTATAAACATAACACATTGACAACGTACTGTACATCAGCTTAAGAGCAGAGGTTTTCCAACCTTTTTGGCTTGCGAACTGTCAATATGTAGGAATATCTACTTGTAATCCCTCTTCACAGTTAATGGGCTCAACAGCAGCAAACCTTTCAACTAGATTTTCAAATTATTGCTTGTTAATCATAGGGTTAATATACACTTTCTGTATATACTGTTAGTTCCATCGAATATCTGAATTCTCTTATTTTCATAAATATATATATAAGAATATGAGTTTCAAAAGATGTGAAGATAGTCCAAGAACCGGGGGCAGAACAGAAACAGAATCAGGGACAGTGTTTTCAAGATTGTACAAGGTTAAATTGTCTTTTTCTTCAAACTAATTTAAATGGTGTGTGTGTGTGCTGTATTTTTCACATTGCACAGTTTATCGAAGACCTTTTCAAAGCACATTATATCAAGGGCTTGCACATTTCTCCTCGACAGCGAGCGCACGCCTCTCACCATGTCTTTGAAGGCATTCTCGATGGCCCCGATCACCAGGCTCTCCTGTGAAACCTTCTTCTCCGTGAAGAAGCGCGTGGGCGGGGCGCTGGGTGAACCCGGAGCCCCCGCGGCGCCCCGGAGGGAGGCGGCCCTGGTGAGGGCGCGTTGGGACGTCGGGGTGAGGTGGTGATTGACGGGCTCCTCACCCAGGCACGTGGGGGGCAGCAGGTTCGGAGTGCAGAGGATGTCCATCACCTCCTGAAGGTGCAGCGCGATGTGGTGATGGAGGAGGCGGGAGGCCGCCACAGCCGCCCCGGAGCCGGCGTGGCCATCGAACAACGCCCAGTAGTGGAAGGTCAGTTCTTCAGAGCCGTCCTGAACACAGATACGAGTCACACACAGCTCAGTTAATCAGTTGTGTCGGCATTTCCATCTACAAGGTGTTTTATCTGACCACACATTCAGGCTGTAACGATCCTGATAAGTTACTGAATATCTAGTTTGTCAGATAAGAATGTCCGTGGTCGTAAGCAGCCCAGAGAAAATTATTTATGTTTTCCTTGGTTTCAATATGAGTTGGTTTCTTGCAGTTATTGATTTCAGCGGGTCAATTATTACAGTTTCTAATAAGCATTTCTAAATGAATACCTGGAAACCTCCCTCATCCATCACTGGAGCTTAGGATAAGGCCAAGTAATCCAGAGTTTTAACAATAATCTACAATCACAACATACAGCATATTGTATTATTAAAATCAATAAAATGCAATGACTCTTCCTCTTTTATTATTAAAGGTTGAATGTGGGGAAATTGAAAGCACCCAGTCCTCTCACAGTCCTACTATGTGCAGCCACGGTTCCCAACCTGGGGGCTCGGGACCAGCAAACAGCTGCTGCTGGACATCCAAATCAGAAAATGTAATTTCGGCTTAATCCTTTCTCTCATCTATTGCTTGTGAAACACTGGATCGTTTTAGCCTTTTCAGGCCTGTATAACCTAAATGACACAATCTGAGGAGGAGGATATCACTGGTTGAACTGCATAGCAAATGACATATACTGTAGTTTGCAGTCTGTGGCGGCAGGTCACAGGTAGATGTAGGGTCAAGGGTCACGAGCCAAAAAGGATGGAAACCACTGATGTATACTGACAGTGACCAGGAGGACGTTGCACTTAGACTCACATCCCGGATCATTAATGAGCGAAAGCTCCTTCCGACGGAAACTGCCTTCAAATGTCTCCCATAGGTTTTCGGTGGGGAAAGCTTTCAGGAGACTGCGGCGGCACAGTTCAATTCCACCTTCTGATCTGAACGTAGACTTCCTCTTGGTGGTGTACGATGTCAATGAATGCACGAACTAATGTTCCCTCTCTGCCATCAATGCTTCACTCTACAGGCCTTAACAGATCCGACATGGAAGAGATAATGTCCTGCGCTTCCATCTACAGAGTGCCGCCTGTGATCTGGTTCATTCATCATCACAAACCTTTGAGTTTGCCACCCTTGAAAAGCTGCAACCGCTTCCCTGATCTTCCGCCTCCCCCGGACCAGGTGAGCAGGCGCTTTTAAACGTGAGGTAACATTTTGACTCCACTATGATTAATTAAGTCACACACGCGACGTTGCTCGGAGTGGCATACGTCTCATTGTTCTGTGACACATTAGCTGTTTTCAGACATGAAAAAAAAAAAACAGAGTTTGCATGTGACAAACAAGCGCGGCAGGAGATTGTCGGAGTCAGATAAGTTCACACCAACGGGAAAACCTCCAGAACATTGTGTGGCATCTGTGCAGAGCAGCAGGAGGGCCGGACATGACGGTGATTCCACGGTGAAAGCAACACGCCCACCCGCTCGCTGTGACTTCAGTTCCGGAGATTTTCCTGCTGTATTCTCACATGAACTCACTTGGACTTTTTTCAGAAATCTTACTCGGGGGGCTGGGCTGGGTTGGAAAAGTTCCGGAAAATGTCCAGAGCAACATTTGTGGACATTTGCATTCTCGTAAACAGCCCTTCTGTAAAATGTCCGGACAGTGCATGTGTGAAAGCAGCTATAAAGTGTAAAGGGGGGGGGGGGCTGAGTTCTGCAGGGCTCATGCTGCATCTTCCTGCTCGCCGAGTGCGGATCATTGCTTGCACATATTTCTGCAAACTGAAGCTCTCTGATTTTCTAAATATAGTGCACGCCAGTGCTACAAACAGGAGCCTTTATGCAGGAAGCAAAGAGCTCTTGAAAAGGCTCCACACACCGCTCCCATTGGTCTAGTATCCCTGCAGCAGTGAGTCATAATGCACTTGCATTGGCTTTTCTGTGGGCTCTCGGTAGGCCCGGGTAAAGTACCGGTGGGCCGAGAGGAACATTTTAGCAGCAGTGTTACTTTAAATGGATGTAAACAGTATATATTGACTCAGGAAATGATAGTGCAAAGTGCTTTAAAAAAAGAACTGTACGATGAGGAAATACAGAAATCACAGTGATACATATCAGTGTTTAGTGGGTTCACTGTGTTTCCTGCCTCGTGGCAAAAAAGTGTGTCATTATGCTATAGATGTAGCACACTGCCCTGCAAAGACAAATTGCAGTGGCTTTACAATATACGATTACGTATTGTTTGCCTTATACACCAGGTACTGTCTTTGCGGAAGCACACAATGTTAACTCACTCACATCTGCCCTCCCGTGTTAGTGGCTGTCGAGAGCTGTGGAAGAGCCACTGGTGTGTGTAGAGGACACCGTGCGCCCCAATAAACTGCTGACGGGACAGGACGACGGGACAGTGGCGCCCCCCCCCGGACAGGCAGCAGGGGGATGTTCAAGGACTACAGTCACTCTGACAATCAGTGTAGGACTGTATTAACATTTCATCCCCCCAAAAACCTTACAGGACAATGGCATTATATATTTAGTTGTCAGACTTAAGAACGGAATTCAGGTCTTGTTTATTCTTTTACGTTCTTGTCTTTAGAACCGATAGGTAATTAAAGAAATGATAACATGACTTGTTAAGATACATATTTCTTTAACTAGGTGGTTTAACTCGTGGATGTGGTGGAAAAAGTTGAACATTTCCTGATGGAAACAAGACGTTTCCGTATCCGTTGGACTCACCAGGTTCTCCCGGAGGCCCAGGCCCTCTCCATTGGGCAGTGAAGACCTCCTGCGGGTCAAGGAGGTCCGGTTGGGTGTGCAGCTCCCGGCCGGTCTCCTCTTGACCACCAGCACCTCACAGCAGGCCTGGTCCTCGTTTAATGTGCTCTTTCCTGCGTTGATCACCCTGGACGGAGAGGAGATAACAGGTCAGGACACAAAAAAGGGGGGATTTAAGCGTTAAAGAGAGGATCAAACTACTTGAATTAATTAAAGGGGCAGTAAGCGATTCTAAAGCAATACACATTTTGCTTTTGTGTGTGCCGAACAAAAGGGTTAGGGCGGTTTTGACCTGGCGGTTAGTGCGTCGGACTCCCACAGCGGAGGTCGCGGGTTTGCGGCCCCTGACGGAGAAGTAACATCACAACAACTACAAAGAGAGAGACAAGCTTTCTCCAAAATCGCTCACTGCCCCTTTAAGTAAAAATAAAACACTAAAGAAACTATGCTGCTATGACATTTAAATATTTTATTTGTCACAATACCTTCAACAACTTCAGCAGGTATGATGTGAGTGCTATTCATGACATAAATAGGTATAAAATAATACTTTGATATAGGCATTTCATGTCCTCTGATATATATATATATATATTTTTTTTTTAAAAAAGCTCCTGAAAAACCCTGAGGGATGAACTATTTTCCGAGACACCAAACTGTCACCTCCGCTCACGTCACCTCGACTGCACCGCTCGACCGGAAGCGAAGACAGTTCGGCACCAGCTGAGTCTTCGACTGAACTTTTCTAAAGGGTTATTGGATATAAACTACTTATCATAGTCTCCCAATTGTTGTCAGATGACGACACACTTATGCAGCGGATAATCGGCAGGACTCTTGCTCAACGCGCCTCCTGGACACATGATGCAGCAGATACGGTTGATAGCAGATGACCTTTCAGCTGTCTGATATGTGAATCTATGTTTACGCCTTCAACACAACACAATCGGCAGTAAACAAAGTGAGACACGGTGAATTCAGAGTCAGCAGATGCACAAACGTCACGCCCACACGTTTCGATGTGATGCCCACTCTCGTGGGGCAGAGGGCAGGAGGACACACGATGAATAGTGCCTTATACAACACCTGGCAGATGGTGCACCGCTGCCGTAGTCACGGACAACAATACTCCAGGCATTCTTAACATAGCCAGCCAGCGGGAGATGTTAGGTCTGCGGTGGCACCGTTTAGAAACTACGCGTATAAATTAGAGCACCAAAAGTGAAATAAACAAAGGGGCACGAGGGAGGAAAATGTGAAATATTTTCTGTGCAAATAAGGTCACGTTGAACTCGTTTTTTCTCCCGACGATGTGTGACACAAAAAGAGCGTTTACAATTCCGCAGTATATGCATAAATACATCAAGGTATCATCTGGTCTCAGTCGTCTGCGACGTGAGGGGACGTCACCATTACTTCCCTGTGGGGGAGCCTATAGAAATAATCCTAATTGGTCACGGGGATGAACATGCAGCTAAGAGAACACGGAGGGTTGTCGAACCGACAGGATACTGACTGCGGAGGCCTTCGCTCAGTAGCATTGGTTTTAATTGGTGTCCTACACAGTGTGCTCCCCCGTGCTGAAAATGAATAATAGCATGCATACGCCCATTACATAAACTACATAACACAACAAACACTACATTACAGGCAAGATGTGTTTGATTGACTGGGACAATCAATTGCCAAACTTGAATTGAATCTAATATGCAAGATTTGTTTTTCCCCTTAGTTTTATTTCATTTGTTTCATTTCACTGCAAGTGACATGTACAGTAAATCGAATATCTTTGGACTGTAGGTTCTTGTTTGGAAATCTAGTTCTGGTGAACTGTGACAGGTATTTTTCGTCATTTTCTGACATTTAAAAGATTAAACAATTACTCCATTGTTTTGGAAAGATGACATTATCAACACACTAACAGTGTAAATAATTGTAACGTGCGGCCCTAAATCAGGAACTTTCCAATCAAAACAGTAAAATCTCAGAAAAAGGCCAGATGTCATATATCTACAATACGCATCACACACTTTGTGTCAACCATGGACAGACTCAGATCAGACCTCTAACATCTGAACTGAACACCATCCTTTTATCCCTCGTGGATTTGAGTGGATCAGACCTCACACAGACGGACGATAGGATCTGGGAATGACAAAGAGTTTTTGCTGAAATTAAAATCGACGTCGCCCGATGATCCCAAATACTACAGGTCCATATGTGGGGGTTTGCTTCTGCTCTATAGTAACTTAACACAATCGGTTTTCTTATTCATCTTCTTACAGTTGGTCGGTGGTGAAACTGCCGATGAATAGACCTTTTGTGCAGTGGACATTCTGACCTGTCAATCACGTGTTACTGACATTATGAATTGCGGCATTGTGGTAGGATTTTAAAGGTATTTCCAGGAAGCAAAATGAACATTAACAAACAAGATTAAATTTTTTCTTTTTAGTTTTGTTGACAGTAAAATGTTCTACCTCAGCATGATGTGCTAGATATTGCGAAGGTCCACTTATAAGCTTTTTTCTGGCTTTTGTCTTCATCAACAGTTGGTGAAATAGCTCGGCTGTCATTACCTGTATTAAAAAAATCCTCCATGCCAAACTGTGGCAATGTGGTTGAAAGATCCAGGAAAAGATGCGTTTTGAGATTTCTCTCTGCTACATTACTTCGCCCTATATGTTTAGGAATTAACTTTCATACTCTGGCTTTTGGGATGTTTGCTCACTTTGCCTTAAGAGTGTCACTGTTAATCAAGTTTTAAATATAATTATAATGCTGCTTATGATTAAGTTGCGAAAAATACTTCATATTTAAAACCAAGTTTTTCATTTGCATGAGTACAGGCTATTCTCCTCAGCACACCAAACGTTTTAAGAAGTCAATCCTTCCAGTAACAGTGGGGGCCTGCTGGAGATGGATAATTAATCTCAGTAAACATTCAGTTGACATTAATAATTGATAACATAATAATAACTGTGGAGTAATGGAAGGGGAAAAGGGAAAAAGCTCCACTGCTTGGCATCTGAGAATAAGACGGCTATGGCACAGGCACAGTCAGAGAGTCGAACCCTGAAGGTAAATAGTGACTGAACACTGACCTCATACAGGCAATTTATTACAGTCTCTCAAGTTGGTGGCTTTTAAAAATAAGTCTACGAAATGATGGCCAACCTTTACCCGAACTTCATACGATGAAAAGAGGCCACGAACTCCATGTGCCACAAGGCGCGTCCGAGGCCGAGCAGTGCGGAGAGCGACGTTCACTTGACCCCGGCCGATCACAAGATCTTTTCAATTCTTTCAAGCTTTTCAACTCTGACACGCGGCGAAGAGCCGTCCGCACCCGGAGGCATGAGCTGCATCGGAGAGCAGGGCCGTCATATCCAGTTACCTCACTTCGTTTCTGCATCTTTGGGGCCATCGCATGACCTCAATCACCCTGTCCGAGCCCAATCTGCTGTGGTCCGTCCTACTTTGCTCCTGGCGTTTGTTCCTTTCAGTCCCACTTGATGTGGAGTTTTGCTTCAGAGAATCAGGGACCTCTGGGTCATTTTAAGGATATTTTACATATTGCCATAATAATTCAAACTGCAACTAGTGGTGAAACCATTAGTTCAGGGTTTGGGACTTTTGGGCAAAGAAATGTTGTCACCAAAAGTCCATTGGATCAATGCGATCTGCATTTTTCACTTTTTTAAAAACAATTAATGCAGTAAAAGTATTTCTGCAAAAATAATAAGCAGCATAATCTATGATGAAAAAAGGTCATTAGACTATTAAATATGACAATACTAACAAGAGAGCGACACACCTTCATTGTTGCCATCTTGTTGTACAACCAAAGCAAACACAAGCGATGCCAAGTTGTGATAAGATTGGCCCGAAGGCTAAGACGACTTCACAAACCACAGGCGATTACAGCGTTTTGTGTTTCTGTTGAATCGCTGTATTCACCTTTCTGCATTCATGCAGCCCCTCGGCTCCAATTTTCTTTTCATGTTTTAGAAAAATGCATAATTTAAGATAATGCTTAAAAAATAAAGTGATTATGGTGGTTGATCCATATTTGAGCCCTGCAGTGAGGAGAGCCGGCCGTGAAGGCCCTGTGTGTCACAGGGCAAAGTGCTGTGTAGCAGAAACAACACAAGAACATGCGCTAACATCATGTGACTGAGCACTGGGAAGCTTTGTGAGTATGAAGTGACGCTCGTGACGTCAGCTTCCAGGGTAACATTGACTTTATTCAGCTCCTCTACAATGGTAGGAACTGTTAAATGTAGAATTTAGAAAAATACAGACGAAAAGCCTGCAGTAAATATAGAAGGACAACAAACATATTTATGGCATGTTCAAGGATTTTCATATCTAACTTGTATCAGCTCTTCTTCACCTTGAAATAATTCTACACTGCCTTTTCCACCATGTCTTCTGTCCAGACGCAGCACGGACACTGCACCGACACGACCGTGTCTACCGACCTGCAGCCAAAACATACAGTGCACAGTGGTTGCTCTGCTGTTTAGCTCACAGACACGCGTATTGATTATAGGCATTGATCGGACCGCTGCTGAGGTTGCAGAGGTATGTGTGATTCGTACCGGGTCAGTGGGAGAGCTTCTGTTTTTTTTCACAACTCACACTTCGCCCCCTCCCAGAACCGCTGCTCTCTTCTGCCAAGACACAAGCTGGGGCAGTGGAGAAAGAAGAAAAAAGTAGAGCAGAGAAGGAGCTGGGGGGGAAAAAAAGAGTTGAAGCCTGTTTGAACCACAGACTGTATATAAAAAATGGACGTAGTCACCGGTTCCGGAAAATGAAGCCAATGCGGAATGGGCCTGAAGCCTGTGTTCTCTGTAATGACCAGCAGCGGGCGACAGGTGGTCTCAATCTCTAGTTCATTTTGTAAATTGTGGTCCCATTTGGAGTCAAATAGACGATAAATCACAGCTGACGGCTAAATTCAAGGGCTCAAAACAGCAGTTCACAAACCAATGGTTGACGTCACAGTGGGTTGCCACTTGGTTGCCACTTGGTTTGGGCCAATGTTTTGCAACTGCATCATCAAAATTGGACCTCCAACATACAGAACATAATTCTTGATGCACCTCTTTTTAACTGAGCACGGCAGAGCGAACGATTCGTGGTCGGCGCTGGAGAGGTCAGCTGCAGCGAAATGTAGTAGTCTCTCGGCAAAAGCGGGGCCATGTACGTGCGCTGCAGACGTAGGGGAGAGGGTGACGCGAGTGAGAGTGTGAGCAATGGTCACTGATCCATTCAGATGATCGCGCTCACGCGACCCGACAGTGCGTCAGGGATCGTCATCATGGAGCACAACTGCTCTTTAGGTCTCCATTGAGAGCGACGCATTAGCCCTAGATAACCCTGGAAAACTCAGAGAGGCCTGCTCAGTCAGACGGAGTGTGAAGAGAAGAGAGGCACAAGACAGGGGCGAATTTTCCTCAGTTCACCCGGCGTGATCGTACACATCTTAGAATGTGGGTCAAATAGTCGGGATGTTTGAAAAAGATGGAAAACGAACGTGCAAAAAAATGGTTGCTTCTCAAATCTGATCGGCGCTTGAAATGTAAAGTCGTGAGCATCCATATTGTATCGGTTTCATCTAGTCACAAACACTGGAATGTGCACAGAAAGTATAGACAAGACTGACAGTCAATCCCCGTTCCAGTGGCTCTGTGAGATTCTATGAAGTCACATTACCATTTTGAGCTACACGCTAACAATGATGTTTGGTCGGTACAATGCTGAGGCTCCCATGTTTAAAGAAACTTGCATGTTTGCACCGAATGTGCAAGACGAGAAGTCAGGGGATCCCCATATGAATGATGGGGATGCATCACCTGGGCAGCACAGATGTCTTTATTTGACATTTGTTATCTCGTAGTTATTGGGGAACGGCAAAGGAATTAGGATTCATCCTCTGGGCACCATGAACGTCTGCACCAAATGCCATAGCAATCCATCCAATAGTTGTTGAAATATGTCACGAAAAACCACAAAACAGTTAAACTTATGGTGGCACCGGGGGATAATTCAGAGGATTACCAAAGTCATTATATTCCTCATTCTCTGGGGACCTTGAATTTCTGAGATATTTCTGTATTGGACCAAGTGATGACCTAAAGTCACCATCCACATCATTAGCAAGGGCAATAGAGTAACTGCTCACAAATCATTATGGGCGTGGTTGCAATATTTAAAAATTGTCAGGATGCGCATACCTACAGTAAGTCTAAGGCCTTGTTTCCCTTCAAACCATGTTTTTTATTTCAGTACAACAAAGTTAATCAGAGCACCTATTATGAATTCCTTATAGCCAGACATAAATACTGTCCATACCCATCTACTATGTATATAGACATTTATATTAGTATCAGGCAAGTGTCAATTCTTTTTTTCCCTTTTTTTTCAGAGTGATCTACGTATCTGACCATGATAACCATCCTGAGAGGATTTGTATGGATCACATCATCTCATGTGGGCTCAGGTTTTCTCTGCTGGCGGAGAGATTTCACGACAACAAAGCTGGCTGCTCAGCCCGCTGTTGACAAATCCCCAGTATGGTTGAGTCCTGGCTCAGGCTACGACAAGCTGGCACGCACACACAAACACACACACACACACACACACACACACACACACACACACACACACAAACACACACACACACACACACACACAAATACACGCATAGACCAACACACACATGAACACGATCCTAGGCAGCAGACAATATCTACTGTTTTCATAAAGTAGGGCTGTTCAATTGATCCTATAGATCTTGTTTAAAAATTGTTGATGTCCATCACAATTGTGATTAATAATGATGAAAGAAAAGTTCATTAAGACGAATTTTTCAAATTATACAGCCTACTTTAGAACATTGTTGAGTGGGTGAACACAGAAGCAAATTACCATCCTTTCTTTTCCATTTTGAGAATAACATTCTTCATGGATGATTAACATGAGGAGATAGAGAAGGGCGTACAGGATATGAGTGTCCAGTCATTTCAAAGGTTGTTTTTTTTTCTGTGGATGAGAAGCAGAGACCATATTTCTCTCATTAGCACTGGAACACTAAATCAATCAATGAGTTGATCATCAGAAAATGAGCCGACAACCATTTTCAGGACCGCGTCAAACAAAAAATGTCAAATATTGTTTGGTTCCAGTTTCTGAGATGTGATGATTTGCTGTTCTTTTTTTTCTGTTTTAATTTGCAGCAATCTTCTTTTCAAGTTGGGACTACAGGCCAGATTAAACAAGTAATTCGAAGACATCACCTTGGTAAGTTCCATTTACTTTGTAACAGTTTATGGATAAAATGGTTCATGAATAACTCTTATTTAAACTATAATCTCTACGGTGCGAGCAAATGCCTGAGGGAGAGAGACTGGACTGGGTTGGTTGTGTTTGAGTGAAAGCATGCCAGCTGACTGACCCGACATGACAGACGGAACTTTGTGCACATCTTCACTTGGGTTCACAGCAGGACGGCTAAAGTTGAAACATTAGATGCAAAGCAATAGGGAGAGTTTTCCTCACACCGTGTTCTCACGATACATCGCAGTTCGATGAAGAAACGGGTGCTCCGTCGCGAAGGCCTGTCAACAAGCATGGAGATCAGAGTTTATGTCCTTTCAAACACTGAACGAACTAACCCGTACTTGTGAAATTATGAATCAAGGGCAGCACTGCCGTGTCGCACACTGTGTGGACAGGATGAGGGCTGAACTGTGACCTCTACAGGTCACCGCCTCAGTAAACACAGATACTTCATGGGACTGCGTGAGCAGAAAGGGATTGTGACCCCGTGGCCTCGGTGAGAGAAAAGACAACGGCGAGAACAAGGCCCGATCATGTTTTAAAGTCGTGTCCCGTCAAAGGTGAATGCGCGCGACGTGTGATGAAAAGCATCCCGTTGTTGTGTGCACCGTGTCTTTGCACACCGCTCTCACCTGCATGCAAATGGAGGGACTGCGTACTTGGCTCTCCTGTTTCGGAAATATTCAAAGTCGGAATTATCTCACGTTCTTTCTGTTTTTCATCTTGTGTGTGAGTGTGCCATGCTCGCGTCACACACTCCACAGCCACTTCTCTCTTCATGTGCAGCTGCAGCACGTGTGTTTGCTACATGCCCATTTGCAACGCAGACAGTTTGCGAAACGCCGTAGCAGGAGGATCCCAAAAGGATTACAGTATGTACACGTAAGCATAGCATCTGACGTCAATAGTACAATGTAGGACCTCGTCCGTCTGGTTGTGATTCTGCTCTCAGCCATTAAGTAGGAGGATGAAGAGGAGGATAAGGAGGAGGAGGAGGAGGAGGAGGAGGAAGGCGTCTGTGACAAAGCAAACACTGACTGAGCAAATAGGGGGAAAACCTGCCACTCAATACACCTAAAGAAAGGATGTGATCAGGTTTTACTGGCTTCACGGAGACGTGCAGACTGCAACAGCATGTTAGACTACAGGTAACTAAGGCAAAGTGGGGGAATAAAAACCTTGTAACACTATCTTACACCCTTATCTCTAGTGATCAGCCATAAGCTTCCAGTGACCTTATCGTAGCCCACTTCATGGCACACCTGCATCTGCCATGCCCCCTCAACAACGACGTCCTCCTCTGTACAGCATGTCCTGCAGATTATAGCGCCCTGGTCTGCTTGGATGAGGCGCATCCGATTGTCGACCCCATGGGCAGACTGTGATGTCTAACGCCGCGAGGTTGCCCATCATTATTGAGGATTTATATGGTGGAGCTGCAGCGGAGTGTCAGCCCCGCGAGGCGCCGGCTGCGGCAGCACAGGGTCGTGTTTGTTTTTGCGCCCTGGTCGGTGGTCGCCGTGGCTCCAGAGGAGGATGCGGCGGTGCGCAAGGCAGACAAAGATGGACGCGTCACAGGTTCCACTCACTCTGCGTAGCCGGTGGCCCACGGCAGCCGCCTGGTCTCCTTCAGGATGAGGATCGGCCTGGCGACGTGATCCGCCGAGCACTCGACCTCGTCCGGCGACAGTCCCAGGAACTCCGGGCGGCCGTACGCGAATCGCAGCGGCAGATCCGAGCCGCCGGGGTGGTCCCCGTTGGCGCCGCCGCCGCCGCCGCCGCCGGCCATCATGCCCCCCATCAGATTGGCCACCGCCGACTTCACCCGCGTGAGCATGGTCCCGCCGCGGCGCGGCTCCGGCCGATGCGACCGCGCGAGGCTCTGTGCCCGCGCACCGACAGCAGATCCCCCGGCACGGCGACGCAGCTTCGCGGCTCTGCGCTGCCTCGGCGAACACGGAACTAACAGCCTCACTCACACACACTCACACACTCACTCACACACACTCCCGGAGAGAGGGAGAGGGAGAGAGGGAGGGAGAGGGAGGCGGGCAGCGCCGCACGCCGGTCATGTGACAAACCGGTTGCCGCTGGTGGATTTGTCCTCACTGGTGAGCGGCTTTGGCGTCGCACGGCGCCGCGGGTCAAAGGTGCGTAATCCCCGGCAGGAGTGACGCCTGCCTCCTTGGGCAAGGTGCGGCGGGCGGTGACGTCACCGACAAGGGGGTGCGGAGGAGTGGACCCCCCCCCCCCCCCCCCCCCTCCTCCTCATCACACAGAACACGTGTATTTATTATGTATTCGTCATCTGTACAGGTACAGTCACACGGTCCCAGCTCGACTCTGTGGCCCTTCGCTTCGCCGGGCCACAAACGGGTGTTGGCCTCGCTCACGTGATGAGGATGACCGCAAGGCAATGTTACAACAACTGTCATTCAAAAGGACATGCTTATATGTCAGCTATGCATGAGCTATAAAGGCCCTTTGGTCACGTCAAGTCATTTGCAGGTAAATGCGCAGCAGGTCATCCCAGGCGGTGACGTTACGCACGCCCGGGGTCAGTTGGAACGCAGGGCGGTGGAGGTCCAGACAGAATGGCTTTTATTAATAATTCTATGAATTGGATATCAAAAAAACATTTCAGCAGTTTAAAACTAGGTTTATTACAAGCAGCTATGATAGAATTGAGACATGTCACAAAGTACCCAGCAAACAAGACACATAGTGCCCCCTGGATATCTCTCTCTCTCTCTCTCTCTCACACACACACACACAGCGTGAGTGCAGTCAGCTGACTCTGGCCTTCTCTCTACCTGATAAAACATTCATTGTAAATAAGAAGAGACCACAGCAATGAACTGAGAAGAAGCCTTTTTTTTAACACGGAGCACATTTTAACCCATATTAATAACGATCAGTAATCCATTAAAAAATTGAATTGTGTTTCAGTTTATTTTTAGGAAAGATCTGAGACAAGATTCTGACCTCGGCAGTCACATTTCTTCAAAGTGAATTGACCGTAGCTTCAAACCGACTGGACTCACTGCACTTCTGGGCTCTGTAATGAATTCGGCACAAAGAAATCAGATTTGTTTTTCCTCATAAGATTTCCCCATATTCACCACAATTCACTCAGTTTGAACCAGAGATATTATCGCAAATATGACACATTTGGGTAGTTTAATGAAATATCACGTAACGTTCTATTGTTACTTAAGAAGTCCTTTTTTTCTCTCTCGTTTTTAAAAAAATATCTTGTTTCAGTTTGTTCTGGCCTGGAAGTTGGTTAAAATCTGATTAGCTGGGCGTTCAGCCAGCCCACCAGGATGTGTGTCTAGACATTGTGAACTTACAAACGCACTTGGAGCTGCGTTTTGGAGAAGTAACCCTCACAAAATGGGGTGTTATACAATACACCAGGCTGCAAATCAGCCAAACCAACGGATCAGACTCACAGGCTTCTCTCTGTTCATGCACTGATACAAGGAGAAGGGATTTTAAAAACTCCCCACTCATAATGATGAAAAGAATGTTTCCTATTGGTACTGTTAGACTCAACGGGAAATTCATCCAGACGAGGTACGAACCCCGACCCCATGTCACACGCTTTGCGCGCCTGTGCAAAGAAAGATCCAACAATCTGCACCTTCGCACTTAGATACGATGTTACACCGCTTCCATCTTTGGAACAAGATGTTTCCAGTGAAAATAATCTGGAGGTCATTTCTTAACTTGTAGGAGACAAGGCTGTAAAAAATTCCATATCTCCGAATGTCCACATATAGCTGTCCCTAAATGAATTATTATTCACTTTCCAAATTTCAACTCAGTCTCATTATTTTCAGCCTCACACACACACACACACACACACACACACACACATTAAAACGTTGAGATCAGTCATTATGCCGAGGGTCTCCAGTGAGCTCCAGTGAAAGTGGAGTTGCCCGATTGGCAGATGATATCCAATCAATAATTCATGAATTTGCCTGCGAAGAGGTCTACTGACCTAATTACACCCGCAACAAGCCGCCAGTCTGTGCGTTGGGATGCAGCGTGAGTGATATACTCTGCCACAGAAGCCGAATGAACTGTCTGCTCTATTCTGCACAACAGGAATCATGTGAACCGATAGATATTTAGTGGTAAATTATGTACATGGTAATAACATTGCATACACAGTTATGTTAAAAATCCCCGCACGGAAACATGCAGATGGTAAGTATGCATTAGAGTTAATACAAATGTACGTTTGAGGCCTGTAATTCAGTCATTGATTTGAGACCTTCACCTGCTGGCGCCACAATTTGCAAAGTCAGGATATCTCCGGGTATATTAGTCACTGTGCTTATTTTTTCATGATTCATGTCTGGTATGTTTCCCAGTTACACTGTTTGAGTAAAAGTATGTGCACTGGGGTGTAATTTGAGTCTGGGGGCTGTTTGTTTTTTTTACAGGAATTAGAGGACATCTTGATGTGGAAGAACATGACTGTTCCTGCAGCGAGCCCTGACCCTCTGTCCCCGGTTCACACGATTTGAAAGAATGGAGAGACTGACTGTGATCCAAGACTTATCACCCAACATCTGTGCATGACCTTAGAGTCCTGATCTCAAACAATTGGCAGATTAATGCACATGGATGCGAAAGCAGTCCACATGTTTGTCACATTCATGTCTGCGTACTTTTGGCCATGTAGTGTGCGTTCACAGGACAGGCAGGCGGCAGGTGACGCCAAAAATGACATCATTCAGGGGTCATCTTTTCTCCTGCGGGACACAATATGTTGTAAATACCTGAAGACAGTCATCTCAGTCTTCTACTGAGAAATTAAAATATATAACTGTGTAACGACCAAAGATCATCTCTCATTCTCAGCGCAGCCCGTCTAAATGTACAGTTTTTTGGAGGAGACTGTTCCACAGTGTTATAAAGTAAAACACCATAGAGGCCGTCGTCCTGGAGCGAGGCACTTTTACTGTAATGCGAGAGAACAGGTTTCGATTCTGTGACGGCGTTGGGAATTAGAACTGCGAAGAATTCATTATTATTATCTGGATGACGTCATTTGAAAACAACAGGAATCACCTTAAAATACATTCTGTGGTGTGCAGGCCGCCTCTGAAGAGAGCGTAGCAGAATACATTTTTTTTTGTTGTGTAGGATAAATGGTGTAACTTTGGCAATGTTCTGTAAGTAGGAATGGGAAATTGTGGTTTTCGAAAAAATTTAAATGAATAAACCATATGCATAAAGTTAGTGAGCAGATGCATTTCAGTAAGCTTGACTGATTCAACTTTGACCTTTATGTTGACTATAGATTGTTGTATCCTCTATATTCCAACAAGTGTGGGTCAGTTGGTATACAGGAATCTCTTATTGTGGATCCTTTTATTTAATACAGTATGTCGTCATGAGATTTGAGACCTATCCCCTTGCCAGATTACATAATTTTGCAGTTAGTCAACAATAGTGGTCTACCTTCCACTTCAATGAATCCTACTGTAGATCATTTCATATTTTCTCTCAACTCCCTGCAATCATCTCCCTCCAGCTGCCTCTGAAGGATTCATCACAGGATTATGACGGTGATGACAGGGGCAAGATGGCTTGGAGAATGTCATACCAGCCTGTGTGTGCGTGTGTGTGTGTGTGTGTGTGTTTGCGTGTGTGTGTGTGTGTGTGTAATCAGCCTGCTGGTTCAGCGGATGACTGACTCACAGATGGACACAGACGGCCGCCTACACACACTCCTAGCAGAGGATAATCTGGAGGTGGTGAACTCTCTGGTTTCAGTTTATCTGTGTGAGAAACTGTGAGACACTCGGCACTGCACACGTCTGGATTTCAACTCAACAACTCATGCAACTACTACTTGTAGTACTACTACTACTTCAGCAGCTTCTGTTAGTACTAATATATTTCGCAAATAGTTACTGCAAGTCCTTCTTGTAATTCTACCACTATTACTACAATTATGCCTCTAAAACTGTACCTAGTAATAATATTGGTTGATGCATATATTTTTTGTTTGTATTGTTATTTTTACAACACACACAATGAAATACTGTCATGATTCTGCGCCCAGGAACTTTAGTGGACTTTTATTTATTCTTCCATTTCTTGTGCAGCTTTAAGTGCCTAGTGTATCCTTGCCTTGGTTAAGTTACCTCTGTTTTTGCCGTGTTTGTGTTTTCTTGAGTTTCCTGTTTTATTCTGAAGTCCCTTTCCTTGTGTTGCTTCACTTCCTTTCCCGTGACTTGTTTCTGGTGTCTTTACTTTTCCTGTGTCCCCTCCCCCTTTTGATTGTCTGCACCTGTTCCTAATGTGTCTCACCTGTGTTCAATTGGCCCCGCCCACCTTGTGTCTATTTAGTCTCTGTGCTTCCCTTTGTCTTTTTGGTTCGTCTGTGATTTCCCGCCAGCCTGTGATGCCTCTGTGATTTTTTGTCCCAACCTGTTTCCTGTGATTCCTGCCCTGTGTTTTTCCCCCCAGTGTCTGATTCCTGCCCGCTGATGTTTGCCATTCTGTTCCGTGATTCCTTTTGCTACATTCGTGGACACTCTTAGTTGGATTTAGTTTTACTTTACACTGTAAGTCTGTTTTGTTTTCCATTTATTAAAACTATTATTTAAATTGCCGTCTGCATTTGGGTCCAGTTCCTGCATAACCCTGACAAATACTTTGTATTTAAATATCAGTTGATTTATTTAATACATTGATGTACGTGTAAGGTGGATTTGACAACTCAGACAAAAGCTTTGAATTAGTCACTTGAAAAAAGCCCAGGAGATGAAAAATCCCTTTTATCAGGGTAAAACCTTGGCTTGGAGCATTGTTTTGAAAATTCTTTGCAAATTCATTGGACACATTTCACAAATATGTTATTTGAATTGATCATGATTTTGATTTAGAAAGAATCAAACCTGACAACAGGATGTGCATAGAAGAGCCAAATACATGAAGGTAAAACATACAATATACTACAATGCTAATGCTGATAGAAGCACTGATGCTGCAACGGCGTATAATTGCACCAGTACAAGCTCTACTACTATGACTACAATACTGGTACCACTACTGCAAATTGAGCATAACGTTTGTTCGGCCACTACGCAGCGAATCAGCTGACAGCAGCAGATCTCTATGCCAGCTCACATCAGCTGACTCAGCTGGCTCAGCTGATCCTCCTCCATGCTTTCGATTGGCATAGCGCATAATTGCGCGCCATATTTAAGCTGCATTAGCCTGCTACTCTTCCCGCTTTGACTGCAAGCTCCCTTTGCAAGCTGTTCGTGTCCGCGTTTCAAAGCACCCTGCTCCTCGCCATCCTCTATGAGGATCCTTGGTAGATTTATGAATTATCCGCACGTATGCGATGAAGCAGAAATCCATTCACTTCTTATCATTCTTGTCCAGGAAGCCACCAAGAGGGAGACACGGCCAGCGCTGTCACAGCTGGGCGCCGCTCCGGTCCGCCCGCTCCTTCACCGTCCCGAACAGGAGGATCCCCGGCATTTCAGCTTTGTCCAGCATCCAGTCGCTCTGGAAGTTGCTTTGCAGCAACAGTTTTGGCTTCTTCCGCCGCGGCCTCCCGGTTACCGATCGATGACGTCACTCGTACATCTGCTGGGCACCACAACCACGCGGAGATGCGGGGTGAGTGCAAACTCAGATTTTTCTTTCTTTCTCCTGCTGTGCCATCTATCCAAATGTGAGAAGCCAAATCCTAGCAGCTGCTGAGGACACGGGCATCGAAAGTCAGTGTGCCCGGGTCAAACCCACCTTTTGAGAAGTAAAACAGAAATAATCTGCTGCTGTCAAATATATTCCCTGGGCCAGGGAATTAAGGCTGTAACAGGCATTACAACTGCCGTTTATGAATCATTTGACCACAGCACTGGTTCAAGGTTCATGGCTGTTTTGTAGAGCCTTTGTCTGTATTATGAGAAAATACTCATTCGCTCCACAAAGGAGCAGCAACAACAGAATCCTCCATTAAAGGTGATCATAGATGCTCAAAAATCTCTGAGTGCTCTGTGATTCTGCTGGCTTAACAATATATCCTGTGGCTTAATTGCTCAGGCTTCCTCTTATCATATTCAGCCAATGCTACATAAAATAAGTGCAATTATCCCATGTCTTGGCTGCTGCTCTACCTGCCTCCAACTGTCCATGTTAACACATGGAGGGTAGGCAGGTGTGCTCTCCCTTCCTTAAAGTTTTCCACATAACGCGTAGCAGGGCAGGGAGGTTTGCTGATAAGTTAATCAAGGAGTCATAGCTTTGCTATCTTTGCCTCATTTTCCATGCAGGCTCATGTGTCCGCATTGAAAGGCCCATGGAAGGATAGGGAGGTGTGCTCTCCCTATCCCAGGCTTTACACGTGTGCACGTGGAACGGCAGGGAGCCCCCAGAGCAGTACCATACGGTACCCTCCACGCTGCTTACTTCCGAACTACGAGCACGCTTTAGGTTTAGAAAACGTTCCATTTTGCTAGCAAGGGCAAATAGACTACTAACAACAAACAGCACTGGCCTGTTAGGGGGAAAAAAAACACAGGTGACGTGACTGACGTCAAACCAAAGTGGGATTCTGTCCTACATTTTGTGATGGCATTAAATAAATGTTGGTCATTTTCGGCCAAAAAGTGAAAAAGATAAACAACCTTACTGACTTATTTAGTTTGGTTACACTGCATAACGCAAAACATAATTATCACAAATATCAAATATAGAAAATATATTTGACAAAAGTGGTCCTGACTGAACTACTTCTACTACTACTGCGCTAGTACAATTTTTTTAGTATTATTTTTTTTATCAAAGTGATTAATGTTACAGAAATGTATGTGCACTCAACACTGAACAATTTGAGACATATTTGTTACATGCGTGAAAAGATTGAAAGATTTGACAGATAGTGAACATTTTAATGCAAGTCAAGATGGCTCCAATGAAGACTTACCTCTGCCTTGTTTTGGCCATGGTAGGGTTCTCTGCTTTTATGTCAAGGTTAGCTGTAAATTAATTTACATGAATCAATATAATTTACAATTAAATTAACATTCAGTTATTAAACATTATATTCCAGATTGGAGGGTTAAGAAGTTAGAGATTGTATCTTGAATCTTTTCTTTATATTGGAATAATGAAATGCTGCTAAATCGCATCATGTTGTTGATCTGTCCAACTATAAAGGTTCTGATTATATCTGAGAGCTTTTTGATATTTACATTTTTCCCAGATATTTTTTGGGCAGGAATGAGACAATAATTAACAGATTGTACTTTCCCAGCTACTAATTCACTTCTGCTGTTGTAACTACCTCTAAGAATTTGTTTCTGGTCACAATAGGGAGGGTATCTTAATCTGTCAAATTGAAACAGATAGGTATGGATACATAACAATGTGCAGTATGTCCAGTGTCTGTCACAATGCTGTAGGAGGTACTGAGTTCTCCTTTTATCATTCTAAATTGCTATGGTATTAACATTGGACTTCGAAGCATGGGTTAGAAGAGCTGGTTCAATGAAATAAATTGCTAAATTATTATTATTTATACATTTGGCACCGTTCTAGATTTTGGTAGGTAGTGCTAGATTCACACTGATACTGGACTCTAACCAAAGATTACACAAGCATATAACATGAATCCCTCTCTGCATGTGTGTATACAGTGCGTGTTGTGTTTTGTGTTCCACAATCAACTGTAGTCTTTTTTGCCTTGTTGTTTTAATCTCTGACCAGCAGATGTCAGTGGTGCAATGAGGACTTTTCATACGAAACATGATTATTACCTCTGTTTAGTAAAAGCCGGGCACGTCTGGGTGTGAGTGACGAAGGGTCACTTTTCCTTTGAGAGACACATTATGTCATAAATGAAGAAGTGAGGCTATACAGACAAAAAGGTAAGGTATTTCTGAATAATAATTAAAATGTACAATGTCACTTAAAACTTTCTGTGTCTCTGTTACAGACGTTCACCAAAAACGTACTCTCAGTGCAGCTCATCAAAATGTACGTTGTCAATTACATTTACGTTGTACATGTGAATAATATGCATGGCATTATTATTGATAATATTTATGACGATACAAGCTGGACTGCACGTGCCAGCGTATGCAATGACCATCCGAACACGCGTATAGTGTGATCTCGTGTGATGCGATGAGGGAATAACATCACGTAGGCCACACATCATGACTGCTGGTGGTAGAGTTGAACTGTGGATGTGTTTGATTTATGGGTGTCAACATCCCCCAGATTCCCTCGGTTCCTTCAGAGAGTTGAACTGGGGGAGGTCAGAAGCTCCCCAGGGGAGTCTGCTCTGGACATTTATCCGTGTCATTGCTTTCCTCACTTTGTGGTAAACAACACCTCTCCCCTGCAAGGGTAAACTGGGGGTCTGAGTATGAACAGGGGGTGTTGTCGATGCGGTTATGAGCTTGTATGTGTTCTTTCAGGTGTTCCTTTCAATCACATTAGTGGAGGTCATACATCATTTTTCTTATTACTTATAAGACAGACATTACTTATTTAAAAAATAATATTAAAACCTCATTCAGCTGTTTTGCAGCTGGCCAAAATCTAATATCATCTGTTGTCTCTAAGCGAATATATTAGATTGTGTGTAAATGTATTAACAAACGCACTTTATACGCGCTTTGGTTGCTCTTGTTTTTATATATGCAATTTACAAAACGATAGGTTGTATAACGATATTTGACTTTCAATGCTACTTTTGCAATTTAGTAAATTTTTCTTAAGTAATTCATAAGAAAAGTAGCGTTACACCTCCGTCAGCTTCATCAAACCCAACAACTGAAACGAAGAGAGTAATGTGCTTTTGGCAGCTTTCAAAAAATTATTATTTTTATAGTCACTCAAATGTTGTGAGTCATCATGAGAAAACACCATGTAGAAAGAAATGGAATTGCAAGTAGTGCTTTTTATGGATATTACTCACTCACTCATAAATATATAGAAACAAACCATAATTTGGTATTAAATTGTGCTGCAGGGAAATGTGCAATATCCATAAAACTAATTCAGGGGCACCGAAAAGAACCCGCAAAACATCTATTAGAGACCAGATCACATAGACTAATCGAAAGGTGCCATCTCACCCGATACTCATAAGAAACCGTTGTGCATATATAGTTAATTTCTATTTTCTAGTGATTCTTAAAATTCACTCCCTGAACATCTCCGTTTCTCTGAGATGTTCTGTTTTTTTTGTGTAATCCAATATACAGTATTTTTTTAAAACAAGAATGCATATCAATATTTTTGTATGTCTAATTAGGCATTTTCACATTTGTTTTATCAACGAGCAGTTGTTCCACTTTGATAATTTTGGAGTCTTCACATAAACTGGCACATTATCAGAATAGGAGCCCAAGTGTATTTACAGAGAATAATGTTTCTGTCTCTCTTCTCTGATCCTCAATAAGTAGTACAAAGATCAAGGCGTCTTGAGCAGAAATAATGAATATTGAACATCCATGTCTGTATTTTAACTTCTATAATCATTCATTCATTCATCGTCTACCGCTTTATCCATTTAAGGGTCGCGGGGGGGGCGCTGGAGCCAATCCCAGCTAACATTGGGCGAGAGGCGGGGTTCACCCTGGACAGCCTATCACAGGGCCACATACAGAGACGGACAACCATTCACTCTCACATTCACAGAGTCTTCAATGAACCCAACCCCATTCTGCATGTCTTTGGACTGTGGAGGAAGCCGGAGAAAACCCACACATACACGGGGAGACCATGCAAACTCCACACAGAATGGCCCTAGTTCAACCGGGATTCGAACCCAGAACCTTCTTGCTGTGAGGCGAAGGTGCTAACCACTACACCACCATGCAGCCTTAACTTCTATAATGAAACAGATAATTCCTAATTTGTCCGGAACCTCTTGCATTTTGGCATGCGTAGAAAAAAAAAAAATCAGCCAACTCAGACATTTAAAAACAAGTAATTTTAAGTCCCCCCAAAGACAAGCTATGAACGACGAGTGACAAAGGAAACGTCTGAATATACGAGTGGAGAAAATGCAGATGCCTTCGCAAGGGGCCACCGAATGATTTGAGGAGTATGAAAATCATGGGAATCATACTGTACGCTGCGGCCTCCGCTGTCACCAGATCTCGATTCAGTTGAACACCTTCGGACCGGGTGTTTAAAGACATCACTCTTCATCTCCACCATACTGTGGGATCAGAACCAAGGAGAAGCTGTTTGGGCCACATGTGGAGGCCCCAAAGACACAATGTTTCACCACACAAAGGAATATTGCTTCATGTCACAAAACAGATGATTTTTGCAAATTAAATGCTTATAGAAAAATATGTCATGCCACATTATTATGTATGGAACTGCCGATGAGATTTATTTACTTGTCAATTCGAGATCCGGAACGTCATTCTGGGTCGTCCCAGCCCACTTAAACCCATGATGAAGACCATGCCATACGGTTAAAAGCTATGGAAAAAACTAAGGGATTGGAGCATGTCTTTGGATAATTTCATCAGTTCAAGCCTTTAAGATGCCATCTGTTTCAGGAAATCTAATATATGACTACTTATTGATTTGAGAATGATGTTTTACGGGATAAAATGCTCCATACTGACCTTTAGCAGCAGGCCGGCTAGTTTAGATGTCACATTGATAACTCATCCAACCATCAGTCTTTTACAGTAAAGTCACGTTTTCGAAGCAGCTCGTCGTCCCCGTTTGTTATCGGACCCCCTGGTCAGTTTTCACTGACCACACGTGACATATTTACATGTGCACATTTGACAATTGTTTTAATGATTTTATAACAAACGCAGCGTGACAAAATCGAAGCTGTGAACTCGACGTTCAGGTCTCTGTAAGATTGCTGGAGACACGGAGCATTATCCCGGCAGGAAGAGCATTAGGGTCTTTAAGAGCAAGTGACCACGGCTCTCGTAATTAGACTGGGTACATTTTCCCCTGACCTCTGGGTATGTTCCAACCAACCTGCTGTTGGTTTCTAGGCAACAATTCCAGTGCGAAGGCATCACATACCTTGGTGGTTGCGGTGCGTGTTTGTGGGTGGGGGTCAGCCACTTGTAGTTCAAATGATTGCGCTCGACTTGTTTCATGTGACATAAACACAAATCCATAATTAAAGCCTTCTGTATCTTGAGAATTGAGCATATTCCATCATTATCTGAAATGATATATTATGCTTTGTAAGACTTGGTGTCACATATGTTTTATGCTGTGTTCACACGGATACCATCTCACACACACACACACACACACACACACACACACACACACACACACACACACACACACACACACACACACACACACACACACACGGGAAAGAGCTGCTGACATTTCCAGCGGCCTCTCGTCCGACCTGCCTCGCTCCACCTGGTTTGCACATCCACGGAGCGGGTCTATTATCTGTGTGCTGTTACATCATCCTGGGACTCTATTGCACATCAAAGCACATATTTGATTAATAAGTGACCGGTCCTATTCAAACAGGCTGTATGGAGTGACGCATGAGGCTGTAGCACAAAAAGAACAGAGTTGGATTGGTGAAGAAAATGGAAAGACATCTTAGTTTTCTCTTCATTTTTCAGAACAGGTTGTTGTTGTTTTTAGATCATCTCACAACTGGTTATAGTGTTTCTGCAGATAACAATGACATTTTCACATCCTTACCACTGGTGTTTGGCCTGAGGGGGGTGACAGGGAAGAAGGTCATGTTGCATAAATGGTGGCAGTACGCGTCAGTTGAAACCTTCTCCTCCGACTCCTTTCTGAAGCTGGAGGTCTCGTGTCCAGCAAATGCTGCAGCTTTCTGAATCTGGCAATCCCATGTCAACACATTGAAATTGAGAAGCTCTCTTTTTCTCATTCTTTTCACGAATGACACACAAGCTCAAGCGAAGAAGGCGACCGTCAGCTCGTTCGTTTCCGTTTCCCGTACTCATTTTGTCTCCCTCTGCTGTCAGTGCCTCTTCACCCTTCCATCACCCCTCCGCCAACAGTGTCAAAGCCTCGTCCGGCTTTCCAGGCACATCTCCGATTGGCCGCTATTTGTAGGGCTCCGTCCCTACACATCTCCGTGACTGCCGGGGGGCAACACCAAGGTGTCGGCCACGCGTCCATGTTAACTATAGTGTCGGTCCTGATTGAGTTACCTTTGTCATACTACTTCAGTCACACCTTTAATCCTCTGTACAGCCGGACATCCAGGGACATCTCAGACTCTATTCATACTACTAATTTTCAAAAAACAATGTGACTTCACTATATGTCATGTTATGGTCTCCGCTCCCCCTTTTAGGGGAGCTCCGCTCAAATACCAGGAATTAATAACCATTTGCTGTATGAATAATTTGCCATGACCCCAGAAATATGCTGTACACTGTTTGTGTAATTCATAAACAATTTTTGTTGACAATGTATTTGAACAGAGATCAAAACCACTTCAAATGGTAACACTCAAATGAATTAAGTTAGTTCAAAAAGTCAAGAATGCAACACAAAAGAAAACTTTAAGTTGGTAAACCATTTATTTTTTTAAATGTAAGAAATCCTCTGGACAGGCTGAAATGTTATAGGCTGAGGGCGGGGAAATAGCCTGTTAACTTTGATGTATTGTTGATTTTCTAGGTAATTTTCCAGCCTTCCTATTGCTGTGTTCCGCCTCCCTCACGTTGCCAGGACATGGCAAGTCTTGAGATATGTCGTTTGATGAATTTGTATATCGCCGTGTTTTGCCTGCATGAATCAAAGGGCCTTAATGGTGATTAAACCGCACAATGCTGCATAGAAATGTGTTGTTTTTCAAGGACGGTGGAGGGGAGAACAATGGAGCAGGAAGAGGAAAGCTGCATGTAATGGAGGGAGACACGGCGAGATGCTGAGAGCCCGGTCCCATCTGACCCCTCTGATCAGAATGTTTTTTAAGAACTTCCGGTAGTAAAGACTCATTAGTGCCTAATGTCTAATCCAGAGAAAGCTGCACATCTCAGTTTGTCAGAAGAAGTGGATATTGCTTATCTGGCTTTTTTTTTTTTTTTTTTTGTTTGGCATACACTGTTTTGTTCACACTGGCCAGCCAATAACAGCTTCTGAGCCGGGTGAGGAAAGGCCCGTGTGTCACGGGGGGGGAAGCCAACTGTGGACACAATAGTCCAGATAGTGACGGAAAACAGGACTGGTTTCCTTTAGGGAAAAAACACGGTGGAAGTTGTTTACTGAGTGAGGATTTTCTTGGCGTCGGTCCAACACGATGCACAATCTAAATATCTTTTCTAGTCTCGCCAATGCACATTGCATGGGATAAGCCTTTTTTCTTCTTCTTCTGTGCGTGTTCTTTCAGTTACTTTCAAACCTCTCGGAAGGCGGAGGGCTTCGTCAGGAAACAGCAAACTGTTGTCTGGAGTCACGCTTATTGTGCGAGAGCTGACCGAGTGAAGTATGTGTGAAGCGATTGCTCAGATGTGTGCAAGGGGAACAATGACCTTCACATGACGGCTGGCATGGGCTCATGCCTCCACTCGGTTCTGCTGCCCCCCCCCCCGTCCGTCCGTCTGTGTTTTTGTATCAGTACATAAATCACACTGAGGAAACAAAGGTTGTGAAGTTCTTTGCCGCTGTTGCTTCTCACAGACCTGCTCAGACCGGTTTCGTCCTCCAATCATCTCAAAGGAAGCAGCTCATGTACTGTATGAGAGACTGTGTGTTCAAATTGATGATCAGATTTTTCTCCGGTGTCATTGCATCCAAAAGCGCGAAAGACAACATAGATGAAGCTGGTTAATCATCAGGGCGCTGATGCATTTCAAACAGAGGAATGTGCGTTTTTCCCTGAGCAGGAACTTCAGTGCCGTGCAGGTACAAAGAGTTCCTTTTACTGCTTCTTGTTTCATGGCGATGGGATCGGTCTGTCTGTTTTCTGGCTGCTAAAGTAAGAGTCGTCATTTAAAAAAAACAACCTCAATCTCTGAGCAGTATTTGCTCAGTCTAGACTCCGGCATGATGACCTTAGCTCTCAGCTCGTTCAGAGGCATTTGAATGATTGGCATGTCTAATGAGATGCTGGGAATTTGAGACACGTCCATCAGACGTACACAGCGATACTCCCACCAACGGGCATTAACTGGAGATCGTAGCTGCGTAATCCCAGGCGATACTAGCTGGAACAGCCAAATGCTTGTTTTGTTACCTCCACCATGGAGAGTATGTTTTCATCCCATTTCACTCCAATTGTCAGTTTGTTTGTTTGTTTGTTTGTTTGTCTGCAGGATCAGGCAAAATCTACTGAAAGGAATTCACAAAACTTGGTGGAATAACGAGACATGGGCCAAGAAAGAACCCACTAAGTTTAGGTGTGGATCCACTTTCTTTGACATTACGAACTAGGGCTTTACATTTTTTTAGGACAAATTTCCCAATAAATTATGCAAGAATCTGGACGGGAAAGAAATCTGGCATATTTGGGGTACTGATATCTATGAGCTTGGGCAATGTGGTGTGGCTTGTTTGAATCTTAGTGAACTTTAGGGACTTGGCAGAGGAGCTCTTTAGAACAATGCACATTACCAATTCTATTAATTGATCAATCAATCATAATGGTACATGTGTGGAGCGAGATTATCAATAACAATGAATTATGTATGTTATGTATATAAGTTCATAAGAGGGTTGACACATTTTCCCGGAGAGAACCAGAGCAATTAATTAACTAATGATAGAAAATAATTACTGATGATATAATTATGAAATATTAAATTATTTGATATTACAATATTGATGGATTCCAATAGACGGTTAAAGCTTATTTTCCTCTGGTGGTATCAACCACGTAGATTTGGTTGTATTTGACCTGGTTTTGAGACGATTTATTGCTCCTCATCAATAGAATGGACGTGAATGTCACAATCAATGTACATACAGTACAAATGGATCCACTGTTCTTTCTCCCAGACAGAAACTGTCCCTTTGGAAACGGTTGACTTGTAGATCGTCTATGGCAATGGAGACATTTTCCTGTCGAGACGCTGTTGCTGTTTGGGAAATATGCTTTTTCACTTTCAGGCTGAGAGTCTGATGAGAAGATTGCTAACGTTCTCATGTCTGCACGGTAAATATGATGCCTCAGCGGTTATGAAGACTTGTAAAAGACTTGCCCTGTTCATTTTGTGCTAAGATAACAAAAATCTGCCTGCCAGCCAAGCTCAATAATCAATATTATATAAAAGGAATTATCCATTTATCAGCGCTGTTGGCTTCACAAACTAGTTCCACTCAGCTGCTCTAAAAATCTGGAGGAAAAAAAATACACCGCTATATTTTCAGATAAGTTACTCATAAACCAGGAAGAGAAAACATTTGGTATAATGTAGGTCATTTTCATCTGTTACATGTTTTAAGTAAAAGGGACATTTATTTTCCAAGACACTGTTTAATTGTCTGTTGATATATTATCAATTCTGTTGGGGTGGAATTATTGACTGGATGCCTCTCATTAACATTTTCAATTGAAAGGTTGCGCTGTCGCATGATCCCAGAGTTTGACAGAGTCTTGGTGCTTAGACTGGCTACACATACAAGCTGAACTTTACTCAATTCTCAAGGAAAATAACGGCCGTGATATTATCCAAGTCACTGTGAAAAGAGGAGACGAAGCCATATAGTATACATTATGTCACTATGTATTTTTCCAACATATATTTAGAGGATATTTTGATTCATTTTAGCGTGCACAAGCCATTACAGGCAAACAGAATCAACATTGTGTTCAGAATTCCCAATCACATCAGAATTTACATATATCATCTACTCCTATTTACAGATATCCAAGTGCATTTTTATGTACAAATATAGAAATATATCATGATACATTACAATGACCACCGTCTGGGCTTCTCAGGTTGGTCCGTGAAACATTGTGGTGCTGTTCATCACAGTCTTGTGCAGGAAATTGTTTTAATCTGGAGGGCCAAAACAGAGACAGGTAGTTGAGGAAAAAAAAATAAATCAGGAAGTGTGTGTGTGTGTGTGTGTGTGTGTGTGTGTGTGTGTGTGTGTGTGTGTGTGTGTGTGTGTGTGTGTGTGTGTGTGTGTGTGTGTGTGTGTGTGTGTGTGTGTGTGTGTGTGTGTGTGTGTGTGTGTGTGTGTGTGTGTGTGTGTGTGTGTGAGAGAGAGAGTGTGAGAATGTCCCCCTTTGTTTCCATCTGCCACTGCTGAGGAGAAATGAAAGCCATCCTTCAGGGCCACCGGCCTAAACATGAAACAAATCCTTGAGCAAATTATAGATATGTGGATGCACGCGATGGCTCAGTAGATGAATAGAGCCTGAACCTCTCACCCTTATTTTATTTTATTATAAAAAAGGCCAAAGGAAATGTTAGTTTGAAGATGATTCTTTTTAAATATATGTATAACTTTCAAAAAACTGTCTCAGAGGGAAAAAAAACACCGACTGGATTGCTAGCCACAAAGGATGAGGTGACTGCCTCTGTTACTTAGAGACCTGCGGTCTTGAAGAGTCGTTAACACCGACACACACACACCCACACACACACACACACACACACACACCACTTGGCTGCCATGTAAGTTTTATCTCTGCCAACACAACAGGGACAGGAAAGGGTCTTCAGCGGGAGTGCAGGGAGACGTAACCACCAGCGAAAGCACCAGTATTCGTGCAAAAGAAACCATGTCGGGGCTGTTGAATTTTCAAGCATTATGACTAAATTCAACAAAACGATACCAAAAAACACAACTGTAGACACCTCGGCCTTTAACCAACAACTGTGGAGATACAAAAACAGGATAAATTCCAAGTACATTTTTCTTTTCTAACAAATAATTTTTTCTTTTCCTATAATGTTGCAGTGATTATTAAATAAAGCATAGCAAGAAGAATCCAGCACGGAGAAACAGGCACTGTTTCCCAACGTCATTGTTGCCAACTCCCAAACTATTCTGTATCTCTCCACTCTGCTCGACGGCTTTGGAGTGAAAGGGACGTTTCAGACACTCGTGTCTAAAGCTCGGTTGAACTGAAGCGGTTTGTGTGCCACTGCAAGACATGTGTTCATCCCCTCCACACACCAGAGGTTTCTGGCGGTGCGTTTACTCCATCTGAACGGAGGACTTGGCGCAGTTGTCCAGCTCCCTGCAGTTGCCCGTGCTGCACGTAGGGCTCCGGTTGGTCATCTTAGTCAGCAGCGTTGTCCTGCGGATGCTGCTGTCGGAGTCCTCCTTCTTGATGTCCGCGTTTGTTCGGCGGCAGTAGGAGAAGCAGTGCACGAAATCCTGGAGGAGGTGACCGCTGAAGATCATGTATATCCACGGATTACAGCAGCTGTTGAGGCTGGCGAGGAGCGCAGACAGAGTCACCGCAGTGTTCTCAGAGTCTGTGGTAGAGAGAGAGAGAGAGAGAGAGGAAAGAGGGAGAGGATGATTAATTCCAAAAACATCTGGTCCAGGCGAAGCTGCAGAAATGCCCGTCTGAGCGAATTCATCTGGTGTTGAAATGTAAAACTGCTTCCTTTTTTTTTTTTAAGAGGAAATTTGTAAAATGCACTCCTTCAAAAACGTAGTTTCTTACAAAAGTTTGTGTTTAGGCTGCCAATCAAACACATTTTAAGAATTTCCCTGATATTAGTAAAGTAACCTGCCTGCAGGGCAAAGTGAATCTGTTATGATAAACCAAAAGATGTAACAATATCATAATGACAGAAAAAGCAGTACTTTAATATACAAAGTTTTATGCAAGAATCTGGACGGGAAAGAAATCTGGCATATTTGCGGTACTGATATCTATGAGCTTGGGCAATGTGGTGCGGCTTGTTTGAATCTTAGTGAACTGTAGGGTCTTGGCAGAGGAGCTCTTTAGAACAATGCACATTACCAATTCTATTAATTGATCAATCAATCATAATGGTACATGTGTGGAGCGAGATTATCAATAACAATGAACTATGTATGTTATGTATATAAGTTCATAAGAGGTTTGACACATTTTCCCAGAGAGAACCAGAGCAATGTGTTAACTAATGATAGAAAATAATTACTGATATAATTATGAAATATTAAATTATTTGATATTACACTATTGAGGGATTCCAATAGACGGTTGAAGCTTATTTTCCTCTGGTGGTATCAACCACGTAGATTTGGTTGTATTTGACCTGGTTTTGAGACGATTTATTGCTCCTCATCAATAGAATGGACGTGAATGTCACAATCAATGTACATACAGTACAAATGGATCCACTGTACTTTCTCCCAGACAGAAACTGTCCCTGTGGAAACGGTTGACTTGTAGATCGTCTATGGCAATGGAGACATTTTCCTGTCGAGACGCTGTTGCTGTTTGGGAAATATGCTTTTTCACTTTCAGGCTGAGAGTCTGATGAGAAGATTGCTAACGTTCTCATGTCTGCACGGTAAATATGATGCCTCAGCGGTTATGAAGACTTGTAAAAGACTTGCCCTGTACATTTTGTGCTAAGATAACAAAAATCTGCCTGCCAGCCAAGCTCAATAATCAATATTATATAAAAGGGATTGAACTATAACAAAATTTTGAACCGCCATCTATCAGCGCTGTTGGCTTCACAAACTAGTTCCACTCACCTGCTCTATATTTTCACCGCTATATTTTCAGATAAGTTACTCATAAACCAGGAAGAGAAAAGATTTGGTATAATGTAAGTCATTTTCATCTGTTACGTTTTTTAAGTAAAAGGGACATTTATTTTCCCAAATTTCCCAAGGGACAAAGTGAATCTGTTGAAGAGAAAATGATAAAGCAAAAGACGTAACAATATCATAATGACAGAAAAAGCAGTACTTTAATATACAAAGTTTTAAAACAGTATAAGGTTAAATTTTGTATGAAGTGAAAGGTTCTTTTGAGGCTTCAGCTGATGAGACTGAGGCTGACAGAAAAAGTCATGGGCTCAGAAGACTTCACCCCAAATTAACTTGGCGTTTCTGCAAGGTTCACAATAGTGTCTTGTAAACAATTTATTGTTTAAGCTATTTTTTGTTTTGAAGCTTTTATTCATAGTTACCTTGAGCACATATTTGTTTTTGTATGCCAAATAAACCCGCGCGTAAAGGCTTTGCGCACTTGGATGTGTGGCTGCGCACAATGGCTCTTTATCACAGGATGTTTAAAATGAAGCATGAATGTGTCTCGCTTCATCTCCATCACTCACCAGCCCACTGGAAGTTTTCATCCCACACGGACCACATCTGCACTGTGAAAAACGGCGCCCAGCAGACAATGTATGCCATGACTATCACAAAAGTCATCTTAACGGTCCGCAGTTTGGCTCTCGATATGGTCGTGACGCTGCTGACGGAATTCTTCCCGATCAGCCCGTCCTTGCTCGCGGCACCGGTCGTCGTTTTCCTTTTCTTGTACTTGATATTTTTCCATATGGTGTGGCAGATGAATCCGTAGCACGTCACCAGGATGACCACGGGCACGAGGAAGATGCTGCCGGTTATCCAGGTGATGTACGCCTTGGCGCCCCAGGGCTCGACAAAGTTCGCCCAGCAGTCGTAGACGTCCGAGCCGTTCTTGATCTCGCTCAGGGAGAAAATGAAGTACTGCGGCGTGCTGAGCACCAGGCTGCACATCCACGTGGAGACGATCATGATGTAGGAGCGCTGGGTGGGCTGCTGCAGGGTCTTGAGCGGGTGGCAGATGGCGATGTAACGGTCCAGGGTCATCATCACCATCATGTAGGTGGAGGCGAACATGCCCATCACCTGGAGGTGCTTCACGATCCTGCAGAGGAAGTCTGGGCCGTAGAAGCGGAAAGTGACCTCCCAGCAGAGCTGCGGCAGCGCCTGGAAGAAGGCGACCACCAGGTCCGCCAGGCTGAGGTGTTTGATGAAAAGGTGCATCCGCGACATCTTCTTCTTGGTGTTGTACATTGCCAGCAGGACGCTGACATTTCCGATCACCGCAACCACGAAGGTGATGCTCAGGACCATGATCTCGATCTGGGCGACCTCCTCGTTTCTCGCAAATGGATCGGATCCGTTCGGGTGCACGGTGCCGTTCCCAGTCGTCTCCATCGCTGGGTCATTAGTGGCAGTGAAAAACCAAAGACTGCTGGTTCCCTCCGCTCGGGATCAGCGCATCAAGCAGGAGTGTGCATGGCTCTGCCCCCCCCCGTGCGCCCCAGCAGATACAGAGCCTGAGGGGCTGTGAAGTGCCTCTCCAATCCGTATAAGGTGCTACCTGACGCGCACCAGTGGAACCAGTTTCTCTCTGACTTGTGGCCGCTGTCTGCGCTTTTTAAACTCGAATCAAATTTCAGACACTGTGCGTAAAGCGGATGCACTGCAAAAAATACCCCCCCCCCCCCAAAAAAAAGTCATATGCTGTGGGGATACGTCGCGAAATGAATTCATTCTCAAGTCAAGTCCGCGTAATGGCGAAAACGAGGAACATTTTAAATAATTGGTGAAGTTTGATTTTCATTCTCCGTGTGCGCACTGGTTTGTTCGAATCAGTCCTTGAAAACTGCTGGAACATTGGCTCTCTTTTTTTCTTCTAATTTTTTTGCAGTGCGCAGTCAAGCCCTCCCCCGTGGAGTTGGCAGCCTTCACGTTGACGCGCAAAAGACAATTTACAAAATTCCAATGGAGCAAGTTGAGTAACTCACAATAAAAACAAAAACAGCTCATGAATGTTGGTAGGGCCATGTGAAGCAATCGTCATTTGGTGGACTGCGGCTGTAAGGTTATCATGGTCTCAATTGAAAATATAACACATTTCTAATGTGGCCCTTGGACTACGAAGCTGCATTCACTTCATTAGGATGATCAACCCACAGGAATGTTGTCCCTTCACCCCCTGAAGAGCCAAGCCTTGTGCTATGATGATTTAAAAAATGTAAAAATAAAAAGTTGCCTGATTTATTTATCTTCAGTTTTTCCTATTTAAAGTTACATCTCAATCTGAGTGTTCAAGTTGCAAAACTAGGTGTTACAAAATGTGCTCCTGTGTTTTGTCAGCATCCTGTTCTGCCATTAATAAATTAGTTTATTAATTTTGGTTACAAGTTTCACTTTTACCATGAAGTTTTGTTACAATGGAAGTTAAGTCAACAAACATATTTAGACAAATTATTGCAAACAGGACCCCCCCCCCCCATTTACTTTTATTGGTGCACATTGCATTTATTCATTTTCATATATATTTCTCCAAGTTGTCAGATATACATCTCTGAGATTTCAGCTGCCGCGTCACTTAAAATCGAGGGGGGAACAGAAGTTGGTCTGCTGGATCACATTTCATGGAATAATCAGTAAAATCTCTTTCTAAAAAAACAATGTCCAAGTTATTGTGGGTAATCCACAGGGCTCACTGTTGACATTTTAGAGTGTAGTGAAATGTAACTTTTCAAATCTCAAATTAATCTCAGTGGAAAATATTCAAATCCTGAACACACACAGTAAATCCACGACTGTCTGCATCAGAAGTGACGCCTCTGTCTCATCGAATAATCCCGAATCATCAATTCCTCCTTTCGACAGCTCACTTTCCACTGTGCATACATCATTCTGTGAAGTGAATTAAAAAAAGCAAAAAAACAACAACCTGTGTGTGTGTAGGGGGACTGACACATTTTAACTTGACATCACCAGTCTCCACTCTTGCACACTTGTCCTGCAGTTCTTCGCCTCAGCATCATATGCGCCGCCGCCTCAGTTTCCAAGTGACCTATAACAATGTTACCGTTTCCGTTGCAGAAGCGCACGATTGCCGGCCGGCATTCAGCTCATCCGATCCATGTGCAGATAGGGGATGGTTATCTTTATTGCGCTCGCTCTGTGTCCACTGTGCAGATCTGCTCTCTGTCATTTTCCGAATGCCCTTGTATTGACTTGTGCAAACTCGAGCCCCCCAACCTTTTTTAAATTTCCTGCTGGCCGGTTGAACTATAGGGGTTTAATGAAGTTTCCCCTCGATTATCCCTGTTGCAGCCTCTGTTAATCCTCCAATCAGAACCACAGCGAAGGACACTTTTAATTCTCTGGGCCTCTGTTGACGCGCTAACCGACCTCGCCCCCCGGGATCCCCATTGTGTGTCTGATTTGAACTCTCCCATCGGGGGGGGGGGGTTGCAGGGACAAGTAATGGACCTTTCCCCTCACAGTGGACTGAACCGTGTCTACCCTCATCTCCTGTTTTTCGAAGATGTTCGCCTGAGACGTCCTGTGCTGTTATTACAGCTCCAGGGTTGGTTCGTCTCAGCGGCTTCAGAACACGGAGTCTCCACTCACCATCCTCAACTGCGGATCATGTGTCTGGGCCCCGGGAATCATGGGAATGATTCCCGGGGCCCAAAAATGTAAGCGCCACTTAGACTCTCCTGGAACATTGATGGGGTTTTCTTTGTTCCTCGGGGATACAAAGGCTTATGAGTTAGTTTCTTCTTTTGTCAAACAGAATTGTCTCTTCATGATTTAAATTTGCTATCAGAAAGCTTTCTGCCCGTCGATTACACATTTTAATGAAAAATATGTGCCTTGATTAAAACCCAGTTCTAGCATTCAGAAATTAGCTCATAGTCTTTCTTACTTTTTCCACTTTCGTCAGATCTCATAATTTCGTGTGTCGGCACAAAGGTAGACTTTACCCTTTCGTTAATTATCCCATCTCTCATTCCTCCAGTTGATGGAACATGTCTGCGAGAATCATTGTGCGTGAAGTTACAAAACAGAGCTTTTTTACAACGTGAACATTACATCCGAGGACTTTACACACTGTTTATGCCACTGCTATACAGCGTATGTAATCTTATGCATGAGAAGAATGTCCACTCTTAACAAACTGCACGCACGCTCTCCTTGTTCCGTCTGGCATATGTCCTCAACACCTCGTAGACTGTGAAACCCCCTACAGGTCATCTTTCGCCCTACATGACATATGATGTGCCTTTAAATTTGATTGACGTCAGGTAGTAGCCGAAAAACCGTGTTTTTGTTGAAAAGAAAAGACAAAAAAAGAAACAAAATAAATTGTACAGTGCAAAGATGAAAAGGTTAGGGGAGCTCAAATTTCTGGGCAATCGCATGAACTTAATTTTTTGAGTTTTGAGGCCAACTTCATCACCTAAAGTTTTAAAGAAAATGTTCCGGAATTATAGAAAGGATATTCCATATGTGGACAGGAAGTTTGCCAATCAACATTAATAGTTATGTTTGCTAAAGGAACATTTTAAATGTAAACTGTAAATGAACTTCATTTATGTAGAGCTTTTATGTCGTCTTATTGATCACACACACACACACACACACACACACACACACACACACACACACACACACACACAATGCTTCTATATGCAGCCCTTTTTCTATCACACATCGTTCATCAACTGCCGGCACAAGTGACTTGCCCAAGGACTAGGGGAGCCAGGGATCAAACCACTGACAGTCTGGTTAGTGGACGACCCGCTCTACCTCCCGAGCCACACCGGCTCAAATGTGTAATCACTGCAGGGTCAGCATTTCTATACTGTATTCAACCAAAGCACTCACCGTCAGGATGTCATGTTTCCCCTGAGGAGAGACGAGAGGGGGTTCAGCATGTGGACACACCCCTGGAGAAATTATGGGCAGACCCCTGTTTTTAACTCATCTGGACCCAGGTCGAAACGTGATAACCAGAGATAAAGTATTGAGGGCAAATTAACAAATGAAACATGATAAAGTTAATTGAGGCAAATACTTTGCTAAGCTTACGAAGCCATTAAATATTCTTTGTTTGAACAATTTCAGGTTTTCATTGGCAGTATAAAGTTCAGTGCCCTCTCGTGTCTCATGCAGCGAGGGTTATCTCGTTTTTTTTCCTGAGAGTAATCATAAAATCTGTTTGCCTCCTGTGTTTAAACATTTAATTACATATTCAGTTTATGACTAAAGTTATGACAATGAACAGTGCCTAGCTCTGCAGAGGCCAACACATTCATTATGTGAGTTCATACGTAGGTTTACATGTTCTCCTTTGGCATCAGAGTGACGATAAATCCCTGCTTCAGTAAACACAGTGTTCAGGTTCATCCCCGTGAAAATTAATAATCAAGTACATTTTAGTTATGTAACCTGGGGCCTACGTATATAATGAACTTCCGTGCAGCTGCTTTTTCTTCTCTCACCTGCAAGTCTACAAATAGATTTAACCACAAATTACTAAAGCATTAATTCCAAGATTATTGGAACCATAAAAAAAAAAGTCCATTAGAAACGTACGCATCAGTTTATGTTACTTTATCATACAGAATGACTGTTGGGTTTAGCTATTATGTAAATAGTTGTATAATAGTTGAGTGGAAATATATTTTCTTAATGTATCCTCTTAATTTGTGGACCTAGAGGGGGGAGTCAAATAATGGCTTTCTACAAAGGACAGTGATGAATTCGTAAAAAGGCTGGAGGAATGTAAATTACATTTATCTGCTTAGTATAAAAAAAAAAAATACAATTACCACTAAAAGAGAAACCGGAGGCAATGTAATGAGATTGAAAAGAAGGAAACTCCTTTCACAAAATAATCGGTAAAAGCACGTGGACGCCGCGTGTCTCCACACTTCTGATTAGGTCTGGTTGGCCTGAAAGTAAAATGTAAGCTGCTGTTACAGAGGACGTCTGGGAATGACGTCCTTCCAACTGCGTAGCAATATTTTATATTATTTATTTCTTGACAATTTTTATGAACATGGTAAGGGCCATAAAGAAATTCTTTTTTTTAAACAAGAACGTGATTCCTACTCAGTAACTGTTTGTATCTGAGGTCAATGTAGAAATGTAAATGTTGCTATGAAAAGTGCAAAACAATAATATACATATTATTAGATATTGTTAGATGGTTGTGTTCACTTCAAACGTCTGATAGAGTTGGGATGTGATCATTCTAACACAATTTAATAAAAGTCATTTCACAAATAACTGTGCACCAGGTGGAAAAAAAACCCTTCAAACTACTTTGTTCTGTTTTCATAACAAGAAAAGGATAATTCTCATTTTGTTTTCCCCGCCTTTTTTGACAGCGAACCTACTTACCGTAGGTGTGATTCTTCGACGCTTACAACACGGGAGAAATGGCCGCTGTGCGATGGGAAATCTTTCAGCGGGTCGTTACACATTATGGTAATAGCCCGGCCGTACCTAATGGTTCCAACATTCTCAATGAGTCATTCAAAGGTCTGAGTCCTTTTCCCTCAGCAGGAGGCGGAGTTCACATCCACTTTCTGAGTAATGAATGGTTGCTCTTCTCTCACATGAAGCCCGGGCCATTAGCCTCACATTTACAGGCTTCTCCACACTTTTCTTTGCTGTTAGGAGTTGTTGCACAATCCGTCGCTTTCTTATAGGACTAACAGCAATTGCTTCATTTTCAAATCTGTTGTATAAACCTTTTTTTTCTTCTTCTTCCAAACATCATCTTCACAGGAGGCTTAACTTAACCTGCAAAAGTGTGAAAGATGAATTCAGTGAAACAACATGAGTGATTTAGAGTTTCCCTATTAAAATGAATGCCGTAACTGAATTAAATGTAAATATACACAATAAGAACAGAATACAAACCAAAATTGAGGGTTGACACGCAGCAAATGCCGATGCCTCCGTGCACCTCTAAACCGTTCAGCGCACTGAGTGGGTTGGTGATTATGAAGAAAGATGGAAATCCTGTGAAAGTCCCGAAAGCTCAATTCAGCGGAACATCTACGGTGCGCGAGACTTGGTGGTGACTTAGTTTCAGCCATTTGGAAAATCAATTTCAGGCCTTTCAAACTATATTAATATTACGGAATATTTGTTCACATTGTACGTACAGTAAATCCCAGAGGCTACATGGCACATCCATCTGTATCCCATGTCAGGTGGTTCACCAGGGTCTCCCCCGTGTAGCAAACTGAAATACTTCACCTGATCGAGTGTTACATATCAATGATCTAGATTAACTGCACTGTCAAGAGCGTCCGATGAATTGTCTGATATGTTGCACTTCGCCCACTGCAGCTAGATAGTGCACAGTATGAGAAAGGCACATTCTCTTCTGTGCAGCTCTGCGGTCCAGTCGTTTGCACTTTTATCTTCAGAAAACATCTGTTTTGAGGTACGATGGTGTTGTTCTGTGCACGAATAAAACTGTCACTTTATATTTGGGCGGAAAAAATGCTTTGAAACCGCTGCCGCTGTCAGTATCCCTCAAAAAAGCTGAAGCTGCTTGGAGGCAAACGGTGTTTTTGTTGAACAAAGAGACTCTGACATTATCCGTAGAGGAAGAACCTTTGGATCTTAAATACTAAATGTGAGAAAAAAACATTTTAAGCCGACTTCCCGATCTCACAACCGGTGAGAAAGTCTCCCCCAACATAAACAGACAAATGGAGCGGAGTTATTTATATGAAGACAGATTAGCGTAGTGGAAATTCTACAGTGTGTGGGTGTGTTTTTGCATGCAGATGTGCATGCATGCGGTTGTTGCTGTGTGCGCATGTGTGCCCTGCAATCAGAGCTCATGGGAAACTCTGAGGCATCGACACGACTTGTAATCTGTCAGGAGAGAAGATGTCAACGTTCTCACTGCTGTTTTTCTTCGAATCACACAATCATATCAGGCCTCTGAGGGAGAATCAAGGCCTCGCTCCGATCCCATCCACTAATGTTGCAAGACACTAACTGGGCTCTGGTGTAGATTTATTGAAAAAACTGTTTTCTTTCATAGGCCAATCTAAATATTCCTTTCCTCTGTTTCTTCCTCACTCTCTTCCCTCTTATTTGATTGTTTGTCTGAGACTCAGAGAAATGTTTGCGGGGGGGGGGGGGGGGGGGGGGGTACTTTGCTGTCTTTGATTAAGCGTACGTTTTTGGGCCAGAATAATTAATTTATTTACAATTTAAATATCATCTCTGCTTTAGTTTACATTCTCACAATCTCCATCTTAAGAAAACAGATGGTCCCTGCATCAGACATGGTACACACACCCGCACGCACGCACATGCACGCACGCTTTTTGTGTACACTGTGTTTGCTGCCACCAATGCAGACACCAGTCATGGTTTCAATACACTTCTTATTCAACTGCACAAATTAATAGTTTTATATAAATCGGAAAATGAAATTTAAAAAAGACGTCCACTTACCTTATCAAATCTTTCTTGTTGTCAGCCTCCAAAGAAGTCTCTGTTGCGCGAAAATGAATTTAAGTTCTAATCCAATTTTTCAGTTGGTTGCCCAACAGGGAATAGTGAATTTCATCTCTGGCTGGTGACATACAGCAGCTTCCTGCCTTCAGTCTGCTGAAGCTCAGGGGGAAAAGCGGGAACATTTGGGTAATGGCCAGTACATGATAAAACAGTAGCCCCCCGAAGCAGGGCACAAGGGATGGATGACTATTTTCTTTTAGACCAACCTGTGTGTATCACATTTCAATGGCCAGGAGCTCACATAAATCTCTGGGTGGCGTCAGTTACGTGTTGCATTTATCAAAGACTCTGCTCTGCAAAATCAGGGATGCTTGGAATTCCACTCTCACTCAGAAGCTAAAGGTGCTTTTGCAAACAAACGAGCCTTTTCACATTCTTCAAATATTTTGCTTTTATGTTTGGCAGAATCAGAAGGTGCCGGTGACTGATCCTCCCTGGTAGATGCCCTGTCGAGAGAGCTGAAGGGCAAACAGAAATAGACCTGTCTGCGTTTGGGGCCACCTTCTCCGATAATGGCGCACAAAGTACTCCAGCTTGGCCTTTTACCCAATTACAATCCTCCGACTCTTTGCTTCTCGCTCTTATTGAGCGTGATTGACTCACTGTGTTGTCTACTGCAACCCGTCCGTGCAACATGAGGTAGCTGTGGTTTTGCCTAACAACTGTGTCTTGGTGTTTATTCACACACATGAGGTTTAGCTCACGTGGAACAAACCTGGGCTTAATTTTAGCCAAGGATGTTGCCAAAAAGATGGAGTCCTACGTGGAGTTGTGGACTCAGAAGTGTTAACTTCTAATCCAGATTTTTTGGTGACCAAGGCAGGATTATGGCCTCATTATGGACTCATGGCAAAGAGAAGAAAAAAGATCATATGTTCAGTCCCTATGATGTTTCAATATTCTCACCCTCAACACAAGTCTTGTAACAATACCTTGGGGCTAAATGTCCACTGTAGGTTCCTCTGACTAGATGTCCCTGCTGGGAATGAATGATAAAGTAAATCAAAAATGAATTTCCTCAGCTCTTCCTAACCAATAACTACCAGCTACATGTTAAAGGCAAAATTAAAGATCCTTGTGACGCACTCATGTAAGAAGGAAGTAGGAAGTGTTTCTGGTGCTAAAATCTGGCATTATGTTTACATTTTTTCTACAGTCTTTGGTTCTTTCCTGGAAAGAAACCAACCCACTGAGGATGTTTGCCTCATTTGAGCTTGGTACATGTGTTCGACAGATGAGACAGTTGTATTTCAACAGCACCACAAGTTGGGGAAAAAAAAAAACCCTCCGGGGGGCCGTTGATGACTGCTAGTGCCTGTTGTTGAGTTGTTTTGGTTCAACGGCACAGATTTTAAATTATGAGGTTTTAAATGTAAAATTGTTAACTCACTGGCCTGTATCATTCACCGATTTCAATCTCCAGCCCACACAATGTTCTTGACCATGTCGTGTCACCTCTGCCCCATAGAACACAAGACTCATGTGGTGTACGAATTCAGCAATCGATTTATGCTCTGATGAGCGTGTCGACGCAGCATCTAAAGCAGGAAGTGATTTGTGTGAAATTGTAAACATGCCGGAGAGAGGTCGACTGCACCCGGGCCGGTCACAGTGAATGGAAAAGCAGCCACTGTGCCCCCGGTGGCTCTGCTTGACCCACAGATCTGGTTCACAGAGGAAACTGCTCAGTGTTCACACTCCTCAGAGGAGAGTAAAAAAAAAAAAACCCTCGCACACAACACTGTTACAAATACAAATACAATGTTTTGGCCCTAAAAATGGAGCAAAAAAACCCCTCCGGAAGACATACTCAACCGATAAAGCTGTTTCTGTTCCAAATAAAACATTTCAAGAGAGCTACAACCACACACAACTTAAATGTCTAAGCATCATGAAAAATATAAATTTGTTAACCATATCTGACTCTTTGAATCGGAGGAAATTGACATGCAACAAGTTAAAAAAAAAAAAGTCTCTGTTTCTACACTATTTTTTATTTAATTTTTGGGGGGAAGAGTCCATTTCGAAGGGTTTTCTGAGAAGACGGGGTTGAAAGGGTTGAAGTATGAGGCAGGATTAGATCTCCGAGCCAAGATGAAGATCGGTTATTTGCCAGGTAGCCACACAAAAGTCCCATGAGCCTGTCTCGCAGCCCACATTACCTCATCGCACCATCTCACGCCACAGGTCTTGGCCATCGTGACAGTAGAAGATCAAGTGAGCCCACCGATCGAGTCGTTCCTTTGTAGTGTCTGCCATTTAATTCTGCAGGAGGCCTCAGGTGGCCTTTCAGTAAATATCAGGGGAATTTCTCTTTCACTCCGTCCCGCCACAGCACACTCAGTTGGACTTAGGTCCTTGCCAAAACAATTCCCGCAGAGTGGAGCCTGTGAGCCATGGCTGCCATTTGTCGCCTTGACACTGTGGGCCTGCAGATCGCCCGCCCCCCTACCCCCAAACCCCCCCCCCCGAAAAAAATGATGATGAGAATCTGATGAGATTCAATCCATGCCGAATGGGAAGCTGTTCTGTGGGTCCGTGCAAAGACTTGATGAGTGTCTGTGGGTGGTGTAAGAGTTGCAAAGATGAAACAAAAAACTGAATCTGTCGGAGGCACAATCAGACAAAACTATATATTCAGACCTGTGAGTCGTGCGTGCTACTTTGTTTCTTAAGCGGAATAACGATTCAAATTGGGTCAAATAGATTTAAATCACTTGGATTTCAGCAAGACACCAAAAGAAGTGATGCATCCTCTTCTCAGCCTGCATATTTCATAATCTCTATAATATATGCAGTAGGATCACATACAAATGATGCAGTGTCACACCATATTTTAAAGATATTTAAAGATATACTTATCAGACATTAACAATCCCTTTTGAGTGGAAAAAAAATAATCCCTCATGCTTTTAATTCAGACTTGTGTGTTGGCCTTGCATAATGTTGATATCTGCAAAGTGCTGGAAGGTGCCCACTGATTCAGGTTCGCGTCACCAATCACCAGGCTGTTACAAGTGACCTGTTGCATTAGGTCACTGAACAAATCTGTCAATGCACAGACCAGCTCCCAGTGTTGACTGAAGGCTCTGGACTTTGACCTGGTTTTTCTTTCAGGGTCTCTATAGGTGACGTCACAAGGCCGTCTGCTGATAACAAGATTTATTTTTCAATGGGGGGGGGGGGGGTTGGTTAGTTTTGGTTTGTAAATTTAGCTTGTTCTGGTCAAACCCTCTGCTCAGTATCACGGGTTTGATATGCGGCGTCGACCTCACATTGTTGTCACAGTGCACATTATGGATGATGACGCTGGTGAAGATTTATGTCAGGCAGAGAAGGCCATGCTGTAGATAACAGCAAAGTCTACCAAACACACAAGCTGGACTGAGAACCTTCACAGCCAGTGCAGCTCCCTCAGTGGCTTCTTTACACACAGGCAACAACACAGTCATGGATTTAGCGAGGAAAATGTTCTCAACCACTCGAAAAACCTAATGCATTATTATTACTAATGTTCAGTGATTCAAAATGAGCATGTCAAATTCAAATTTGTTCGATTAAATAGCTCAAACTCTTCCATGCGCTCTAATACCACCAGATTGACTGTCGCCTGAAATAGTGACCTCTACTGGTGACAGGAGGTACGACACAAATACTTCTCTCCTCAGAGCATTGTGGGATTTTATTTGATTTCCCAACGCAACGGTTGACGAGCTTGTAAAGGTGAGGGCCAAGGTTACATTTCAGAGATTGAGCACGGTGACTTCAGAGATATTAGGGAAACCTTTGAAACACAAACTTGATGGACCGGGTCCACAGTACGTCTACCACTGACCTCTCGCGGGTCGTGTACGAAATGACCACTAGAGGTCTGTGGTCTTCAAAACGACCGCCTAGGTCGTAATACGATGCTTGGTCATTTTTTGGTGGAGGACAGTCTATCCCTTTTTCATGTTTGTCTTGACTTTCCAGACAAAGCGCGGAGCTGCACCTCGATTTCTGACAATATAAAACTTTCACTTGCCACATTGTAGCAAATTGCTTTGACTTGTAAAAACGAATGGAGTGTTGCTTCCGGTAGGAATTCGTAGATAAAACACTGGGATTTTGATTCCAGTGTGGAGATGATTACGCTGCAAGGATCACATTCCAGACTTAGTCAAAGGTCAGACAAATTAACTGTGTGACTCCCCTGCTGCTGACTTATCTAATCTGTTTTTCTCAAAAAAAAAAATTCACCTTCTTTCATTGCGTCACAGGCCACATGTGACTCGTTCACGCACAACATTAGTCATTTCAGCTTCAGTTGATTTTAATACAAAACATATTTACCATTCAATGCATCCTTCAGTACCTGGATAAAATATGCCTGATGAATTTGGAATCATTTTCATTTGTTGTTGAGGTGTAGGCCTATTTGCTATTGTCTGACATGAAAACATAAGTCCAAATTGGCCTTTTACTGTATATGTGTAGTGTCATTTACAGATCCCTGTGTTATGATGTCTCTTGAGCCATTCAGCAAGTAAGAGTGCTTATACAGTGTAGTGTAAATGTTAAGATTATGTTAATGCTCCATAACATTCAATTGAATTAGGCCTTTGACAACTAAGAATGAACAGCTGAAAACTATCACGTCTTCTGTAGTGAGCTATGTTGTCCTCTTAGTTAGAGTCCGCCTGGTTTCTCCACAGATACACAACGCAGGCAAGGAAAAGGCACAATTGCTTTTTACATTTTAAGATTTAAAGTGATCTTTTTAACCCCATTTAAATTGTGAATGAATTCTAAATTACAAAAAAAATGTATCATCGCAAGCACACGTTTTTTTCCCTTTACAATATTTATTAAACTGCCGACAATTGAATGGAATCCTTGAAGATGAGAAGTCATGGAGAACGGCAACAGTGACAAAGAGATCACCCAGGACAATTTCTTGAAAATGAAGACCTTCATCCTGGCCTTCAACAGAAAATTCTAGAAGAGTTCATTATTTAGCAACTCCTAATATCAGTTCTAGTTATCAGTGATTGATTTTTTCTCTCTCTCTCTCTCTTAAACACTATCGGCTACAGAACATGTGCCATGTTAATTGTCTGTCAGGACTTCTTTTGTTTTGCAATAACCAATAACATATTTGTGAAAGTCCGATTTTTGATACCAGATGTCATAAATGTAAAATCAAATTTAACAACGAGTGTCCGGAATCCTTGTTAATCCTTAATCTCAAGCAGTGGCAGATGAGCTGCTACAAGTGTGACTTGTTATGTAATGTTTCAATATAAGCCTGTGCCGGGGCTTACAAACAGCTCGAGGCTTGAGATTCTCATATCTGTTGCTCTTTTGACAACATTTTGTTAACGTTTTCCACCGATGCCTTCTTACCTGAGGCAAGGACCTGCTCGCGATGCAGTTGCTGCCATATAGAAGAGAAGAAAGATCAATATTTGCCGTCCTTTATGACATTCCTTTTACGGGATGCAGGATATGAAACGGAGACATGAAACTGTTGCCTGAGGGGTATGTAGCGACAAATCCTAACAAACTGGTGGGAATATCAATCAGACCGAGATTGCACATCCGCGGGGTGATGCCTGGGTCACACTGGACACACTCAATTCACAGTGTGCCCGATGAGAGATGGAAATGTGCTCCTGCTGCTGCAGTTCCATTAAAACTGAATTAGGATGGATTAAGTGTACATGTCTCAAGTTAAAGGGTGAGAAAGAAGAAAAAGTCTCGCTGCCACATAATTGTGTTGTGTGCATGCATGCTGAAAGTGCAGCGCGGCAGGATAATTGCTCACAGGAGCAGCAGTCGTAACGAGCATGATCTGTATAATTCTCCACGATGACTTTCACGCTGATTTGGCTCAATCGCCTCCACTTCTGTCTCATCTATTAAAGCCTAATCTCCTCCATGCTGCAGCAGGAATACGTGTCCGTGTGTACGTGAGGTGTGCTTAAGACATGCAGCTATTCCCTGACTGTAAATGTCTCTGCTCTTTGGCGCAATGGGTGCAATATTGTATAGTTTTCAAAAACAAGCTCTTAAAACTGCCTCAAAGAAGCTCCTGTCACACCATGACCTGTTTTGAATTCCAACAGAGTAAATGGAAACGTTCCCCTGACATAAGGTCTACTATGGAGAGATGAAAGAAAAACAGCAGATGGAAAATGACCTTCTGAACTGATGAAGATGATTGACACGAGGCAAATAAATTGCTTTATTGATTTTCTTTTTACCGTCACCTGATGTGAACTATAGAAAAGTGTCTGGTAAAAGTTAGCATTTTTCCTCCCTTACAGCGCACAGTGGCTGCACTCAGCCCAAATTCATTTAGTAGTTACATTGGCTTAAAGCTAAAATAGCCAACTTTTTGGTTTAAACTTGTCAGTATTGTGATGTTTCAACTGATTGCAGTGTACTGGCGATAGAAAAACGACGCCAGCTGTGCTCCGTACTGGTCCACTAGGGACATGGAAGCCCCCTGTTATGGATTGTTCACGTGTGATTTGCTCAGGATATCAACGCAGCCTGAGAGGTTTATAGCAAGTCAGTTTAAGAGATGACAAACAGTAACACCTCACATCTTTGTCATTAAAAGGTTCAAGTATTGTGTGTTTTAATTCAAAGCAACTAAAATTGAATCAATGGCAAATTGTATAACAGAAATAGGAAACTGATTGTGTGGAAATTGTAATAGACTATGTCAAAAGTATCACAAAAAAAGATCCCAAGGACTACTTTGTGTACTATCTTCCAAAATTACAGGACAAAGGGTCCAGCTCCATACTGCTACTGTACTTCTAAGTCCCATGCTTTGTTCTCCACTGCAGGGGACACATTTTCATAAAGAGCAAACATAAAAATTACAGTAAAAGGAAAACATGCAGTTCACAGCAATGGTCATGATACATAAATGTCAAGCAAATATAATGACGAGTGATTGCACCATGTGGATGAGCGAGAAGGAACTCAGGAAGTAGAAACTGAAACTCGTCATCACTGTTCTGCTTTTAAGTTTGTTCAAGAAACAGCTGGATAGGGCTCATAACGGGAAATTTTAATGGCACCTCTTCCTCAAGATATGACAGGTTGTTTGCATGGGGTTTTACTAAACAAAATGGAGAGAGGAGCTATGATATCAACAGGTAATGTTTTTTAAAGTTAAACTGTGCTTTTCTGAGCCTGAGATATATAGTAAAACCTTTTGTTGCAGGTATGTCAGGTAAGATTACAGAGTCAGTGCATGCAAATTGGAGTTAAATAGTAATGAGAGATTTCTGAGATATATACATTTTACCTGACAAATGTTAGACAATTAATGCCGGTCGATCCTTTTCTTTTACTCCTATGCCCATTCCCCCCTGCTCAGCTGCTGGGAGACATACTGACAGAAACACACCCCTCCCTCCAGGTGACCGGTGGAGCTGGGCTGTGGAAAGGGAAAGTGTCTCTTGGCCAGGCAGCAGGCGTAACCTGAAGAGAAGAAGGTCAGAGCTCTTTGGAACATGTCCTCAGCACCAATCTGCTCAGTAAAGGTTTCTGCAAACTCGTGTTTGCAATCATCCAGCGAAACGTACACCAGGTACATTTTTGAATTGGACCGACAGCCCACTAACAGCTTCTCCTCAGAGAGGATTGCGTTTGCCTGACCCATAGCTTTCTGCATCTCCCTCACAATGTACTTCTCATCATCCTTCTTCCAGAGACAAAGCTGAATAATCAGCCCAAGTGGAACACAGTAGGAACTAACAATAGTGAACACCCATACTCCAACAGGACCTTTGTCTCTCATCAAAAAGTTGCTTAATATTGTTGCAGTCATATATACAGAAAGAGCTACTAAGCATAAAAAAAGTATTACACCAGCAATGTAGATCAGCACTCTAAGCCAGACTGGGCGCAGCCACACTTTATTTTGAGAGACACTGTTGATCATCCTCACTGCTGATCTGTATGTCTCCTGGTCCTCAATGATCAGGCGCAGTTGGTCTGGCACCTCCATGTCACTGAACCGACCAGTATCCCATTTGTTGAGTCCCTCATCATTGACAGCCGTCAACGGCTGCAGGGCCTTCCCGTTGTAGATGGAGGGAGGCTGGAATGGCACCACAGTGGAGCCTTGAAGCTGCTGGTTGGGGGTGCAGAGCACCTTGAGCAGCTTATTCATTAAGTCGGGGTCGTTGGCCTCCAGGTAGGTGAGGTGGCAGAGGTGGAGGGGAACCGAGACGCCCGGCTGCAGCAGCACTGGGACGATGGGTTTCCTCTCCAGGCAGTCTCTGAACAGAGACATGTTGGCCTCCAGGAGACACCAGCGGCTCCTCACGAACTCTGGGCTGAGAACCAGCAGCACCTTCTGGCTCTCCTGGATGCAGTCGGACATGTTCTCCAACACGGTGCGCCCGGGAGTGAAGTCGCGCTCATGGTAGCAGACCTGCAGGCCACAGGACTCCAGCTGGTTGATGACGGAGTGGGTCCATTGGTAGTCGGTGCTGCTGTAGCTAATGAAGACGTGGTAACACTCACCACCTCTCAGTGTGGGAGGAACATAAGTGTTGGGGGACAGTGGGACAGCAGCCTGTGACTGACTGTCCGGTGTCTCAAGAGAACTCACTGGCTCCATGATCTATGGAAAACTAAAGTAAGAAGAAAATTTAAGTCATAAATGTAGGCATCTTTTTAATTATGACATGACCCATTTTTTTTTATTAGTATAGCTCCAAGAGTGAAAAACACACACATTTAGAGATGCTCAGTGATGTTGCTGCTCAGTATAACTTGTTGAAACTACTTCAGGTTTAGATGTAATGAAAGTTAACGCTAAATTTGACATCAAACAATACATTGAAGTGCAATGAGTCTTTTCAAGAATACACTGTGGATTTCGGAACTCATGGTGTTTCGGATTTTTGTATAAACAGCATGTAAATACCACCTGAAACTGCGAAACACCCACTTTCAGCGGTGCATTTGTATCTTGTTCAGTTGCTGCAATCTCCTCTAAAAGATGCCAAACAGATGTAAAACACAAACAGACACATCTACTCAAAGTCATGCTGTCAGTTCCATATGCAACTTGGCACAGATGATTCTGAAATAAGTCCAGTTTTGATGCAACTGTGACTTTTGTAATGAAACTGAAAGTTACAAATGCCACAATATACTGAAGAATGAAACGGACGACAAATATGGTCAGTTAAATTGCAAGTATAATAACACATTTCAAAATCTGTGAAGTGTAATGTGATGCCACTTGCTGCAGAACAAAAAGAACTAAATCAACTCAGGTGGGCTAAACATACAGCAAATTGTCTATTGAAGGGAAAATACGTGTTGTTATAATCCTGTAATCACACAAGCGAATGTAAAAAACGCTGTTGTGAGTTATAAAGACACAATATGTGAAAGAAAACATGAATAAACTGAAAACAATTATAAGTGAAGCAATTTCATGTAAAGAATTGCTCTGGGACATTTCAGCTTTCATGTCTCGGCTGATTTTGCTGAAGAACTGAATGGATAAAAAAACAAATCCCCCAACAGGTTCCTACTTGTCTTTTTATGAATACAAAGTATAACCACGTTAAAGCACAGCATACAGTACACAGTAATGTACATTCATACCTTTTGATGATACACTAATGGAGATTGCTCGCACTGTGTCAAGAGACAGAACGGAAGATAAACTCAGGAAGTACAAAATATAAATCTGTGCCTCTGTTCTGCTTTCAGGGTTGTTAAAGGGGCAGAATCAGTCCCGCTGTGTGAAGGGCTTCTTACAGAACTAGAGTCACTTTGCCTTTAAAACAAACTCTCAGTGGTTCTTCTGACTCCACTCACATGACATGTTTTTGGTTGCAGGTACTGTATATCAGGTAAGATTACAGAGTCATTGCATGCAAATTCGGGTTAAATAATAATGAAAGTTTTCTGAGATATATACATTTTACCTGACAAATGTTAGACAATTAATGCCGGTCGATCCTTTTTCTTTTACTCCTATGCCCATTCCCCCCTGCTCAGCTGCTGGGAGACATACTGACAGAAACACACCCCTCCCTCCAGGTGACCGGTGGAGCTGGGCTGTGGAAAGGGAAAGTGTCTCTTGGCCAGGCAGCAGGCGTAACCTGAAGAGAAGAAGGTCAGAGCTCTTTGGAACATGTCCTCAGCACCAACCTGCTCAGTAAAGGTTTCTGCAAACTCGTGTTTGCAATCATTCAGCGAAACGTACACCAGGTACATTTTTGAATTGGACCGACAGCCCACTAACAGCTTCTCCTCAGAGAGGATTGCGTTTGCCTGACCCATAGCTTTCTGCATCTCCCTCACAATGTACTTCTCATCATCCTTCTTCCAGAGACAAAGCTGAATAAGCAGCCCACATAAAGCAAAGAAGAAACCAGCAAAAGTGATCATCAATAATTTAAAATGAATGGTGTCCTTGGTTTTGGAAAAATAGTCGCCAGATATGAATGAAGTCATCAAAACTGAACAGAGACATACCATCACAAAAGAAAATATAGCAATGAAAAAACTAACAAGTGCTCTAAGCCAGACTGGGCGCAGCCACACTTTATTTTGAGAGACACTGTTGATCATCCTCACTGCTGATCTGTATGTCTCCTGGTCCTCAATGATCAGGCGCAGTTGGTCTGGCACCTCCATGTCACTGAACCGACCAGTATCCCATTTGTTGAGTCCCTCATCATTGACAGCCGTCAACGGCTGCAGGGCCTTCCCGTTGTAGATGGAGGGAGGCTGGAAGGGCACCACAGTGGAGCCTTGAAGCTGCTGGTTGGGGGTGCAGAGCACCTTGAGCAGCTTATTCATTAAGTCGGGGTCGTTGGCCTCCAGGTAGGTGAGGTGGCAGAGGTGGAGGGGAACCGAGACGCCCGGCTGCAGCAGCACTGGGACGATGGGTTTCCTCTCCAGGCAGTCTCTGAACAGAGACATGTTGGCCTCCAGGAGACACCAGCGGCTCCTCACGAACTCTGGGCTGAGAACCAGCAGCACCTTCTGGCTCTCCTGGATGCAGTCGGACATGTTCTCCAACACGGTGCGCCCGGGAGTGAAGTCGCGCTCATGGTAGCAGACCTGCAGGCCACAGGACTCCAGCTGGTTGATGACGGAGTGGGTCCATTGGTAGTCGGTGCTGCTGTAGCTAATGAAGACGTGGTAACACTCACCACCTCTCAGTGTGGGAGGAACAAAAGTGTTGGGGGACAGTGGGACAGCAGCCTGTGACTGACTGTCCGGTGTCTCAAGAGAACTCACTAGCTCCATGATCTAAAGATAAGACAGAGGTCAGAAGATCTAGTTTAAATCCCTGACAAGGATACTATATGAATATGGTACAGCTAATAAAACAAATTTACAGTCAAATGAAGAAGTCAGGAAAGTTGCTTATTCATCTTGTCACTACTTGAGAATATGAGACATTTAAATCAAATCTCGCGGTTAGATACAACAACATAAACATATATCAATCATAGTCTGAGTATGTGTCACATCAACATAATGGTAACTTTCAATTTTTTGTCGGGCATCGCCTAATACGGTAAGGTATTTGTTTTAGATTTTGTGCCAGACAGGTTCACAAATTTGCTCATGATTATATTCAATAATGTATTTTATATACAGTCTGACGCTGTCTTCTAAATACGCACATCTATGGAAATAGGACAAGTAGCCATCATTTGAAAATTCCTCAAGAAATGCTTTAGACAGATTTCAAGGAGGTTCCCGATTTACTATGTAAACATAACTGAGGCTAAAACAGTCTATCAATGTCCTGTGACAAATTTACTATAATCCAAACCTCTCTAAAACAGTTTAAAAAAAAAAAAAATACATATCAGAATTCATATATTCTTTAATTTAAATCATCTTCCTTTTGTTGTTTTTGGTCAAATCATTGGTTTCTCTATGGAAAGCAAGAAAGAAAAATGAAAGTATGTCCATACCTTTAAATAATAAACCCATAAAGCAGTGTAGCAATGAGTCGCCAACAGCAGTACAAGGAAGTTGTAAAATGAAAAAACGAACCAGAGCACTCCTGGGAGTTTTAAAGGCGTACTGTACCATATTGCCTTCTCCCAATTCCTTCATAACATACTTGATACTAATACAGTGACTGCCCCTTTAATGACAATAATTGCAAAGTGACGTCACCTTAAACCGGCATGCCTCAACCTGTCTGCCCGGTTTGTGTGCTCCAACCTGCAATCTGTCCTGGATTGCATTTGTTCTTTTCAAATGTGGAGCTTTATAATCTACTCCTAAAATTAGGTAGTCAGAAAGTAATGCCATTTATAAAACCTTGTTATTTGCAAGAGGAGTCTCACTGGCACAATGATACTCCATTCGTCTCTGCTGTGTAGTGGGACAGAGAAAAGGTGCAGGTCAGACAACTGGACTGACGACTATTGAGGAAATCCCACATATAGTCCTAAAAATCTACTTCTCTGTAGGTTAGGACTGAGTCTGGATCCTCAGAATGACAACTAATGATAGTTGATAAACTACGGATTGAACAAATATTATACTGTAGGGACTGTTTGAAAATTGCAGGGGTCGGCAGCGGGGCTTAATCTCATATTTATTCTTGTTTTCTTTGTGCTCTCACCATGACTTACCGAAAAAAACTTGCAATTTCCTCTCCACGACATGCCATAATGCAAAATCGTTCATGGCAAACACTTTGATGTTCCCAAATAGCTATCAAAGTAACTCTTTTGCCGCAACCAACAATGTAAACCATGCCCCGACAACATTTGAATGAGTGCTGAAAAACATAGCATTCACAATATTTATTCTTCCGACTGTCGACTGGCTGAAAAATTACATTTTTGAGTCCTAAATATTATATTATAAATAAATATTTCAGAATCTCAACATGGTTCATAAAATCGGGCTGCATTTCCGTTTGACTCACTATTTCTGTTTTGTATCACGTCAACAGGGATTGTTAAATTGCTGTATACTGACCAAAGACAGCTGCAGAAAAAACTTATGGGATCACACTCTCCAATCCCATAAGTGGCCCTGGGGTCTTCCATCTTCAAGAGAAGAGACCCAATAAAGATCAATAAGTATGGCTTTGCCTCTGTCAGTGACCCAGGGCCATTTTAATATCTGAGATACTGATAAATGAAGGGAATTTCATTCATTAAAACCATTGTCCTATCCCAGCTGACATTAAAGAACGATTTAGAGGAAAGGAAATCAAAGTGTTCAAATTATTACACTGAGAGGAAAACAGATATACACAGGCACACCAAGGGTGGAAAAAAAACAAACAAGTTTCTGTTCACCTCCATCTGTATTTTTTTATACAGGCCTGTGACCACTTCTAATCTTTTGGTAACAGGACTGAACAAGTGCCTCGGGGCAGAGAGGAAAGTAGCTGTAACAACCTAATGCAGCCGCAATCTAGACCAACATCTGCTCCTCTCTTGGTGCAATGGACTGAGACTGGAAGAGCACTCAGCGGAGAAGGATGCTGAACGCTTTAACACCTCTCACTCCGTCCAAAGCCAACAGGGCATTTACACTTAGAAAAAGGTCACAGGATGACAGTCACTTCACTCACTGCGTACCGCTGGCACACGTGGACCCGTCTTGGCTTCGCTGTCACATGGACCGTTGCACGAAACCTTTCCTGCCACAAGCCGTAAGACTGTATCACTCCTCACCCCTGTCTGACAGACAATTGCACTAATTATTTACATTCTTTGCATTTATATTCCCCATTCTTCTATTTTTGGGTGATTCTTCTATTTTTACACTTGTGCTTTTTAATTATTTTTTTTACATTTTGTTAGGTGTGTTTTGTGACTGATTCCTGCTGCTGTTACACCAGAATTTCCCAGTTAGGGATTAATGAAGTTCATCTATCAATCTATCTAACCATCCATCCATCTATCTATTAAACATACATTTACACTGCTACCATACGTACACATGTGTACAGTGCATCAGGTGCTTCCAGTGAAACAGGAAAGTGCGGTATATATTAACACTTTGGAAAAAATAAAACTAATGGCACTCAGCAGTGTACAGTATACCTCTACCAAGGCCCGGCAGTCCCCTATGAAACCATATTTAAATCCGCTAGATCCGAATATTTATTTGTATGAATTTATTTGATCTTTTATCTAAATCCATACCTTATTCCCCAGGAGATTGGTTACAATGTCAAAAAAAAAGCCCAATCCCAAATTGTTAAAGAAAATGAAAATAAAAATCCTGCATTCTCCCCTTCATCTGGCTCTGCCCGTTTCATAATGTGTTTTGTTTTTTTTCTTGGCCCATGTCCCATATTTCCACCGAGTTTGTCGGAATTCCGTTTGGTAGTTTTTGCGTAATCCTGCTGACAAACAAATGGAGAGGAGCGAAAAAGTTAAAATAGCAAGTTGTTAACGATTTTTTCCTGCAGAAAAGTTAATATGCCGTGTCCGCAGAGAACTGATCAAGTATTAAATGCCATCTCAGTTTACATTTTGAGTAAACTGAACCTAGAACCTGTTGCACTTCCACAGCATCATATTTTTTTTGCTCATGCAAGATTTTCCATTCACACAAGCATCTAAATCTCAGGTCCACCAGTGCATAAACCATTACTTATGCAGGGTTTTATTTTCTTTTTTACTTTGGCTATGGAAAAAGGTATTCATCCATTTATTAGATGTGACAGTTTTAGGACAGGCAACTGGGTAATCAGAGGGTGGAAGAGGCAGTGGAATATTATAATATAATGTGTGTGTGAGTGTTTGTGTGTGCGCGCGCGCATCTCTGGGTTAGTTTAAGGCACTATTTATTACAGCGTCTGAGCTGGGTGGAAGAAAGATGGAGTTTGACCCAGGTTATTCTGTTGCCATGTCTACTCGCTGAACGTAAATTTGCCGCCATGGCCATTTTTCCTCTGTCCATAGTTTGTGGCAACTGAGGCTGAATAAATTGTCTCCTCCCGTCGTGGCAGACATTTGTGAGCTAGTTCGCTAGTCGTCACGATTGAAAGAGTAATATTATGAAATGGAATTTTCTACGATTGGGCATGGTAGACAGAGGATAAAGCCCACTGACCGTGGCAAAACTGTGACTTTGCACCAGCACTTCGTAGTGATGGTGCAAAGGAGGTGAACAGGAGGTGAACAGAAACTTGTTTTTTTTTTTTCCACCCTTGGTGTGCCTGTGTGGTGGTTTTCTTGTCCTTTTTTGGGGAAATCCTCTGATCCATGCAGGCATCTGTGTATCTATATCTAACGCTGGGGTTAAAAGTCTTACAGTGGATGCCTTGATTATTTTCTCTTTTTATTTATTTTGTTCCAGTTGAAGTGATAGTACTTTATTTTGATATGCAGCCAGACCGGTCACAAAGAGGTTTTTATCCGACAGATAAACACACTTTGTGTGTATGTACAATGATTAGATTGCATTATCATATCAAATCCCTTGACAAACACAGTATGTAATCACGGCTAATGATTAGCTTTCATGTCAGTGCACAACCAGCTGCGTGGTCTAGTTTATTCAAGGATATTTATTCATTTAGTGGATAACAGAATGAGGAGGATTAAATGGCCCAGGTGGAGGGAAGGAGATGCTGCAGTTTAATCTACCTACTGCCATTTGATGGAACGTAACATCATTGTTTTGTTGAAGTAGATGAATAATAATCTGAGGGCTGCACCGTTGAAGACAGCCAGATATTTATCTTTTTTACAGCATGTCTGGATCTCCGTGCACACACACGGTGAGAAATGTCATTTTAAGCATCTTAAGCAGGGTTAGTCAATGGAAAAGAAAAATCTGACTCACTCCGATAACCTGATTGATGGTTAGCCTTTTCATTTGGAAAGAAAATTTATGCAAACTTGGTTTTTTTTTTGTAATGCTAAGGCCCTGAGAACCAATCAGAACAAACTTGAAGAAAAGAGCTCCCCCGTTTTTAATCACGTTAAAAACCAGGACCTTGATGGTGATATTAGTGTTCCAACTAGTCCAGTGGAATTATACTTAACTTTAACCTCAGTCAGAACCACAGTAGGATGGCTGACTGTAATTATGTCCTTTACGACTCAAACTCTCTGTGTATAGGCAATAGATGCTTCCTTTTATGGTCATGCATGGATATACAAGAAGAGCCCAAAACTGCGAAGTGTAGAAACTGTAGACAGCTTATGTTTTATGTTCCCTAATGTATGTCCATCTTTTGGTATCTGCTAAAGTAATTACAGTTTTTCCCTTACAAACAGATTTGCTTTAAAGCTGCACTGATCTTTTTTATATGAAGAGTGGAAAGTAGAATGCCACTCAGCAGAGCATATATCTCCACCAATGGCCCGACACCGCCCTAATGAAACCACATGTACAGTAAATCTACGAGATCAGGATTTGTATCTGTATCCTCACCAAATTGCACACACAAATATGCCAGATTGTTTTCGCCATTATTCCCTGGGGAATGTCTAAAGACACCCTATTTCCAAATGAGAGAGATGATGACGGAAAAAATTCCTGGATCCATGCCATAATTTAATGGGTTCCTTCTTCACGCGTGTCCCATCCTTCCGCCAGGTTCCATGGAAATCCGTTCTGTAGTTTTTGCGTGATTCGGCTGAGAACCAACCAATCAACAAACAAAGAGATGCACAGGGGTGAAAACATATCCACCTTGGCCGCGGCAAAATATTCATAATGTATTATATTAGTAAATTGTGAATATTTTCACTCACAGTGACAAACCTACACAAAATGATCTCACAAAATACATAGGGGCCTTTAAGTGTATTTCAATTAATAGCTGTGTTTTCCAGGCTACAGCTTGCTGAACAAAATTATATCAAAAGCTCCAATAAACCATTTATAAGCTACTTGCCCTGCACCACATGGAAAACCAGACAACCTAATCGATGAGCTGATAAACACTGTCAGTATCGCTGTCAGCATGTAGCTGCTAAAGAGTCTGACACTTTTCTCAGAGGTTGAAAACCAAAGTCATTTTTGTTCTTATATCCGTCAAGCCGTCCGAGACTCAACTTCAAATAAATGCCACGTTATAATTTAGTATAGTAGTATGCTGCTTGTGAATTATAAGTTATAATTCTGCTTGTGTCCCCCAGGGGAGAAATAGTTTGAAAGTGTTTATGTATTTTACTCCACTGCTCAAACGCGGACACCAGATTCACATTCATTCTTTAAAATTAGTCAAATGCAATTGACTTGTTTCATATTAAAAAAGTAAACCAAGGGCTGCCCTGATCTATGATGTAATATGTGGGAGTCGTAGATTACAGTGTGAGAGCGTATGAACACTTCTGCCTCCTGTTTATTCAATGTTCCCATTTTTATGGAAGCAAATTATTTGCTTCCATACATTTTCTTTATTGGTGTTTAACCTGTGCAAATACGTTATGGCAATCAGTGTTGACGTTGGCAATACACAGAGAGGGGAGGGCATCGCTTGCCTCACTCTTAAAATAGGTCAGCTTGAAGGTGCCACAGGAAAGGAGCGCAGCACGGCTACGTGTCATAAAACTTGACGCCAGGTCTTATATCACAAATACTGAATATGCTCCGCGCACATGAATATTTTCTTTTACTTAAAGAGCCACAATTGCACGCAGGGGACTGCATACCTCCGCCAAAGGCCCAACAGTCACTTCAAATTCAATCGGACTGATAACTACACACTCAAAGATATTTTTTTTCCACCATGATTCATTATTCCCTGAAAGAAGTGCTGAAAATATCCCCCCCTGCAGATCCGCACCAAATTTTGAAAGCCTTCTTTCTCGTTCCCAATCCTGCTGACAAACCAACCAACCAACCAACATCCGGAAAGGGGTGAAAACATAACCTTCTTGGTGGATGTAATAAAGGAGGGACACAGAGATACATAGTCTGACATTTTAAAATTCAGAACTGAAGGCCCCTTTATCGTACAGACTTGTTCAGTCTGGACAATCAATTTGTTTACGTGAATGTCAGCATTTACATAAGTGACACAATTTGATTATCTGATTGACACTTTCTAACCTTTTGATTTAATAGCGTCTCCCCAACATGCATCTCTTGAGACTGTGCAGCAAATAATTGCTTTACTTCTATTCTCTGTTGCTGCAACCATCAAGTTTAAATTTTTCTTCAAATTTTAAGTTTATGTATATGATATATAATTGAATCAAACTAGATCCAAATATTCAAAAATATAGAGTGTCGAGGTGCAACATTTGGTTGCTACATGTGCCTTTTTTCTTTTACAGAATTGTACATCCTGAAGTACATGCCTTTGCCTTGTATTGCATTATTTTTTTTTGTTTCTCTACAATGCAAAAATGTCCTGCTATGTTGGAATGGTACAGCAATTCTATTAACTAGAATTACCTCTTCACTGTAGTAAAAAAAAATAAGCACGTTCAATGATTTTGATAAAAGGTGTTACATGCAAGTGTTGTTTTTTCTTCTTTTTTTAAATCGTGTTTGAACCCTCCAAAATGTTTTGGCATAGCAAGTGAAAAGCGTAGTTGTAGTGTTTGCATTAAGGTGTTAATCTATGAATACTGTACTAACTCATGTGGCAAGATCCATCTGCTTCAAAAATGTCAGATATGTCAACAGAACCAGGGAGAACCGTGGGTTTCAGTCTGTGCATTCTAGTATGTTTATGAGGTGAACAGTAACATGACATGTGAGAATGTGAACTATCTGAATTTGGATGACCTGAAAAGATGCTGGAATAGATAAAAAAAAGGAAAGAAAACAGACATGATTTGTTAGCTCAATATATGTAAAAAAAAAAAAAAAAATGTTCCTTGAAACTGCTCTGGGTCTGAGGTCCCTGTTGTTGTTTTTTGCATATGCCAATATCTGAATTGATTAGTTGTGGGAAAGTGATCCTATACCATTTGGTCCATTTTATTGATTCTGACAAGTTCATGAAATATCACAAATATCCCACACACACATATTTCCCTCTGTGCTCTTGTGGTCCAAAAAGCACCACATGTTTGTAACCACAATAGAAGGAATTACAATACTTTGAAGAGATTAGTACAAACATTTCCCCTTAGAAGTCAGCTTTTTTTTTTCATTAAAAGGTTCATATTAAACATTGCATTGATGTTGTCCTGTCATTTTACTGTTATTGGGAAAATGTGTATGTACAGTACAGCATTAAACACCGAGATCAGTCCAGCGTAGAGTCGGGGGTGATGATTCATTCCTCATCTGTAGGGGGAGGATGACTCAGAGCCTCCAGGTGGAAGCTGCGCGGTGAAGCTTTGGTTTATGAAGTGCAGCGGGCACTCGCAGCCCAATGAGAAAGCAACTGCTTCATGAGACTCACGTCACGTGTAAAGAAATATTCCACGTCACTGAGAAGCTCAGTGAACATATATGCAGATGTTGAAAATTTACATCCATACAATTCCCACCGTAAATTCCATAGAGTGTTTTGCAAATTAGGAGGATAACGGAGGTTCAAATATATTCTTACCTTAAAAGGTATAGGGAGTCTTTCAGCTGACCAGCCTTGACTGTTATAATGTGTTTCACATGATGGGGGGGGGGGGGGGGGGGAACAACATGTGACCTTTTAAAGTGAAATTCTTTTTCACCTCCGGTTCCTTTCCTTTCTTATCCAGTGGGAGTGTTAATCATCAAGGCTGTTACAACACAGTCGAGATCCTCGGAGGCCCCATGTCAAAATGCAATGAGCTCCAAAAAGGGTTGTTTTTTGTTTGTTTGCTGTTGTCATTTCCCCCCCTCTTTGCTTTATTTCCTTTTTTTCTTTGCTCCTTGCTACATCAGTGCGAACTTTTTTGATAGCGTCTCATTTGTTGAAAGTGGTATTAGTCCAGGGCATGCATCAATTTATCCCCTGCTAGATTTCTATTGTTGGTGAAATCATATTCATCGAGATAAAAGCCACAAACCACCCGTATGAGAGGGGGCACAGGCAGACCTCGGACTCTCACTGAGTAAGTGTAGGTCCAGTAACTGATCCAATCAGTTTTCATTACACTTCCAATATGACGCTTGACATTGGTTTGTCTTCACACATTAATATTATGATGGTTTCATTTTCGGAAAGCCGGGAAGTCAGCAGATTGCTGGGTTTACTTGAAGAAATGCTTGAAAGTACAGATTCAGAATAAGGATTAAGGATTCGTGACAGGTTTATGGTGAGGATAAATCTACAGCACGATTGGACAGGCACTGTTTGGGGAAAGGCTTTAGCAAACAGTCCATTAATCAGACTGGCCTCCAGATGTCAGAAAGCAGCCAAACTGCTGAAGTGTCCATGAGCAAGAGACTAAATCCCTCAAAGCTTCAGGACTACGGCTGTCCGGCTAACATTAGCCCACAACTGTCTGCAGTGATCTGAAAAATAAACTTCAACTATATATTCGGAGACGCGGTTTCGCTCATTTTCGGTGCACGTTAAAAATCGGTCTTTGCCTAAAATACCTTTCAGTCAACACAATAACATTCAGTCTTGAAATAAGACTTTTGACATTCTTCTTAAGCGCCAACACATGTTGGCCCAAAATAAAATCTTCTGAAAAGGCACGAAGCAGTCGCAAACTATCATTGACCTCCGCATTGCAACAAAATCAACAGGTGTCTGGCACAGTTCGTGTGCCAAGGCTATGTTTTCACAATGCAGGAAATTAGAAATATCTGGTGAAGACCAACTATTTCTCAATACAACGTTTATTCTGTTATTGACATCTTGAGCACACATGCATGACACAAGTTTCTTCTTCAGAGGAGTCTAGGCAGTTGGTAAAACAGTCACTGTTACTGATCGATGACAAACAATCGCTTCGAACATTCACCAGTGTGGACCAGTGTGAATCATTGCATCTTAAATCTTACATGGGAACATTTTTTGGGGCAAAATTGTCAGGGCGGACACCATTTGGGCACAAATACCTTGAGCCACAGCTCCCTGGCCAGACAGTTTCGGCAAACCTCTACAAATCACAGCCATATTTTTTCGATAGATTCAGCCTGCTATATTTCCATGGAACTTCGGCTGCTAGGGCAAGTTGGACTTTACCTGCTAACAAACTGCTGACAGATGAGAAGCTTCAGCGAAAACACAACGAAAGAGGTAAGTTGGTAATGTTTTCTGTCTAAATACACTGACAGACTCAAACATACCTGATCCTTCGACAACTTCCAGCCATTTGGATATTGTTCAAAACTCTACCCCTATGTCAGTCAAATTAAAATTTGGTTGTTCATTGTGATTATTCAACATTTTGTCCCTTTTTTTTCTTCCCCATAAAAGCCATCAATCAACGCTTTATGGAACTGCTAGATTTCTGAACAGGGTTCAACAAGATGTTTCATGTGACAGCAACATTCACATAATATAGAAAACAAGCCAAGTTATATCTGCAAGCTAATGAGTGCTAGCTATCACAATAAAAGGATTAGGAAATGTGCAACAGCAGATGATATCAGATGAAGTTGCTGTGGGCTGTAAATTCACTGCCCATTAGCAGAGGTGCAGAAGATAATGTTTTAGTTTTTTTTCCCAGAGCCCGGTCCGGTACGGCCTCTCGCCCTCCAGGCAGCTGCCTATGTCTCGCACAGATCCCCCCTGGACCCGGGGCCCACAGCTGCCTGAGCCCGTCACTCACCAGCCATCCTCACCAGGCACACGGGACGACATGAGGTAGTGGAATTATTCTACCCCAGGGAGCGTGCACGAAAGCGAGGAGTGAAATGTGTCCAGATGTACACTGCGCTCTTCACTAAAACATTATTTCTATCTGCATCGATTATTTGAGTTTGGTGTGATGAGAGAATTTTTTTCCAAAGGTCGTTTTTGGGTGGTGTGAAAAAAAACCCCCGTATTTTAATCGAATAGAACAAATAAGAGTACTTTCCATAAAACTCCTGTAATCTTCCTCTGCTCCCCTTTTTCTCTTGATACTGTGTATGTTTTGAGCCTCTAATGTTGTGTTGACTGGTTCACTATCACGCAGGACTTTCAACATGTGATGTTGCATGTGCACACTTTGGGTGGAGCCAACCGGCGGTGCAGTTCAGTCGGTTATTGTCAGATGAAAAGGCCCGACTAAGTGGAAACATGACTTGGTCCATGAAATGGACACCAACCTGGCATGCCTCATCCATAATCCTTCTTAATCCCAGCCGCCCCGGGTCAAGGATCATTCCAAATGACCTGCCTGGAGGAGACAGCAGCTGTCTTCAGTGTAACAGGTCTGCAACAGGAGTGCTATTAGGCCCCTCAGGGTCCTCTCCTCGGGACGATTTCATGCCAATCACCTTCCTGTGTATACCGCACAGTGTCACTTTAGCCTTATTTATATGTTAATTTAATGCTGGTTGGGCCAAATGCACTCGCAGAAAGAGCCACGGGGACATTTAATACGGTTATAGTGGGATTTGAACGGGGCTTTTTTTAAAGCCTTTGTTCCCCCTCCTCTAAAAAGCTGAGCCTCACAGACGATGTGGATTTTTGTCATTCTCAATGGGTGAGTGTTTTCCAGGAGCCTGCATCGGTATTGCTCGGTCGGCAACAGGAGACACAAAGATGTCACGCAGAGAGGCCGAGGGAAGACGGACGGGTTCGGCATTGGGTCGGCATGAATTGGTTCAGCGGGAGGTAATGACGCATGATGTGAGTCATTTCTGATCGAAATGCAGAGACCAGCCTTAACTCACACAAGAGTCTCAATTACAAAGCATGCACACTGTCTCATACTGACTACTTTCAAAAACAAAAGTATATACAGGTGTTCCTGTTTTTTTCTTTTCCTACTCTGTAAGTGGTGAGCCGATACCAAAAAGGGAGGCGTTTTTCTGCTAAAAACATCCTTTCCAAGTTTCTGGTATCGTTCTCCGATTAACAGTTTTCAACCATGTGTTGCAAGAACTACAATGATCATATTATCTCTGTCTGCCTGCCAATTTGACTTCTTCATCCCACTTGGTCATGATCTGCTGGGAGAGATAATGGAATCATCTCCCTTTTTTAAAATGCATACCGTACAGTTATAGTGTTTACTCAGTAACTGTACGCAAGTGCAGCTTTAAAGTAAGGTAGAGCTAAACGCCCCGTCACAGAAAACCTTTGTTTTTGCAAAACATACAATGTAATATCAGTTCGCTAAAGCCACCCAACAGTACATAAAGTAGTATAACTAAAGTGAGCTGAACCCAGATACAACATGAAAGTGCTCCTCTCTGCTAGGATGCTCTCGTCCGACCAATTCTCATAGAGGAGAGAATCACTGCATCAGTGCGTCAAAATTATTTGATATGCTGGTTTATTTACAACTTATTCAGGCTAATAAGTCTACCAGGTAGAATCATTTCAGTGCACTGTGGCTGATTCAGTTAATGTAGAGATAACATGCAGATCTGCCCGCACCCCATCAATTGGTTGAAGATTAGGTTCAATTCAGTTTGAAAGATAGTTTTTGGTTGACTCCTTACACATTAATGGACCCAAGTAACAGTATAAATAAATTCCTTCTTCTTAATACCCCATCTTAACACCATTAGGATAGTATTTATTTTTACAGTCGTCAAGTTCCAGGATTAAGTTCCTAAACTTAAAAGATGAATCAGCTATTCGATTTTCACTGTCGAAGTCAGTCACCTGAACCTAATCCAAATTACCATTAGTGTAACTTGCTGATAGACAAAATGCTCCAAAAAAAAACAACACAGTGAAGATGGCTGGAGTACAGACCTGGTAAATCATTACTGAGGAGGACAACAAGAATCTGATGATAGCTGAGAAATCAGATAGCAAAACCATTGCAATCATGAAAGTTTATTTTATCATATCAAATAATATGACAATGATAACAATTACGGGACTGGATCATCGGCGTCGGAAGCCCCCAAAAAAAGTGGGTGGGTCCTGACCCAGAAAAGAGAGTAGGGGCCATTTCCTGTATTCTGGTGCCTTTTAATAAAGTGTGATGGAGGCAAGCCAGTCGAATGCTGTGCAGTTTGTGTAAACCTCATGGGTGTTTCGCCTCTTTGACAACGCGTCCGTCTGCCATGCCGGAGACCAGGAGTTAGAGGCCACTCCCGTTACATCAGTAGATGTTTTGCGTGTGATGTTTTTAACACAAAGTTGTTTATTGCTCGGTTTTCTTCGCCTGACAGTGAAGCACACACATTTTAAAAAATGTGGTGGTTGCTATGGAGACACAATTGAACATTTAAGGAAAGGAATATTAAAGCATGTGACATTTGCAACCACATTTGTGTCAGAGCTGTACTACCGTAAGTGAAACCTTTCACGTGTTGGGTTAGACTGAGTCTAACCTCTGAGCTTCAGCTCTGCTGAATCTGAGTCCCTTTTTTTCATGCTCAGCACTGGAACTGATATTAATTTGTTCCCTATCGCCTCCTTGCAGACACTAATAAGAAGCTGGGGCAGAGATCAAGGAACCCAAAGAATCAAAGTAGCCGTTAAATAAATGTTTCCGAAGATGGTTTCTGGCATTTTAATGGTAGTTCTTATCACACTGATGTATGTTCAAGTGTTCATGTTTCTGATCAGTTTGGTTTTCATTGGTTATTTGATGATATAAAAACGGTCTGAGACGTCACGATGGCCAATGGAGACTGACTTGTGATTGGTCGGGTGCGTGTATGGGCGGGACCTCGATGCCACGACTCCGCTCCACAACCACGACTGCACAGACACTGACTCCAAATGACGTCAGAAGAGAGAAAGTGGCGGCGCCTATATTTAAAAAACGTCTACATACGCATGCTGTCTCAAGGTATAGAATAAAGACTACGAATACCTGCAGTTTGCCTTTTTCTATACAATGCAGAAACATTTCTAAGTCACTCATAATGCCTGCGAACATTTACTGTACGGTTGAGCGTCACTGTTGTCACGTTGAGCATATCTTGGCACAAGGTTAGAACCAGGGGAATGATCACATTACAAGGCAACGTCATGACGTGTTCCTGAAAACCGACTCCTCCGAATTGTTGTGCCATTACCTCAGACTAATGACTATCAGTCTATCTATCTGGCACCCTCTCACCTGACTGTTGGTTTCATATAACTTTTTTTTTTTAAGTGTCCCTCTGTAAAAGCTGAGACATTTTATAGGGTGAAGGTAAAAATGGTTCGTATCTGCCCATCGACAATCGCCTGGTCCACTCCTGGACTACTCAGCTCAGCCATGACGTGCAGCAGAAAACTGGGAAAAATATAGCAATCAATAATATTTTTTAAAAAACATTAATAAACGTCTCATAGTCGAATGTGCAGGGTGGCAATCTGGAGTGTGCAGTTTCAACACTAAATTGATAGCATTAAAATATCGGCCATTCACATTCCACCAGCCGTTGGAGCAGATGAGAGGAATGTCGGTGGCGAGGGAAAAGTCTCAGCCTGCGTCTGAACACACAGCGGTGTCAGCGGGATCGATTGGCATCCCGCTGTTTGAGTCCTCAGCGGGGGAGAGCATCATCGACCTCTGTACTGATTTCATTTGTTTGCGGTCACCGAGCCCGCAACTTTGCATCTACCTGCCGAGGTTTCGCTTGTCCAGGACCTTTTGAGTGAACAGAGCACTCAATGCTGGGGAAGCCAAATTGTTCCCTTTTTTTTTCTGACCTCAGCTCTGCTGTTGTCACCACTTCGTGGACGGTTGCATAGACGACACGTGTTTGTGTGTTTCCTCACTAGTTTCAGTGTTGGCTCTGCCGAGGCGCGTCCCGTTGAATAATACATTGTATTCTTTCCAGTTCAATGTCGTATGTGCAATAGCACTTTCCCAAAACACAAATTCCATCAGCCTGACTCTCGGCCCCCAGTTCACAGCAGTAATCTGCTTGTCGAATTTTTTGTAATTCATAACCCTCCATGGAACTTTACATCCGTGTGTGTTTCAACTCATTCTAGACTTTTGTCTTGGTTTTCAGTGAAAGTACCAAATATTTCACACTGCTAGATATTCTTTTGGGGGCTTGAACACTTACATATGTTTATTAATGACTACAAACAGGCGGAAATACTGTTTGAACTTAACATTATGACACAGAGTTTCATTGTCTGCAATCACTCAGCACATTAGTATCATATTTACAGAGAAACTGCAACCCCGTTTGAAAACAAAACAACAAATGGAAAACCGATGGCCAATGGTGCAGTTTGTTTTGCGCACTTTTAGTCTGGGGTTGTTTTTCACGGATTCCTTTTTTTTTTCCTGGCGTAAGTGAAATCCCCATGGTATTTTTGGATGAGAGCTCGATGCAAATTTTGAGGCAGACTTTTGGGAAGAAAAAGCCGCAGTGCCAAAGTAGGGGTCTGTATAGAACAGATTTTCCAAGATGGTGTGGAAATTTTGTCTGGTGTTGACCCGCCACCTCAACCACATCCAAAACTAGGGAAGTCACTTCATCGAAACATTTTTTTCTCAAACAGAAGCTCCAGCAGAATCAGAACTTACAAATCATTTGTTTGAATGAATTCAAACACAGCCCGCATAGCCTATATTAAAATGCCCTGTGGCTGCGGTGTCTGGATTTCACTCCCCATTACTTTCTATCAAAGACAAGACAGGGTACATGTCAATTGTTTACACATGTCTATCCTTGTTTGTATAACTGCACGGCAAAAAATGGCACCAGCAACAGAGAAGGCTGCTGAGCTCCATGAGAGCTCCGGCTGTGTTCCACTTATTCCTGGTGAATCCGCTGCCTCGCTTGAGTGACAAGCTAATGTAGCAACAAAAGATGTGTTTTACACTGCCAGAAAAAAAGACGGACTGTGATTTTTTATTGTAAGCCCCCTGCCTGAGTACAAATCACAGCTGTGGTGCAGTTGGTTGAGACGGTTGCCTGTTCATATTCGTGCGTGTGAAGGAAGTGTGAACTTGAGCTGGGACAGGCGCCGGCCCCCCGCAACTCCACTGAGGTCAAGCAGCAGGTATAGATAACGGATGGAGCCCTGTCTAACACATTTGGGATGAAATGGAATGCAGACGGTCAGCCGGCAGTTATCACCCAACATTAGTGGCCCACATCACTCATGCTCTTGTGGCTGAACAGGAGCAAATCCCCCGGCGGGAGGTTCTAAAATCGGAGAGCCTCCCGAGAGGAGCAGAGGCTGTTGTAGTCCATTTGTGTCCACCGCTCTTGTCATCAATCACACGAGGGTCTAATGTTTGGGTGTCCACATAACGTTGTGCCAAGTATGACGCTCATCTCTTTGTACTTCTTCTCCTTCCGGTTAAATGTGGTTTAATCCTCGTCACGTGCGCATGTTCAAGGCTCTGGACAAATCTGGAAGTGCTGACGCCTGTCGGCCTCTCGCTGTGCCTCTGGGCTGCTGACACAGAGTTAGCCAAGCTGTCAGTGTTATAAGAGGTAAAAGAGGCCTCAACTGGAGTCCAAGGGGCAGCTTAATGTATACATACCACAGGAAATAGTATTTAAACCCACTGTTTTTTATTTCCCTCAGACACCAGACATGTGAGCAAATAGTATGAAGTCTTATCCAGTTTACGTCCAAGTATTGTGCAATTATGTCGATTAAATCGTGACCATTAATCAAAATTTTACAAGGAAATTAGCGTGAGGCAACCGGCCAAAAGTACTCCTCCTCTGTAATAGTGTAACTGAATGATGCAAATAATCTGGTGAAAGCTATCCAAGCCAAACATGCGCTGAGCTCAGCATGCCGTGACTGTTGCAGAACGATACCAAACTAAAAGAATTGCCGTTTCAGTTGTCAACAAATATAAGGCATCTTCCTCAAGAACATTTAAAATGTTTCACCCAAGAGAAAGGATGAAAAATAAAAGATACAACATAAAAGTTTGAATTTTCTGCAGTCAAAACACTCTTGCTCATTTATTACAAAAACACAATTAAGTGATTTGGACTAAGTTCTTCGATCCATCCGGTCACGTCAGATCTCCACTCGTCGCTGACATGAAACACACCGCCCAGTGCCACTTCCCAGTGCACTGGATCTGGCCACAACAACTGCTTCACACACGCTGTGTGTTCCAGAGGCATTGTACAATCTGGGGATTTTACTGTGGGGTTTTAGCAGATCATAATGGCATTGATTGAACCAATGAGAGCTTTCATCTCAAGTTAAGGAGAAAGTAGAAAAATTGCAGCTCATCTGTACTCTGATTTTTTCCAGGTCAAGTATGAAAATGAGGCCAGTTGATAGTGAGGACACTAACAAAGTTTACAATATGGCCTCAGAACCTAATAAAGCAACGGGGCATTGTATACCTGACTACGATACACTCCCTTGTGACAATGTAGAAATCCATATTGAATCTGAATCTGAACATCGATGTAGTGTTGCATACGAACAATTTCTAAATGCGTCATATTTAAACACATTTAAGGTCGCAATGTTAACTGTCCCAGTTTTGTGTGAACTTTGTATGCACCTGTGCACTTTCGGGTACACCACACTTTTTTTCTCTGGGAACGGGGCGGGGGGTTGATTTTGTTGGTGAGCAGCATGGGCCCTGGCCTCTCGGTGAGTCTGTCTGGCCTATTGATTTGTTTGGATGAGTCACGTCCTCACATACAGAGCTGTGATGTTCTCACTTAGAGAAAAACGGAAGAGGAAGGGGGAAAAGTTCAGCTTTCCGAGCCAGTGGACCCAATATTTAATCCTGATGATATACTCCTGCCACTGTGTTAACCACAAAAGCAGCCGCTGCGCATCATGGTAATGTCATGATCTGCCAGGATCATGAACTTCAGTTATTTTGAACTATGAAAAGACTTTATGGATTCTTTTTTTGTTATATTTATACATTCTTGGGAGTAATCTTTGGTTCTCCGATTTTATTATCTTACCTATTTGTGATCCTTTATGTTTGTTACATCTTGAGTTTTGTTTTTCCTGTTTCACCTTGTAGTCTTTTAACTGCACTGCGATGTTCTGGGTCATTTCACCTGATTTGTGCCTGTCTTGTTCCCTGAGACTTGCTTTTATTCTTTAGCCCTCTTTTCGTATTTTTGCCTGAGTTGGTTTTTCGGTGTGCATACCCAGCTTTTCTTTTGCCTATCCGTCCTGCTAAAGACTGTAAGCGTGCCCTTTTTTTTCCTTAAACTCACTTGGTAGGTAAGGTCATTCAAATGGCCAAACAGAATTGTGGTAAGAGATGCAGTAGGCGAAGCAGACCGCAAGTAATCATCTGTGTGGCTCAGACTTCCTGATTGCTCAATAATTTCCCTTATGACCTGAGGAATAATATTGCGCTCTATTTTCAAATGGAGAGCTTGATGAGACTTGTACTGCTTTAATTAATTTATGCATCCTTAAAAAGTCCCAACCAATATCACACAACCAGCACAGCCATGTGGCTGTTTTACTTTGAAAATATAACACTACTGTGAACATTAACCAGCCCTTTCTCATACATTAGATCTGACATTTGCAGATATTGATTCATGTTTGCTGGACTGATTTAGCTCCACAGCAGGAAGCAGTCAAAGGAAATTTGAGAGTGAAGAGGTCAACACTGAAGACTCTCTGTTCCATTCCATCACACAAGTTATTTAAGGTTTACTTTTTCCAAATATCTAATCAAGACCACAATCGTCATCACATCCTTAACACTCACTGCCTGGAGTCGTGTAAGGTCGGTTTCAGAACTGATGGGTTCCAATGGCAACTCCAAATTGTGGTGGGGGAAATAAGATGTATCAAAACTACTCCTGCATAAGAGTTCACTTTTCTGCCGTTCATATTTGTATGTTCAGTACATTCCAAACAACTATTGCCACTGGTCTCTCCAAAACCTGGAAATAAGATCAAGGGAGATTCTGATTCTGTTTGTTGCTCAGAGTACGGACACCCTCAGCTTGCTACAGCGTTGCATCATATTCCTAGTAGATCTACAAACATCCAGCACCTCTCTTGATGCACCCTGCCTATAAGTCCGTCAGACGTGCAGCAATGAAATTCGTAACGAGATTAGGTTAAGCTTTAAAGTCTCATACAAACAGTGTAGGAGCGACAGCTAAGTCCGTTTGTGCCCGACCTCGACACGTCACAAGTGTGAAAATATGACATAATCAGATACGATTATCCAGTTAATGTTTAAATAAGGATAACATGTTTTTAATGAATGTAGGTCAACATCTGTTTTCAAATTTTCAATTGTTTTACTTGCCCTTACTTCAAAACAGTGAATCAATGCGTGACAGTGTTTATGTCATTGCTTTCCACTGTCTCCAACGCTATCTTTGCTTTGTAAATGCATCATGCAATGTTAAACTTGGTTCCCATTTGCAAACGGCGTTGTTTTCTACTTCCACATGCTTTGATTTAGTCCGTTTTTTTGGCAGACACATGCAAACTAGCAAACTGGCCCCTCTGGGAAGAAAATTTGAGGATCAACATCTTTGCCAAAGCCAAATTTCCCTGCACTGATGGATTCCCTGAACTTCCAACAGGTGGAAGCAGTTGGACTTCATCAAATGTGTTTATGTCATGGTGATGTTCAGTATGTTTCGGTTGCCAGGGATTTAGGATGTTTATTTCTAGGAATCATTCACTTATATGCATGTCATGCATGCTTTCCTATTTTTCGGCCCATTTAGAATTATGTGGTTTCATTTTGTAATACACACACACACACACAAAAAGGAAAGAGAATTTTCAAATATTTATTCTACCTAATGGGGTGGATAACATATTAGAAACATCTCTCAGTATAATGCAGTACAGTTCACTAACAGTACAAATTAGAGCCTTAACAATAACCATAACATTGCACTCCAGTGTTATGTCTCTAATAAAATTAAACATTCTGACCTTTAATTAAAATGTAATTACAACTTAATGTTGTATAGACAACATTAAGTTGTGATTACTGAAGTTGTACCTTGTAATCTGGCGACAAAATTTAATTAATTACTGTTAAAATTGCCAACAGACCTAAACAACTTTTAGACTACAACATGAGTACAATATGAATTGATCTTTTCATTATTCGATACATCTACGATCTGATTTGTAAGCCTTGTTTGGATGCACAGGTCTCGGGATAAAGCTATTAATTTTACTATTTGGATATCACTTATTGTTCTCTCTGTATCAACAGGGATTTATCATCTCGGTTGAGAGGGTACTGTATATAATCACAAACGGCTTGTTCATGTAAATTGAACTGATATTAATTGTTCTGCCAAAAAGCAATTGAGCTCGCAAGGTGTTGTTCAAAAGGCTGGGACCTCATTTATCCTTTTCACCGGCGGCCCCTGGGACTCCTGGGAGACCCCGCTGCTCCGTTGTGATTAACATATTTTCTCAAGGTCGGTGTTGACTCATTAAACGTTGATGGTTCCACAGAGCCATTACACGGCCGTGCACTCCTTCCCACAACTTTGACTCTCAGCTGATGTGACTCGGGGTATTGCTGTGTGCTTTCCTGATTGCAAGCCAAGGTTCCCAGCGGAGCACACAATGAGAAACAGGCAAAACCTTTCCAGATGTTCCAGCCGATGGCCCTCATTTATCGTGCACGGATTCCAAAAGACAGGGATGTTTCCTTTCCTGCCAACAGCAGCAGGACCCGTCCCGAGTGTCCCTGGTTGCTGGTGAAAATATATGGCCATGCTTGTGACCTAACTCACTGACCACATAACACCACCCCATCACTGCACAGTGTTGAAATGTCCTCTACCAGCAGACCTTGTTTACATATTAACAATTTATTAATTGATCAGTTTGAGCTTTTTCTATGCATGAAAGGAATATTGTTTTAGACTCAACCCGAGATGCCTGCCTTATGTTATAGAAAAATAAACCTCCGATTTCATGGCTCACGCTCATGTGGCTTCAGACATCTGCACCGGCTGCTTGCGCTTGTGTTTCTATTTCCAGCCTTTTCCTACATCCCTCATGCTGACCACCATGCTTCTGTCAAACAAGAGCGCATAATGTTTTCTCATAATGAAAAATATCTGACTGCTGCTTCTTTTGCTGTGGTTAAAACGTGATACCCATGTCACTAGGGGCGGGAATAAAGTTAATCCAAGAAAATAGCAAAAACCTGGCTGGTTTAATTTTCTAAAAATGACATGTTCAACCAAATCACAGCAAATTACTGTCGCACAAAGATGAGGCATAGTGGTCTGCTAACCTATGCAAAACCAGGTGCCCTTAAGATAGCTGCTCGCAAATGTGACTTTTGTTGATTCCTGTCAACAAGTGCAGAGCCAGAGGAGCTGCGATCCTACGTGGATGCATAGTCAGCACCACTCAGGTGGTAGCTGCAGGGAGTCAGCTGGGGAATGTGTCTGGGTGTAGAGATAACGTTGGTGTGGCAAACGTATCATCACCTGCAGTGGCTATGCAGTACAGTAATTACTTTATTATGTATTTACAGTGGGTTCCAGACACTTTGTGTGGTCCCAGGCCTATGGACCCCACTGTATATTTTCACCCATCCTGCAACGATCAAGGTGACCCAGTCTGACACACACAGTGTATCACTGCTCTGTTATTCTGTGTTTTGACAATTAAGGATGGAATACAAGAGCAGTCTGCTGCTCTAGATTTCCCAGGACAAAAAAAATTCCCAGGTTCCCTGCATGTCGGTGAGTTTTGATATATGATTAGTTACGTTATGTGTGTTGAGGTTGGTTCTGCATCATGTGATAATTTGGCGACACTGATTTATGGACTGTCCAGTGTCAACTACATTTTCAATCCATTTCTCCTAACAGGGTCAATTTAGTAACTATCCTGTATGTTTTGATCACAACACCTGATCTTCATCCCAGATGGCATTGAGATCAAGGATGAACACTGACCCTCAGCTTAAGCGAAAATGCACAAATATGGCTCACAGTGCGAGGAACAAAAGGCCATTCCATAGCAAATGGGCAAACACCATCTGCTGATGAAGATCATATGATATGCTCAAAAGCTCCAGAATAGCTACTTAATGAACCTTGTGGTAGATACTAATTTCTCAATTGATGTTACCAGTATCACAACTGGGAACTTCAGATATTAGTTTTAAGACCTGTTATTGATTTGGTTTATATTGTGCTCAAACTAACTGAGACGCACCTGATTGTACAGTAGTTTTTCCCCCCAGTACAGTCGTACTGGTCTGTTGGTCTCTGGGTAAATAATAAAGCTGCTACTTCTGTAATAAGAACTTGGAGAAGACTGAGTATGAATATAGGTGCATGAATGGGGCATTAGAGGCCCAGCAGCAACTCTAGCCAGTTGACACATCCAAGACTATGTGCACGAACATAAATTCCTTCAGGTCCAATTCTGTGGCTGGTTCAGATGACCCCTAACCCTAACCCTTTATTCACTGTGCAGTGGAGACAGAAGATCACAATAAGGCGGCACAATTCAGTCAACATTCAGCCTAACCCTAACCCCTTTTCACAGGTATTTGTTAAGTAACGTGACATTGAGAAAATATCAGGAGAATGAAATACCTATTTACTTCTATGTCTACAATGCATATGAAAAAAACTAAAACTGCACCTCTTTTGCTCCAGGAATGACTTCACAAATATTGTAAGCTATTTAGATTTTGTGTGCCAGACACCAGAGTCCATGTAGATACAAAGCAGGGTTTGGGTCAGGGTGTTCCAGAAAGGACTTGCCTGGAAGCGGTTTAACATATTTGAAGGCATCTCCTAACTGTGCTGGCAACAGCTCATACCACCCAGCATAGCTGCTACTGGTTCCCATCATCACTCTTTGGACAGCCTCCTGAAGCTCAGTGAGATAACCCAGCAACATATGTTGTAAACATCATTAGTCATTTCTGCATGATACCATTTCAGCTTGGCCAGCACCACCAGTTGTTCAACCTCCAAACTCTCACTGCATCAGTGTTACTCAGCTCCATCTTTATCATTATTGCATTTTCACTAATAAGGAATTTTCAGTCACAGGGTTTCATCAAATGTTATCAGAAAATCAAAGCAGCGATGACCCACCTTGACACCTTTTCTTTTTTTTTGACAGTTAAACGTCATGGATAATAACATACGTTCTCATTTTCTCATTGCTCTCATGTTCTCTTACCTCAGGTCAACTGTCCTTGCTGCTGGAGCGGCTTGAAATTTAATTCCTTACCTTTCTATTTAGACAACAATGAGCACAACCAAATACCTTGTCACCGTGAGGAGGTGCACATTTTCCCAGTGAATAAAACAAATTTTCCAGGTTTATACTGGTTAGTGCTGCTGTAGAATTAAACTGTCAGTGTTGCTTTAAGCTACAGTGTTTAATATTTGGCGGCATCTAATGAGAAAGTTGAAAACCGCGACCAACTGAACACCCCCAACCCCTTAGTTGTTTGAAACTTAGGTTTGGTTAGTTTTTTTATTCTATCAGAAAGGTTTGCTTTAGCTAGAGATCCCATATTATCCACTATACAGTATGTACCAATTCTTTTACATGTTAATTGTATTGAGAAATTGTACTAATGGTATTTTTTTAATCCCGTACCTTTCAATTCTCCCAATGACTTGGACATTTCCCAGAAATATGAATAATGATTCATATTGTTTTGATCATCCTATTGATTAGGTCATTTGAAGAAAATGTGTTTATTTTCTTCAGCTCTAAAATTACAAATCAAATATTTTGAAGAGTTTAAATTGCATAAAATTCACAATTTATTTTTGAGATTCAATAGTTTGAAATGAAGGACTTGAAGGAAAAGCCATGGCAGAAGTTGAACCTTGTTGGCGTGGAGTTGAGTTAACTCAAAGTTTAGGCACTAAATGTGATAAAGGAACTGAAAGAAACATTTGCTAGTTTAACGGTGAAAAATAATTCTAAAAGGTGTAACAGGCATTAAACCAATCACAGTACAAGCTCCCATTCCTTTTAAAAGCCAGGTTTGCTTGCACCTCGCTTGCTATTATAAGGGTCGTTTTTGCAGGTGGTAAGAGAGAACGATTCTCTGCAGAGGAATCAGTTTAACTAACATCTGAGTGTGTTACAAACAGAATGTACTCATATAGTGCACCTGACTATGTAGACGCATATTAACGTCTTGATAATGTGTCGCGAAAATAAAAGTAAGATACTGCACCACTGAATTGGTTTCTGTTGGTCTGCCGACAATGCGCCCTGAACATAAACCCCATTTTAAGACTATTTAAAGTAAATCCATTGATACTCAGACGGGCACAAGTACATGATTTAAACAGTGTGGCCGCTGGACGTGAACCTGACAACTGTGTGGGTCTGAAACACGCACAGCGCCACTTAAGCAGTAAAAGCAATTGAAGTGCCACTTAAATGTAAGTGCTACTTTAAAAGATGCTCAAAATGTCATATTTGCAGCTCTTGGCCACAAAGCTGGTGGAGCAAGGATTAGACGATGATTTCAAACAGGTCCTCATCAATTTAGATAACTGTAACTGTCAACTCATCTCAGCAGTCTTTCCTCCTTTGTTACGCATAGTTACATTTTACATACCAGGCCACTGTAGATCCTGCATACCTAACCCCCGCACCAAATATAGCACTGAAAAGAACATTTCAGCATTTCCTGGGAAACATTGATGTAGCTTGCCCTCCCAGGACCCAGCTCTAATTTCATAGTTTCACAAGTATGCCCCGCAGATGAGGCTTTGCCCTGACCTTCACCACATGTCATATACATGAGTATTCATAGTATATCCTTCCATGCATTCTTGTGGTCAGAGGGTGAGCAATAAGAGACAATTTGTGGAAGAGGATAATTCCACATCCACTTCCTTAAAGGTTACCATCCTGAGCTAAAAATTAAGTGACCTTAACTCTGAATGAAGACACAATTTGTTCCAAATTGTTCCAATTAACCTTACCGCAAAATGATAAGGCTGATGTTCTGAAAAGGGCCTGTGCACGAAACATTACCTGGGAGGTGATAAAAAAAAGTTTGTGGGAGCATTGACATCCTAATTCAAACCCAGTTGCCCCGGACCAAAAGGGAAACCACACCCCCTTTATTTGTGCCCCTGTTAGGTTCCCGACGTCCTCACACTCACGTACCACCGAGGAAACGCATGCATGTAGTCGAGTCACTGGCGGTAAAATTGCAAGAAACATAAAGATCACGTGACATATGAAAACATGCTTGAGTTGTAAGGGAAACTTGAGAATCAGGTTTGGGTTCAGCTGTGGTTCAGGACGTAGAGGTGCAGGACCAGAAGGTCATGGTTCGATCCGCCGTTCCTCCAGTCTGACAAAGTGTCCTTGGGCAAGAGACTGAACCCCCAAATGTCCCCTGACAGCTTTGCCGGAAATGTGTGAATGGTGTGTGTGCTAGTGTGACTTTAGTGTAAAGTGCTTTGAGTGGTCGATAAGAGTAGAAAAGAGCTTTATAAATACAGTTCATATGCAGGAGGACAATTTGTCCGCATATCAAGCAGGGTGATTCATGTTATAAAGATTAATATTGAATGGGGCTCATTATTTGTGCATACTCAATCCAAGTTATTTTTGAAATGCATTTAATCCTGCCCCAAATCTAAGCAAGGTTACAGCCTCTGAATCCATATGTGAATGTTGTTTTTCTCCCCCCTGGAGGCTCAAAGTCACCTCTAACACTGACACCTTTCACAGCTCTGGTAGAGGGATCCTTTGTCCACTGTCAGTCAATTCGATGAGGTGCTGATTTGCTGCTGGTGAGAAAAGGCGTTCTGTGAGCCAGTGCTCGAGTCCATCAGTGCGCCAGTGTTTTGACAGGAAAACACACATGATGTGAACAGGATGGAAGTAAATCGAATTAATGTTTAAGCAGTTTCTGCGTAAACAGCTTCTATGTCAAATAAATGGAATAACTCATAAGTTGTTTAGGTTTTTTGGGCACTTAAAACAAGTATGCATGAAAATGTTTTCACCTGTTTTCATGCAAAGTTTTGAACTCTGAACAGCATTTTTTTTCCCGTAAAGTTTGTTAAAATGTTATATTTACAGAATTGTTGCAAGTACAGATTGGCATTACCAGAGAGGAGTAGTGACCAAATTGACTTTGCAACCATGCTTACAGTAAATTCAATACATTTATTGAAAGTTCTCAACTATCGGATGGTTTGCCGTGACACCTATGTACATTCATATTCCCGAAAGGATTAACTGAATAACTTTGGTGATTCCCCGACAAGTGGTATCATCGGGTCAGAGTTGACATATCTCAAAGGCCTTTTTTGTAAGACCAAATACCTGCATAAATTACCACAAATTTCAGCTGCGCCTTTTTTTTTGTGTAGCTAATCACCAAATGTCAGACTGCTCACATGCCAAACTGAGATGGTGCACATGGTAAACAATCCTGCTAATGTGTTCGCATGATAATTGTTAGAATGCTGACGTTCACATTTACAGAACAGCCTTTTCCATACAAAATGAGTCTGGTTTAACAGTACACTTCAAATTATAACATATAGCTCTAAAAGGACGTGGTCAATGATGATCAAAGTAGTTATCATGATGGTCGAGGAGATAAGCTTGCATATTAAAAATTCAAGAATGATGTCAACTTAAATATTGGTTACGGTTTATTTTAAAAAAATGCATGTTTTATAATAGAAATATGTGAATTGGCCATAAACCCGGCCACAGCTTATCCTTGTCTGTGACTTGAGACAAGCTAAAGCCATGTTCATGCAAGATGAAGAACCTTGAATAACCAAATTTAAAGTTTGAAATAGTTACGATTTTTTTTAAATGACTTATGTATAAGGACGAGTTGGGAATGTTAATAAAACTCAGGGAATAAATAAGGCTTCCAGAAGAGCCTAGAGGTAGCCAAGTGAGAGGATGGTCGACTTAGTCTGTCTATGATGGAGTGTACAAAATATTACTTGGGATTATGGAGGATGAGAGCCACTCTCTTCACAAACTCATTTTGTGGACTGATTGTCACACAAAAGCTGACTGATGCTCATGATATCTCCATTATTGTCCTAGGCTTTTGGTATGCATTACCTGAACAGTTTGTGGGATTTGTGTAATACATCCTATCTTGTCTTTTTTAATAGGGACAAAGATGCAATTTTATTTCTCTAATTTTCTCATAAACTCTTTCAAGGGACAGACAGATCTGATTTTAGTTTTATAGCTTCAAATCACACACACTTCGGAAATTTAGTGTACCTGTAGCATGGATCCTACACCTTTAACTTCACAAAACACTTTAAGACGTTTAATGCCAAAGCTAATAACACAAAAGGTCTCAGTGAAGTCCTGTCGGTTGCCTAAATTGGAGGACAACAATGAGAGTTTAGGGCCATCACATTCATTAAACAGAACTGAAGACAAATCAACAAATCAACAAATCTAGCTGCATGCTTACATACATATGATATTTTAATCAAAACTGGGCTCTGACTCATTGATTCGTGGGTCAAAGATATCCCAGCTTCCAGAAACTGATGACATCAGAAGCACGGGTTGTTGTTGAGTGTTGACTCCAGATATTACCTCTCACAACTGGGTGGTTTAAGTCTCCCTAAACCGTTGGTACATTTGGTATTGTCCCACAGTTTTTGTTCCAGCACAATATCCTGTGTTATTCAATACAAATGTCAAGTAGGGTGTTAGAGAAAAAATGATTTCTTTTTCTATTGCATTTATTTTTAATATTGTTGTATATTTTTTTCTGTTATCTATTCATCTTTTTTATATAAAGGTCTCTGAATCTTTCAGAAGTGTAACTCACAACATTAGTGTACCATAACTTTACAACACAGAGGGATGATGATTTCATAATGGTAAAATTATGACAAAGTGGTCACAGCCTATTCTATTGCAGAAAAATGCTGTTGTTGAGGAGCTGTGATGTCTATCCCAGTGCTTAGTACCACTACAAATCTCATCAAGCGCTAATATTATACAGCACCTGAATAAAGCCAATTAGCTGACTTTTACTTTAAATCCCTCTATGGTTAGACACTCTGCTGGAATTATCAACCTTAATTGAAACAACTTTTACAAGTGGAAATGTCACATTACTATCTTGCATTGCTCTCATCCTGTCAGGGCATTAATTGTATTCACTTTAGGACTTATCTTCATATGCAGAGCAGATAAGTTAGGAATTAACATCACATTCTGTAAATAACACAGCGAATGATGATCATAATAATAGGAATTGTGTGTGTGTGTGTGTGTGTGTGTGTGTGTGTGTGTGTGTGTGTGTGTGTGTGTGTGTGTGTGGTAAATTGGGGTTTTAACAATATCATCTTAATTTGGAAATAGAAAAAAGATCTTAGATTATTGTTTTTTTTTATTAATATCATTCAAGGGGCTTTTTTGCAAGGTGATATTTAAATGAAGGATTTGATTTTCTGCAAAGATTGCTTTCCCTGTTGTCTCATATCTCAAACCAGTTTAAAAAGTAGAACATTAGCCAATGCAAGCGTGACTGTGGAATCCTGTGCTTAAATCTTAAAGATGCACATCGATCGAAGCACTTGGCTGTAGTTTGTGATTATAAAAAGCATTCATGGAATTCACTTTGGCTCTTTCTGACCTAAGTGAATGTCCACAAACAAATTGATACATCAGCAAATTGCTTTACATAAAAGAAATGTGTTTTACAAGAGATGTCTCTGTAATACTTTACCTGGAAAAGCCTATTGGAGCACAGAAAACATTTGAAACATGTGTCTGCTTTAAATCAATCAAAAAGGTATTGTTTGAATTTTCAAAACATTTGTATTCACCTTTCTTTTCTCTGTAGGTAAACACAGTAAGTACATCTTGCAAATTTAAGTTATTGGTGGCGCTACAAAAGGATGTTAGATGCCAAAATACTGCCCCTTGCTATGATTTGCACATATCATAGATTAGTCAAAGATATTAAAGTATTTTCGCCATTGTCTGCTGTCTGTATGTTTGGAATGAGCATACTTGAATTCCATATTTATTGATCATAAGAAACGTATGGCAAAGACCGTTAATGGGTGCTGCAGGTCCTATTATTCCAAGACAAATGTCACCATCAAGTGGTGAAGTTTTGAAATTACTCTACAAGGTATCTTCACTTCCAAAACATGAATCTAAAGAGGTCAAAAGCATCCATCTGTGGCTTGTAAAACAAAATTTTTCTTACTAGCATGATTTTCTTCTAATCACACGTTTATTAGCTTTTTTGAGTTATGCCTGAGGCCGAGTTAGAGTTCATATATTGTAATTTCGCTAAACACAAATGAAGTGATGCGTTTCTGCTGCTGAAGCAGAGGAGAGAAGAAGTTAATGTGTGATGATGTCAATCACACTGAACTGTTCATTCATGATCATGACAAATATTGATCAGTGTGTCGATCATTGTTTGACTAAAAGAGATGGTATTACTTTTTTATCACTTTTTATCGGCACAGTCTCCATGTGTCATTCCGAGCTGCAGTGATAGAATAAAATAGTAAAACACTGTTAGATATTCTGGAATCAAATCATCTTTATTGTATTGAAAATAAATCTCTTATATTAATTGGTCTATGTATTTATTTAGTGTGATAAACTATCCCTCTGTTTTTTTCACTGTTTTAAAACGAAAGTGGACACAGCAAGAGCTCAACAGTGCACGAAAGTGAAAATCCCATTCAAATTCTGAATCAACATTTTGTTGTAGTACTAAACTACCCACAATCCTAAAACTGTAACAGCAACGTCTCTGATTGGTTGGAAGTCGTTGGCAAAGGGATTCGCAATGGCTTATGGGATGAGTAGTTCCTTCACTCTTCAAATAATTATGACCAGTCTTGAACCTTTGTCTTTTTACCGTTATCCAATTTTATTTTGCTCCGGATATTTTTTATTAATAATAATGATTCATATCGTAGTTTATTGAATTCGATCCAGGCTTAAAACTCTTTATATGAGATCTTTTGAAACGTCAATGCAGTGAGTGAATCGGAAATTCACTTCCGGAACCAGAAACGTTCCAAACGTGGGCGGTCACTGTTGAATGACGACGCTGGTTTTCCAGTGATCTGATTGGTCAGAAGTTGGTGACTAGCTTTGATCTCTTATCTCGAAACTCCACTGCTCCGGAGCAGGTCGGTGTGAGTTACCATGGTGATTTAAACCCGGTTAGAGGGGAACCAGCTCCGTGGGACGGAAAACCCAGAGTTAAACCTGAAGTTACCTCGATCACCGCAAATCCCGCTTCGTAGTACAGACCTCTGCAGTGTACTGTAGCTCCTGAGTATCACAATACAACACACACTACAACAACGCATTGCACACAAACAAACCCACGACGGTGCGCTTGTGTGGCGCACTTGTAAACCATTGAATCAGACCTCGAAGCTTTCACGTGGGTGTGTGTGTTTGAATCGAAGCGTCTGACGTCATTGGTCACGTGATTGTGGAAGAACGAATCACGCTCCGATACAAAGCTCCTCTGAAAATCGTTTTCATTTTTTTTACACGCGCCTCGGAACTTTGGCGTCACTGGTAAAACACCACTTTACAAACGCTTGCCTGAGTCGGGGGGTAGCACGCACTCCCACTCTTTGTATTCGTTTCAAAGTTATCGCTCTTATTTACGTAGGATGGCCACTACACGCTTTGCTCTTAGTCGTTTGCCAATTAGCAATAAGTTAGCAGGGTTAAGTTGGTTTCACCAAGGTTAGCGTTAGCGTTAGCCGACGAGTGTTGGAAGAGCAGGTAAGTATTAGGTATATTTGAGCTGAACCGACTCGTGCAAAATTGGCCTCACTCTCCCGGCGCTGCAGCGACAGTCCCCGCTGTGCTCGGCTCTGCTACGAATCCCGTATTTTAAATGTGGCGGTTTGCATCGCTTGTGAAGTGACGACGTGGGAGGCGCAGCACGTAGCCAGCCGAGGGTAGGTAATGTTGCTAGGCAACAAATAATCTTCAACATTAGCATGCTCTTGACGCTCACCACAACTTCCTTTTTTCCCCCCTTTTGACACAACAGTGGTAGATATTGTAGTGTGCATTGTACCGCCGCACTAAAAAAAACCGAGACGTTAATTTAACCCTCAACGTGACAAAGTGGATAACATCCGGTAGTGGCGTTAGCCCACCATTTGCACAGCCGGTTACCATGGTAACACGCCACAAGGTATAACGCTACGTCCCCATAATCAACGCTGGACAACGTTAGCCGACGTGGACATGCTCGGCATCACAATCGGCGAACCGATGAAACGCCAACACGCCCTGTCGACCCAGGCGCCCAGGTAGAGGACGTCCTGTGAGGTACGGTCAAGCAGAATGGCGTTACGCGCAGCTTTAGCCTGCACTGAAACGCTGCCGTTAGCATGACAGCTGTGTTTAACGTCACCTAATGCTATACGCCGAAGCAATGAGACATTCAACCCTATGACGTCCCTACATCGTGCATCTGATAACTGTGCCTTTTATGGGATAAAGCTAGCGTCACATCACTTTATATCACCAAGTGATCAACGGCATTTCTGGTACTTAACTATGTCTTATATGAAGCAAGCCGCAGCAGTGCTCTCTGCGCGGCTTTAAGGGCTTCTAATCCGCTTTGCACGTCTTATTTTTAGGGATGGGACAGCCGCCTGCAGTGATCCTCCAGCACCAGATGAGTGGCAGGTAGTGACGGTGCGAAGGGCGATGTTGTGCAGCTGTGTACAATGAAGAAGATATTCAGCTTCACCAAGAAAAAGAAACACCAGTCGGGGACCCCCGACAGTGGCAGTGTGCTCTCTCTGGGCTATGAACTGAAAGACAAGGACCTGGGGAAGGTTCACAAGGCCGCCTCAGTGGGTGATTTGGCAAAGTTGAAGCAGCTTGCTAAGAAGAAAGATGTCAATCAACTTGACAAGGAGAACAGGTCAGTGGGATTAAAGCACTTGTCACATCCGTGGAAGTTAATCTTTACAGGATTCATTTCTCTCTAATCACATGTCCATGTGAATGTTTTCATAAAATGTCATATTTTTTTACTCTTCATAGATTTTCTGTGTATACAGTCTTTCTGTGTAATGCCTAGATTGACTGAAGAAGAAACAAGACAGTCAAATTGTGCCCCACACAGCCAGCTATCCAAATATATATCTATTTCTAGCACTTTTGAAATAATCATACATTTCAAACAGTCTGAGACCACTTGTGGAGGCCCTTGTGCATATTGTAGCATGCCCCGTGGAATGTGTTTTGCTTGGAAGAGCTGTTTTGTGGTACCATAAAATGATGTCCAGCTCTTGAATCCCATTAAAACTAACTGACAGGGGTTAGTAAGCACAGAGTAAAATGCAAATGACACCCCTTCCTTTCTTTTCTACTTATGTTACAAGCTGGGCTCGAGTTACCATTTACGATTGCTATGTGTCAGAACTGAGTAGTGTAAGTGGAGTGCATGATGCAATTCAGAGAATGGCGTGGAATAAGGAAAAGATAACGGGAGCTGAACATGTCAGAATAAGTGAAATGTTATTTTACCCAATACATATCAAAGTATGCAAAGTAAACCATACACATAGTATAGTGTGTTGATTGTAATTATATATTAGTATGGTTTACCAATAATTATCACACAAATTGTCTCTGGATTTTGGTCCAATTAATTGAATATATGTATCTTATTGTATGTCGTTTCAGACAAAAGTCCCTGTTAAATGAACATAATGTAATGTACTAATGATAATAATGATTTTATATGTAAACTATAGCATTTCAAACTCTGCAATGAAGTAATGAACTTAAAAAAACCCCGATATAATGTTTGGATAGGAGATACCTCCGAGGGAAAGATTAGTTTGCAGATTACTACTTTCTTATGCTAATCTTTACTTTTACAGAACTGCACTGCATATCGCCTGTGCCAGTGGACATGTCGAGGTGGTGCAATTCCTGGTTGAGAGCAAAGCCAAGCTCAACCTATGTGACAATCAAAACAGATCTGCCTTAATGAAGGTAAGCTGGTGATTCATCCCTTGATGATGGGACTATAAGACAGTGTGATTCTTAATTTCATGTTAAGTATATTGTATTGTCTTGTATATATTTGTTCATTGAGTGTGCTTCAGGCCTTTAAATCTGCATTTGTGTCAATTCTTGACAATATCAGACGGTGCAAGGCCAGCATGAGCGATGTCTGAGCATCCTGCTGGAGAATCATGCTGAGCCTAACCTGGTGGACATCAATGGCAATACAGCCCTACATTTAGCAGCAAACATCCCATCCATCTCCATTGCCATCCTGCTGCTGCAGCATGAGGCTAACATCAATGCCCAAAACAAGGTGATTGTGTCTTTTGTGCTACCACAGTAAGATTTCTTGGCTTTAGGCCATACATTACATACATGTTGATGACTGTCAGTTACTACAAAACTTGTACCATGGTGTTGGATATATTTAAATGAAGATTAGATCCAACTGCTATTCCTGTCAAGAAAATTGAAAAAATGTATAATGTGTCTGGATTTATCTTGTGCATTTAGTCATGTATCAGTAGGCTTCTGTAAAATATTCTTTTGAATGAAGGCTTTTCAGGAAAATAAATTGTTGTGTTTTCGTCAGTTATGATATTCCATACAGGATGAGCTATGGCTTTTCTGATGACACGTCTCCATTTCATAAGGTTGTTGACTGTAATCCAATTACAATTTTTAGGAGGGATTTGCCCCCTTGACTGTGGCAGTTCGCGAGGACCATATTGAGATGGCTGAGTTCCTCCTCAAGGAGTCTGCTGATGTGGATTGTATGGACAAAGAGCAAAGGTAACAGTGACACATTAGTGATAAGCATCTCATAATTGTAATATTGCTTAATTAATTGTTACCAGCTGCAACAATGGGACTGGTATTGTGTGTCTTTGCCAATGGACAAGACGTCCCCAAAGGTTGCCAATGACAATGGTCTCCAGTTTACAGTTGGTTTTGTTGCTGTCATTGATTTTATCTGCAGGTCCCCATTAATGATCGCTGCTGGTAATGGACAAATCGGTATGTTGCGGCTACTCCTGCGGTTTAACGCAGATATCTCACTAAAGGATACCAAAGGACAGTCAGCTGATCACTACGCAGTAAAGAATGGGCATCATGGGTAAGCTGTTCTTTTATTTGCACTTACAGTATTTTCCTATAGTTGTATTACTTCTGTAATATATGCATTGGTGGTGTAAGAGTGGAACATTGTACTGTGACAAAATAAACAACCAAAGCATTTGTCCTTAATTTGTTTTGAGCTTTTTTCTAATCAAAAGGAATCCCCTTTTTATTTATTATTTTTTACAGTTTTATGCTTCCTTTTTCTCTCAGATAACTGTGTATCCTCACCTCACATTTGCACACCTGACATGACAGCAGCACATTAAGGCCTATGACATTATGACATTGTAAGTGTTGTGACTCTCCTGTAGTTGCTCCCTCCTTATCATTGAACACGGCACCCAGAGGAACGATGGGCCCTCCCTGTCACACCAAGGTCTGGGCAAAAAGAAAAAAAAACTTCTGTCAGGCAGTCCTTTCCAAGACGTCGAAGCAGGCTTCTCTTTGGGAGGACCAGCAACTGATAAAGATGGTAGGGATATAAGTTTTCATCACATAACAGTAAATGGCCAGTATAGTGTGAGGATATTATGATGTATATTCATTATTGACTTTGATTATTTCATTCATTCCTCATGCATTACCCCTTGACTGGATCTAGAGCATGGAGCAAATGAAGCGGGGGGAGGTATTACTTTGCTAAGATGAGCTTTGTCAGCAAAATTAGTCAAAGTTTCTTGCCAGATCAGTAACTAAAGATGGATTGCTACTCCTGTTTTTAGGAAAGACGCTTTTTCATGCTTCCTAGATTGTTGTGCATCTTGCCCCGTACTTTTTTTGCTTTTTAAGATTTAGATGCTCTCAAGATGTCGCAATTTGACAGTTTTAACTGTAAAATATGTAATTTCTTAAACCACCCCTCTTCTTGCAGATTTTGAAGACTATTCTCAGTCAGAGTCACTAAGTCGGTGAGCACAGTCTTCTTTTTGTTATCTGCAACCTACAATTAAAATTGACTTCCCGACTCAACTCATTCCTCTTCCCTCCTCAGGGTTTCAAAAAGTGCCACTGATGAATGGCCTTCATCTGCAGATGATGATGATGATGATAATAATATACTTTTAAACAAAAAGGTTGGTCCTATTTTTTTTTTTTTTTTTCTCTCCGAAATTGTGTTCTGAACTTCATTTGATATGCTGTCTTTCAGAAACCACAGAAAGTAAACCTCAGCAAAATGATTGCATCAAAAAAGGGAGAAGGTACAGAGAGCCCTTCAACATTATTCACTTGTTAGTGTCCATAGTATAATTTTGGTAGTAATCTTTTATCCCTGCCCACCCTGTAGCTACCGCACTGCTTGACAGATCCTTGAGTGGTACAGAATCTGAGCCAGAGAGCAAGAGTAGAGTCCAGAGAATCCCATCCCTCCCAAAGACTTTACCATCCCGCAACGCTCCGCAGCAACCAGTAGATCCCGCTCCCATTTCCTTCCTTTCGAAAGCACCCCAGATGACTTCCACTCCTCTTTCTAGCTACAGAAAGGTACAATATTTGTATTAAAGCTTTGTTTGTTGCATTTATTTGACGTCTTTCCGTCCTTCTTTTTTTCTTTTCTTGAATACCCAAAACAAGTGGACAGGGTAGTTGAGCGGGGGAAAAGCAACGACTCAGAGCAGCCATCAAGCAGTAAAGCCAGATCTGACTCTCTTGAGGGAAGTCAGCAAGCAGAGGACTCTGAGGAGGAAGTTGGAGAAGAAGAGGAGGATGAAGATGAAGATGAGGAGGAGGAGGATGATGAAGAAGAAGAGGAGGAGGAAGAGGAGGAGAGTGATCAAGAAGATGATGATGAGGAAAGTGATGAGGATGGGGAAGAAGAAGAAGAAGAAGAGGATGAATGTGAGGAGGAGGAGGAGGATGGCAATGCGGCTTCTGTCAAGGCCAACACTTCTGAATATGAAGAAATACCAAAACCCTCTGTCACTGCTGCTCTTGACTTTATTGACAGTGCTGACATCTCTCATAATGGCGCAACTACTCCTCGAACTTATGATGACTCGGAGAAAGATGCCAAAACAGACACTCAAAATGCTGGCCTCGCCTGGCCACCTGAAACGCCAAGTTATGCCATGCCAAAGACGTTAAACATAGAGGATGACTGTGTCGTGTCAGCCATTAGGGTAGAATCTAAATTTTCTGATGAAGATGACAGCATTGGGAAGGAATGTATGTGGTCATCGGATCAAAACATAATTTCACACCTGGGTTCAACAGCAGGTCCTGTACCCTCCAGGCATGGCACTGACACTCTTTCACCTAGCGAGGTTAAAGAGGAAGAGTTTGAGAGAGAAATGGAAAAGGGAGATGATGGTGATGACTCCTGGAGCATTAAACAAAACAGCGGAGATATAGTGTGGAATGACAGTGATGATGAAGAGGATAATCAAACAGGGGGATTTGGTCGCAACACGGTGCTCGCTAATCAAAGAAATGTGTTACCTGAGGTTGGTCTGGAAAACGTAGTCGGGGAGTCTGATGCTGAAGATGATGCCAGATCAAAGAAAGAAGAGAAAGGCAGGTCCTCTTGGGGCTCCTCATTAGAGGACAGTGACGGTGACCTACCCGAAGAAGAGGTCAAGGAGCTTGATCAGACAAGTGATGTTCAAGCCTCAGATTTACAACAAGAAGCAGTGATGCTGCATGAGAAGAGCACACTACCTCAACCAAATCAAGACCACGCAGATTCCTCATGGGATTCATCATCACCAGTGGTACTATCTTCAAAATGTCTCTCACCGAAGCAAATGGTTGAGAAACGTAAATCTTCTCCAGGAGTCTGTTTAACAAGCTCTCCTCAGACTAAAAGGAGACCAGCTAAAGCAACAGTAGATGGATCAGAGTGGGATTCTTCCTCTGAATATGATGAAAGTGATAATGGCTCCTGTACTAAAGGTAAAGTGGTGTCAACAGTTTCTAAAACAAATGTAACACCAAACAAGACAGGAGAGCAGCACTGTTCTGACTGCTGCTTGGAAGAAGATGAAGGAATTCATGAGAAAAAGTCAAATGACCCTTCTCCTGCAGTGTCACCAGCACCCGATGGCGAAAACACTACCAGAAATCAAATACTAGATAATGATGATGTTGATTCAGTTAGTCAAACTTCACAAATTGATGAAAAACCGGACTTGGAAAATGAGAAAAGTGATGACAGTAGCTGGGATGATGACGATGAGAGTGATGAGTCAGAAAAGCCGAAGACAAAGGATGATGAAGTTGCAGAATGTGGTGATGTCTGGAAGAAGCATCTTTCTACCTCTGCCGGTTTGCGGTCACCTAAATCGAAGCCCACAAGTGCAGTGGACCAGAAGTTCGAGGAAGAGGCTGGAGTCGATAATATTGATGATTCTGTTGATGGAAAGGAGTCTACGGAGAATAACAGGCCGGAGGAGGAAGAAAAGCTGGCGAATGTTAAAAGAAGCAATCCCAGCGTAGAAGATGAGATGAGTGAGGACTCTGACAGCATGGATCAGAGGGTGCAGTACGACTTTGCCAGTGCCACAGTCAAAGTGTCTGATGTGGGAGACGATTCCGATGACATGCTCGGTGGATGCGTACATGGAGGCGACAAGTCCGATGATGAACTTGAGGCTAAATTAACTGCATATGTTCCACTAAAGGATGACAGTGCCACTTTTCCCCAGACGAGAGTCTCATCACGCAACACTGATGAAGAACCACATCGGGGAAATATTTTTTCCAGCGCACTTGCCAAAGATGAGGTCGCTCAATGTCATAACTGGAACACATTTACTGATCAAGCATTACCTCAGACTGACATTGATAATGTTGATTTAGATTCGCCCGATGAAGCAGAGAGCACAGGCATGATAAATCGACAGCTCAAAAATATTGAGGTAAAACAGGAATACAGCAGATTTTAGTACTGCAGCAGTTTCTGTAGTGTAATGTGGTATTTAAAACGCTAGCTGTGACAACACCTTCATTTTTAGATGGTTCTCAGTTTGCGAGATGCCTCGTGTGTTTGTTTTTTTTAATACACAGAAAGAAGAGTCCATCGAGAATGAGGAAGATGATGACGATGACGATGACAAAGAGCAGACCAGTGATGATGAGGAGGAGGAAGAGGAGGAGGGACATATGTCAGATGAAAATGATCAGCCTGCAGAGAGTGGAGAGTCCCTTGGCGCCACTTCAACTGTTCCTGAGACAGAAAAAGATAAGAAAAGAGGTATTGTGTGGCAAATCATTTATCATGACAGAAGTCACTAAGTTGTGAAATTGTATCACCTTAATTGTTTGAGAATTGTATACGCTCTTGAGGTGTAGAGTTGATGATTTGATTCAAAATAAATGAAAAAGGACTTATTACAGTCCTTTACTAACTTTTCAATTATCAATTCAATTTCACTTGTAATTGTGTTATCAACCACAAAAAAAACCCAAAAAACATTAGAAACTCTAAAACGAGAGTGCTCCCCAAGCACCAGCTGCACGTCCAAGAAGCTGTCATACCTCTGTCAGGCCAGCTACTAAAGTGACTAAAGTCGCATCATGCAGGAGAAGTGGGCAGTTTAACAAAATGGCAAGGTTTGTGACTGTTTAACAAGATGCCAATTTACTCATTGATTTTTGATTTTATAACAATAAAAATGCTGGTTATTTTTTTTCCGCTGCATGAAGATGTTATTTCTGAATGGGGAAATAAGAGCATATGATTTCTAACATCTATCAAGAATTCAAATTTAATAACAATGTAGTCATAAAGTAAGATAAAGTATGGAAATTGAAAATAGAATTGAAATGCATTTGAATGTAGACCCATCATTTACAACAATTTTAATGTTGTGAGACCCAGAGAGAGAGGTGTCAGTTCTTGGCAATTTTTTTTCTCTCCATCTGCTACACCTGTCATAAATGTCCTGTATTGTTTTGCTCTACTTGTCAATAGTTTCAGCTTGATTCATTTACATCTGTTGAATAGATTTCCTTTCTGAGCTGGGTCTAGAGAAAGGACAGGACGAGGAAGATTCCTGGGACACTGAGGTACAGTAAGGACACCTTTTGGAATACGATGTAGGATTACATGTTAGTCATACACATTGTCACATACTGAGTTTCTCTTTTTAAAGTCCCATTCTGAAAAAGCCAGTGTGCCACATGAAGAGAAACAAAGCGTGCATACTCAAGAAGCGACGTCCACTGCTGAAGGAGTGTCTAAAGAAAGTAGGTCTCTTTCATTTCATTTTTTTAAAGCAATTAAATCATTCCAGGCACCATTTCATGCTGCAGAAACAGTGTGACCTTATTTCATCAAAAAAGTGCATTAATGCATACATACATTAATTGTATCAGTAAATAATGGTTCAAGTTTTGTCTTTTCAGCAAAAATGTTATGTACAATTTTCATTGCATTATAAAAACAGCGTTTCGAACAATATGTTACATTTCTTTTGTAGATTTGTTTTATATTCCCTCTTTTTTAAGAGGAGAAGGAGGCAATAAGATGGTCGTTCTGTTGCCTCGGAGGAGTGTAGACAGGCAAAGAGGCAGCCAGGGACAGGGTAAATGAATGTCTTGACTCAAAGGTCTTGAGGAACAGCATGTTTACACTTACAGAGGCCTCACTGTCACTTCATGAACATCGAAAGAGAATGCATGCAGCATAAACTACTCCGTCCCTCCTCGTACCCCCTCAATCCCATTTCCCCCATATTCGGGACTTAAAGGGTCAAAGGTTCGTCTTTGGTTTTTTGGTCCCTGAATGTTTTGGATGAATTAATATTTACACGCAGCTTCAGCTGTTGTCAGCATTCTTGGCTGATGCTGAACTCCAAATGCTTGTATGATGCCTAACCATGTTGTCTTCATGCTGATTAACCATGAGCACATTTGCATGGGAATGCTTTTCTTTTTTACAATGTTCTTGCAACTCACCCAACTTCATCAGATTGTTTCTTACAGGACTTAATTGTGTTGCCTCAAACATAACGGGCATGTCTTTTCTCTCACAGTTGGAAATGATAATCATGGAAAAGAACATTTAGCTAAAGATGATACCACACAGAAAGAGGTAGGTTCAGCAACGAAATGTCACAGAAGATATAAGAGAATGTGACCTGTTAGAATAAATTGCAATGTTTTTTCTTTCTACCAGACTGAGAAGGCAAAATGGGAACCACTTAGTGTTTTGAGCAAACTTGGGGGAGATAAAGACCAAAAGACAGGTGAAGTAAACAAAGCTCTAGATTTTCCTAATTCCAAATGTTGTAAAAGTTATCTGAAGAAGGGCTCTTTGTCTCAATAATTTTATTCCTCTTTTACAGACTTAATGGAAGAGCTTGGCCTGGGTGACATTGATGATCTTGAAGGTAAGACGACATATTGAATCTACTTCTTATTTAAAGGGGCAGTAAGCGATTTTGGAGAAAGCTTGTTTCCCTCTATGTTGTTTTGATTTTACTGCTCCAGCCGGGCCACGAACTCGCAATCTCTTGTGTGGGAGTCTGACAACAAAGAGAGTGACAAGCTCTCTTTGTTGTCGCTTACTGCCCCTTCAAAGGGAAGCACCAAATATCCACATGAGCTTCACTTTTAAATACGCAGAATGTCCTCGACTCTCTGAAGCTTTTCATGAGAGTGGCATGTCTGCTTGCAAGACTGACTTTTCTACTCTTTGTATGTTTCTGTCATCACACTTTTTGAAGCTCTAAAAAAAGGTTTGTAATCATAAACTAGCTGATTAGATGAATCAAACGTTATTCACTGGCAATTGTAGTTCCTCCTTTGAGACCCCAGTTTGATAGAGGGCAATAGTGTAACGGCCTATCCCAGATCTTCTCTATCTCCACTGTGTACATAGTGTACTCTCTTGTGTCGTATGTGAATTCCGACAAGGCACTGCAGTCCCAAATCTAGCATGCCTGTTGTGCACTCATTGGACATGACAATCTCAACATGATTTTATCATTTATTTGATTTATTTAAAAGGGACACTGTACAGTTTAAACGTAAACGTCCCCATTTGATGCACCGTACCAAATATCTCACATCTGTATTCCCTTGGCAATATGATGTGACTGCGTTTGTTGCCCTCCAAAATATCCAGGGGCTGCTTTGCTCACCAGATTTTAAAATTTACGTTTTACTTTCCTGTGTGTAGTCCCCCGGTGTTGTGTCTTTCCTCTGCTGCCATTTCACGAATTTGAAAAAAATGTTGGTGGTCCATGCCCTTGAGCTACATTACCAAAATGGCTACCATTGAGGGTGACTGCGTGATAGTGTACTGCTTGTTGCCATACTTGTTGTGAGTGTGAATGTACTTAAAGCACTCAAAATGGCAAGTGCGAGTATGGAAGTACGCAAATTGAGACACTGAAGGCAAGCAGAGGTAATAGTTATCCAATGTACTATGACCTCACAACATCACTGTCATATTTTGCTCGTTTACCAGCAGCTTCTTGTGTTAATGTCACAGACGCATCTGACTGGGACTCTGCCAGTACGACCAGTAAGAGAACACTGCCTGGCCTCAAAATGGCCTCCCCTGGACTTGATGAGTTCCCAGAATGCACCACTCCATCTATTAAAGAGCAGGATGAAGATGTTACTCCAGCAGCGCCCCCGACACCTCAGAGGAGCATCTGTTCCGATGGGAGACTGCCGAGCTCACCCCCTCGACTCTTACCCCATCCTCAACCTCGAGCAAGAAAGATGGTGCCTCAAAAACCACAGAGTGAAGAAGGTAAAGTCTTGTAAGACCTTTGATGTTCTTACACTTTCTGTGAATGTTTTTTTTTCCATCCAAACGAAGCATTTAAGCACTTAACTTTCTGTTTCTCTTTTTGACTTGCTCTCATTCAGATTCAGATTGGGAACCAGACAATGTAACATCTTCCAATACAGTCAAAATTGACAATCGGCTGCAAAACATAGCTGAGCCTCAGGCAGTGGTTAAAGCAGGTAAGGCTCACATGTCTTTTTAAGTGGGTCTTTGTGCCGCACATGCCCCCTGCTCTGGATTAAGACACTCTGTCTCCTTAGGTTCTCCTGAGCTCACATCAATGGAAAGAGACGGGAAACTTCACAAAGAGCCCGACGAGCCTCAACATAAGGTGAGATATACCCCCAAAATGCAGTTTATCACAAAATCGTAACATATTTTCATCACTCACTGAATTTGGTCCTAGGCAAAAGAAAATCACCCATGCTTTCCCAATCAAAGGAAAAATTAAGTTCATCATCAATTCATGTGTATTTGTGATTTATGTGAATGTTTCAAGTTGAACAAGTTGTCACTTATGTCAAATATTATATCTAGTAGCTTTTGACTTCTATTTCATATGATAATTCTCATTATTAGCTGTTTAATATGTTTCATAATGAAAATGTGATGTAATTTCCTAAGATCATGAATAGGAAGTGATATGAAAATGAAATGTTGAAATGCACATTTGTGTTAGTGTTGTGTATGTCATTTAAAATCAAATCTTGGTTTTTGCATTTTTGTCTTGTGTGTGTATTGTGTTTTCCCTTGTCCATCCATGCCATCAAAGGAGAACGATGATGCAGGATATACATGTGAGTTAGATCTAAATAGTCGTTGGCAATCTGGCCGTGTGGGCTCTGACAGAGGAGAAAACTGTACTGACCTCAGAGATCGACGCAGCCCTGAAGAACGAGGGGAAGAGGGTAACGGCGTCCCATGGGAGAAACGTTACGAGAAGCTCTGGGTAGAGGTGGAGAAGCGGGAAGTAAAATCCACCTTCAAGAATGTCGCTGGTGAATTAAAAGAGAAGTTTGGCGAACTGCTTGAATCAAGATGTCCGGCCGAAGATGTTGCAGGAGAAGAGCAGGCCACAGCCGATTCGACATCGGAAGAAGAAGCGTCAAGTGATGAAGACGAAGGAGAAATAATTGTGCGCCCCGCAGCTAGAGCGAGGAGCACTGTCCTCCTCACCATACCCGAGCAGAGGGAGTCTGGACTAGAAGACTCAATGACAGAGTCGACTGACAACTCGCTGTGTGAAGATGCTTTGCAGGTCTGTCGGTCCCCTGCCAGTGACAGCAGTGTGTGTCAGGGGCCAGGTCTACTCACTGATGACGCTCTGGAGAAGTGCAGGTTTTCTGCACCACCAGCCACCACAGCACAGAGAGAGGGCAACATGGATCATACTGGCACAGCTTACACCGATGGTCATATCATACCCACTTCTGATATTGACTCTAGCTCATTCTTAAAAGATGAGACCAATCGTGGGCAGTTCCACAAGCAAAAGATGGACTTAATCTTGAAGGACCAAAGTTCCGATCCACACAAAGCTGACATGATCAACGCAAGCTCAGAAGATGATCTTGAGGAGGCCACCAAGTCTTGTCCCCCCTTGCCAAGCAGACATTCAGCATCTACTCATGGTGTTTCCGATGAGGAAGAGGGCATGGAAAGGTTTAAACTTGAGGTAGGAATGCTGAAGGTTGTCTTCATGGATTTGGAGAAAGAAAAGGCCGAACTCCAGAAAGAGGTAGAGGATGGCCGCCCCCTCCCATAGTCCCTTCTAGATTGCCTCCCTTTCACTTCTTCTTTTTTCATTCATGTACTTAATTTCAATTCTTTCCCTCAGCTGTTTCAACTGAGCCAAACTGGCTGTGCATCGTGACCTCATCTTGTTTCTGTCCGTATCATGTTCATTGTCTTGGCATTGTCATTCATGTCTTAATATTTTTTTTCTTTCAATTTGATTTCAGGTTGAATAACTGATATCGCATGTTTCTCTATACATTTTTTTGACGTGCAGAACTGGGCTAAAAGATAAGGTTCCAGATAATTTGAATTGCACTCAAGAAGCCTTTTGTACAGACTTGCAGTTAAAAATAAAATTGGTTGCTTGGCATTCTTGATTGTACTCCAAAACTACAGAAAACTCAGTCTTGTGAGTTCTTTAGTTGTGTCTTTCATATTGCATGGACTTTGCATGTATCTTTTCGTTAAATAAGTTCTGTTGTTGCCTTCTTTGCCTCTAAAAGAAGTGCAGTTGTGATGATGGATTTTTCTTTTTTTCTTTCAATGTAAGTTTGTCATCATACATTCAGACAGTATCTCTATTCGACATGTTAATTCGAACATAACAGCAACTAATTTAGTAGTGTTGAGGGCATGAGGAATCGATAAAGAACATTTGAATGCTTCTTTCTTTAGATTCTAGTTTCAGCTTTGAGAATATCTCATCTTCAACACTGTAATTTAGTTTTGGTGTCTTACATCAGACTATCAAGTTTTCCAGATTCACACAACAAGCATCGCAGTGTAGGGAATTGTCACGCGTCCTTGTAATTAACTGAAAATTCCATGTCAAATACAGTAACCACGCGGGGTGTTAGGTCTCAGAAGGGAGGGGTGAACCTGAATTATGTATGACAAAGCGACAAGTGCACACAAACTGCATGTTAAAAGGCTGGCCCCATCTTCTGTCAGTTTGGGTGACCGCCACGAGTCCAGTTGTCAAATGTTTTCCTTTGTCTTTTCAGGTTGGGAAAGAGATGACAAAGACGACAGTGGAGGTGCAAAAATCCAGTGCTTCCTGGGATACTGGTGGAATGATATTGGACGAAGTGGGTACTGAGAAACCCGAGACTTGGTTAGGATGCCTGTCAGGTCAACCTGGAGCAATTCGGCAGGAACAGCAGCCTGCAGCCACCAAAAGGTATGCGTTGTCTTCCTATTTTACATTTGGTAGCCCTGGGAAAATGTTGCTCTTACAATTTAAAAAAACAACCACAACCATCTTCTAAATTTAAATTCAGAATTGCTCTGCTAGTTGTAGGGCATTTAATCCATTTACATGGTCTGACTCCAAAACGCCATCATGCAATTTCAAGTGTAGTTCTCTTCTAAATGATTTCGTAACGCTCTTGTTGATATACTCTTTATCTAAACTCATTCTTCAATGACACATTCAACAGAAAGCACCCAGTCGTAACTTAAGTAACATTAAATGACCTTTCTTCAGCAAAGCCTGCACGTGCCCCAAGTGTAGATGTCACAACCCACTGACTATCAGGTCTGTTGCTCTTTATAGCGTCGACGGGGCACCGGAGCAAACGCATCTCCCTCTACGGCAGACGCACACTAGCAACACACAGGAGGGACAGGCTGTAGAGGAGACCTTAAAGCTGGAGCTGGTCAGGGGGGCCCGGCGCAGCAGAGCCCCTCAGACCAACACCCACGTTAATGGAGATCCACTCTCTGTGTTTGACGATAGCACTTTAAGTGATGTGTCAGACGATGAAGGAAGGTATATATGCAGTATGCCTCTTCTGTGTATCGGCTTCACCTCTTTGTCACTAACCTGTAAGTTGTGTTCTGACTGAATGCAAAGGGAATTATACAGGCAGCAATATTGCGTACAAAGTCAATGGAAGGAACCAGTAGAAGGGAACAGACAGATTTGCAGAAGGGAAAAGCAAGTTAAGGTGTCAGTGCATATGTAAAATGTAAAACTGAAAAAAGGTAGAATGTGAAAAAGGTACTGGAGTGTTTTTTTCTGGAAAAAAATACAGACTAAAACACTCCACTGTCAACTTTTCAATAATAAACAAAAAATTGTCTTTGCATTCAGTCTAAACTGATCTTTACAATATTGGTGGTGGGTGAAGATTAGGATGCAACCTTCATTGATCTTAACTCTGTCTTTCAACATAGCTGCATGACTAACCACTGAGTTTCCAAAAATGGAACTGTATACTGCATTATACCAATACACTTCCAACAGCTCCTTTATCCTGCTCTCAAGATGCATATCAGTTTTCCAAATAACCCCCTTCGTTTTAATATCTTCCCCTGTGTATGACGGGCTCAGGTCGCCATCTAGTGGACAACAACAAAATGAGGTAAAAGCTCAACTGTTCAGTAACTGAATGGATTTTCCATACACAATACAGAATGAGTGTGACCATGTTTTGTTTGTCATATTCAGAACACCGACGAAATGGAGTTGGCAGAAGAGTTTGATGAACTCACTCAGTCCTCGGACACAGCCACAGACGACCTTGACTCTCCCACGTCAGGCTATCGCCATGCATCCCTCCTCATTCAGAAGCTGGACTCTGCAACTTTAGGTACTGATTTAGCTCATTTTAAATGCTAACTTACAATATGTAATAATATGTTATTGTTTGTGCTCTTTATGTCAGTGGTTGGACGTGGGAGACGCCTTTTAACACAGCTATGTTATATCTCACTATAATATATCTCACAGACTCCAGAAGTATGGTGAAGCTGCAGAACATTTTCCACGAATATGAGCGCTCCATCCAAAAGGCAAGGAGTCGCCATGGGTACCTGACAGACAAGGTGAACCAGCTGGAAATGGAGAGATCAGAGTTGAAGAGCTCTCTGGAGGAAGTTAAAGATTTTAAGTCTGCCTTGGAGCGCAACCAGCTGGAATTGCAAACTGAAGTCACGAACCTCAAGTGAGAATTACTTCCTTTTCCTTTAAAGTTAGAGCACTCAGTAATACCCGTTTCTTGACATAATCTTGGTCTTTGTGTGCATCATACAGCTATCATGCCCCCTCTGATGGCATGTTTATGCATCTTTTTTTTTCGCATTTCGATTTCACTGAATATTGCTGTGCCCGACACTCGGTGCAGGTTTCAGCTGAAGCAGGAGCAGGAAAACCGCCGCAATGCCACCATGATGTACAACACCACCAGAGATAAGCTGAGGAGGACAGAGGAGCAGCATCAGTTGGAGGTTCAGGAGAGACAGAAGGTGGAGCTTGCTCTCAGGAACCTGGAGCTAGAGATGAGAACACTGGTCAACAACATTAAACAGGTACATCCTTTTTTTTTTTTAAATTCTGTACAAACTAAGTGTGCAGTGGTTTTGTTATTATGTTTTCATCACAATAACATTGTTATATAAATAGCAATTAGTATGACTGTCAGATATTAATTTGACTTGATGGCTCTATTGTTGAGATCATTCTATATATAGTAAGTGATACTCATTATTCAACATTCATCTTAAGATGATTCGAGCTAATACTTTTAAGTATTTCATCAGTAGTTGTTTGCTGTACATTGTTACATTAGTTTCATATATGTAAACCACCCAGCTTGAAGAGGAACACAGAGAGACCCAGAGAGTGCTGGCCCAGGAGCGCAGTGCGCGGACGCTGCAGGAGAATCTGCTCAATAGTCATCTCCGTAAGCAGCAGGAGATAGATGAGGAGAACAAGAGAAATATAAGCAGAAGCAATGAGGTAATCCTGTACATTCTGGAAAATAAATAATACATTTTGAGGACAAAAGAGTAAAGAGAACTGGCCAACTCAAGGCAATCTTGACATGTTTTTTTTTTACTGTCTCCATATTAGGCTTTGTCTCAGCTCACTGAGGTCAGTGACAGGGAGAGGGAGTTGCTCCAGCAGACTGCTACCTTACACGAGCAACTGACGATCCTCAGAACAGACCTCGAGCGTTCGCAGGCCAACAGCAATCTCAAAGCGAGCCACATTATGGAGGAGAACGAGGCGCTCAAGGAGCAGCTGGAGGACGCCCGGAGAGATCTCAAGCTCAACAGCGAAGCCCTGACCCAGACCGTCTTCAACTACAATAACCAGGTGACCAACCTGAAGTCCGAGTTGGCCATGATCACAAACCGCCTGGAAAATGACCGGCAGACTCGTGAAGCGCTCGAGTTAGAAGTGGAGTCTACTCGCAGCCGCCTCGCTGGCACAGTGAAGGAAGCCGAGCGTTGCCTGGCAGCTCACGCGGACACAGAGAAATGTCTGCTCCGGGAGAAGGAGGAACATCAGCGTCTTAAAGACAGACTTACAGGTTAGTAGTGTTTGATAGCTCCAAGGTCAGAATTGTAATTAAGTATTTTATTAATATCCATTCCAAGGTTTGACACCGTGACCCTCGACGGCTGTTGGACGAGTTGCTCTGTGTGGACCAGTTTCACCTCCCGTGCATTGGATTGTACCAATATCGTGCAATAATAATACATGTATTTCTGCAGGTGATGCAGCCAGTCAGCGTGAGACGGTCAGCAGCCTGTCCCAGAAGCTCGCCAAGGCAGAGGCTTGTTCAAACAGCATGGAGAATGAAGTTCATCGGGTCACACTGCAGCTGACGGAGAAGGGCCTCCTGCTGGAGGTCCTGCAGCGGGAGAAGGACCAGGCGGCTTCACGTGTCAAGGAGCTAGAAATGGCCCTGCAGGCCGAGAGGGAGCTGGTAAGCCGTTCCACAGCTCGCCAAGGGGCCACGCAAGAGCTGCTAGCCCAAGCCCAAAGTCAGTGTATGTTATTGCGGCAACAGCTGGAGGAGGCCCAGAACAAAGGCGTTGCAAAGGAGCGCGCTGTGACCGATGCCCAAGATCGCTTCAGTGACATTCTGTCCAAGCTGCGCTCTGACTGTGAAGAGAGGGTACAACTAGTGGAGGAGAGAAACAAGGAGCTGGCCAGTAAGGCTGCCGATCTCCGAGATCAGATCTACAAGTTGGAGGAAGAGAAGAATGAAAGAGAGGTGAGATTAGGACTTCACGGTGAGAAGATTATTTCTTCCTCCAGACCAACTTTTGGTCCGTTCTCCACTTGCCAGTTAAGGATCTCCTTGTAATATCTAATCATCTGTGATTTCTCTGGATTCTTTCTGAGCACAGACTAGTCTTAGGCAGCTGCAGCAGGAGCTTGCTGACTCGCTCAAGAAGTTGTCGATGAGTGAAGCCTCTCTGGAGGTCAACACACGCTATCGCAACGACCTGGAGGAGGAGAAGGCTCGGCTCCTCAAAGACATGGACAGGCTGAAAGGAAAGGTAACGGCACGGAACAGAGACCCCTTGTGGCAGCACATTGTCACCACATCTCTGATACCAGCTGTGTTAAAGCTTATGAAGCAAACGCCTGAAATTAAATGATTTATTGCCACAATTGTTAGCACTGTAAGCTGTGCTGATGAGTTGAATTATCTCTGTGTGTGTGTGTGTGTTGTGTGTGTGTGTGTGTGTGTTGTGTGTTGTGTGTGTGCAGCTGGAGGAGAGCGAAGAACACTTTGTGCAGGCCGAGAGACGTATTAACAGCCTGAAGAGCAGCGTTGACGAAAGGGAAAGGGAAGTCACCACGGCTGCTCAGAAACTCCAGGAGGCGCTGTCGTCCTCAACAGCTTCTGACACCACCGTCAAACAGCTGGAGGAAGCTGTGCAGAGGTATTTGCAAACGTGCTGTTCACACACACACACACACACACACACACACACACACACACACACACACACACACACACACACACACACACACACACAGATACATTAATTAGATCAAATATAAATCTTGCAAAATAAGCCTCAACTCCACAACACAAATAATATTTGTGTAATGTTTGTGTTGTGGACATCACTAATATCACTAATCACTAATATGTGTTGAAAGCATTTTCAGTCATGAGTATAGATACATTTCGACGTACATTATATGAATTTGTGGTTTCTATGTAATGTCCCGTTAGACTGGAGATAGAGAATGCCAGGCTGGAAGCGGCTACAAAGCAACAGTCCAACAAAATTGATGCACTTCAGAAAGGGGCTCAAGAAGGTGCCATGGTAAGTGCAAAAGCCTAATCCAGTAAACTGCACACCCACATTTTACACAGGATTGGTGCCATATCTACTTTGTGACAAAAAAAAGCATCTTACAGTTTTCAGTATTGTCAAACTTAATGAAATGTCTTGTGAAATCGAATAGTTGACTTAAAATTATGGAGTCTTTTACTATATTTTAAGGTATCCAATCTTTTCCAGCTATCTGACTGCTCACCTGGAGGAGGGGTTGGTATCGTGGATGTTGGCTTAGTTTCTCTGTGTGGATTTACCTCTGTTAGAAAATAATGAAATGACAGAAATTATAAAATCCCACTGTGTGTATCTGGGAAATGAAAAGCACTTGGGCTTTGTGGGCTTTTATTTTTAATAAGCTGTTGAACCAGGAATCCAAACTGTTAGAGGTAGTTATAGCTTTGTGTATGTTTGGGTTTTTCTTGGTGACATCAATATGTGTTTTGTGCTTTAAGTCTGATCTCGGTATGTGGGGTCTCTAACTCCTTTTCATCCCTTGCATGGTGCATGTTACTTCCTCTAGTGTCCTCTTAACTTTCTAAAATGAAAAATGAAACAGCAGCAGCACAAACAAAACCACCTTTTAATCAATATACTATTATATTGTTACTGTTATACTGTTATATTTTACAATAATGTTCTTATTGTTGTAGGTCAGAGGTCATTTGGAGGGCTTGGTAACAAACCTCCAAAGCAGTAAGATGACTTTGGAAGACCAACTCAGTAGAGAGGTTGGTGACATTTTTGTTTTTTTCTCCCTCTCAAAGAATATTTGGATTTTTAGCAAAATGAGATTTGACTATTGTAACAAGCTGACTGGAGCTTCTTTTTCTTGTAGTTATGCTCAAATTGATTTTTTAAATAATTTTAGTCTTTGCCTCCGCCTTTCTCTTCTCTAAGGTCCAGAAACAAAGCGTGCTGTCTCACACAGCCCAGGACTCTCAGGCCTTGTGGGAGGAGGAGCTGAAGAGTCGCTCTAAGTTAGGACTGCGCCTGGCAGAGCTTGAAAAGGAAAAAGGAGAACTGAACACTCAGGTGATCATCGTGATACATTTGCATGCTGGCTACTATTATTGTTATCATGTATGATGGATTATTTAACCATCCCTCCTAATAGTATATCATGATTTCCCAGATGGAAATAGAAAAGAAGAAAGCAAAGAAAGTAGCAGAGCAGAAAAAGGCCGTGGACACTCGTCTGGATCAAGAGATGAAGAGAAACACAGATCTTCAAAAAGAAATGTACAGGTGACTCCTATCCTCCTCCTCCTGCTGCTGCTCGCGCCCTCCTCACCTTTGGCAGTGCCTCCTCCTACTGTTTAGACACAAGTAGGATCCAGTAGAGTGCAGTCTTTCCTGGCTTATGTGGCTGTGGTGCACCAATGTGTGTATATGGTGTAAGGAAATATTTCTTTTAAACTTTTAACTACTATTAATTAATAACAAGTGTCTTCAGTCTTCATGTTTGTAGAGTGTTTTTTTTGGTTTGTTAAAAACACTGATTTATTTTGACTGATTTATTGTGTCAAACCGAATTGTGCTTTTTTACTTATAGTACCTGTGTATATATGTTTAAGGCTGCGTACTCTATTGAAGACTGCGAAAAAGAAACTGCGTGATCAGGACACTGCTGGAGCAGAGTTTGGCTCTCCTATGAGCAGTTTACGCATGGACCTGGGCCGACACAGCCAGGCTGAGGGAGGCTATGGACGAATGAAAGAAAAGGTTTGCCTGCCTCAAACAGCACCACGATTTCTGTCTGAACCCTCACGTAATAATCCTTCTAGCAGCAAAGTTAGAAACTTTGTTTCTAGCGACCCTTTGAGGTCTCAAAAACGTTTCCTCTGTCGTAGGTGGACAATCTGCAGGTGCAGCTGGAGAAGGAAGCATCTCGTCGCAGCCAACTGGAGGAGGTGAACGGGGAGCTTAAGGATCAGCTGGCCTCCCTGAAGCGCTTCGCCCCCAGCACCGACCAGCTGGAGAGGAGCAAGAGGCAGCTCGAGGAGGAGGTCTTGGACCTGAGACGCCAAATGGAGACGGCTCAGATGGAGCCTAGCCATGTGGAACAGTGTCGCCGTGAGGCAGAGGAGAGGGCACGTCAAGAGATTCAACAGAAACTGGAGCAGGTTAACCTCTTCCTGCAGGTAAAAGTTCTAGCTGGGGAATTTTGTTATTTACACAATTACTCTTTTTTAATGTGGGGACACACCAAACCGGCTGTCTGAACTCGTCTAAACATCGATGAGTGTTGATAGTGTGATTGGCTGTTCAGATTTAGCAAAGCGCAGCAAAGCAAAGCACAGAATTCACAAGCTAGTTGGCCGTTGGATTTAGTGTTGGTGGTGTGTTCCGGGTATGCTTTTGTTTGTTTGCCGCGGCCAGACGTATCTGACAAGAGCAGACACAGCAGGCGGTCTTTTGTCGATGTGAGTTGTTTGACGTTGTGTTGGTGGGGCCCTACCTTTAAACAAATTGCAACAGCAGTGTATACAATAAAACAGTGAAACATAGGAGAAACTTAGTAAATGATAAATAATAATAAAGACAACATTTATGAAAAGAGATGACGTAATTTACTTTATTAACTTATTTGTTGTCCACATAGAGAATGTACAACATTGCCAATGAAGCTATTATATGCACATGTCTATTACAACATCAGTAGGTCTGATTGTTTATAACTGTGTGTATTTGTCTCCCAGTCCCAGGCAGCATCCCAAGAAGCGCTGGACCAGATCAGAATGGCCAACGAGGCTAAACTGCGCTCCCAGCTGGAACAGAAGATCCGCGAGCTGGAGGGGGAAGTGGGCCGCGCCCGCACCACCCAGCACGACAGCCTCACCCAACGAGACTCCACGCGCACCGAGCTAGAGCGATACCGCCAGCTCTACACTGAGGAGCTGCATCTCCGCAAGTCCATGACTGCAAAACTAGAGAGGTGAGACCCACTTGATCTCAGTAAAAGCTGGCTGTAGGTATTTGCAGAGCATGTAAAACCTGATATCGATCACTGATTTAATGTCATTAGAAATTTGACACAATCCCTGCTGAAGCCGGTGCTGTTGCCTTGCGTTTAAGAATCGTTCATGTAATTTGTGCTTTGAACAAACTCGCCTACGAACCTAATTTGTTGTATCAGTACAATTCGACAAAGACACCAAATCTGTATCGAATCAATGATTAACCTTTGCTATGTTTTCCATCCACAGGGCCAACCGTCGACTCGCAGAGGCCAATTCCAAGTTGCTGAACGAGCGCAGCAGGTCCTTTATCACCAGCAGCATTGCAAACGGTAGCCTTGGAAGTCCTGCACTGGATGTGGGCACTTCACCAGCAAACTACGGGGCCACACTGGGGCCCCTCAACAGAGGCCTGGGCCTCGGCCTCTCCATCCTCAGGCCTGTGACTGATACACAGAACAGCCGGGTGGAAGACTATCTGGCCAAGGTCTGTACATGTCATGAACTCGCAGAGATTACAGAGGAATATTCTTGATATAGGCGAGTTCATTTGTTCGGGGCCATTTTCATTTCCATAGCATCATGGTTGTCGGCGTTGTTATCGTGTAACTGGTTTTGTTCCAGGATGTTGCTTTTTATTTACCAGTTAGTGTGTTGTTATATCATCATAACTGCAGAGACGTATTACTCTGTGGCTTTTCAGACATTACACGTCAAATATTTCAAAAAAAGCAAACTTAACGATAGGCATGAAACTGATATGGTGGCTTTCTAAATTTTCTTAATGCCCAACTTCCCTCAACAAAAACTAATTTTTTTTCTGAACCCTGTATGTTTTTCCGTCCTGCACACTTTTTCTCCCTCACTCTGTAGTCGTTATGGTCATGAGACAACTAACCTCTCTTTCATTTCTCACTCTTTTAGCTTCTAGCTCAAAAGTCTGTCTCTCACCTCTCCTCTCTTCAGCCAGACTCATGAGCAGGTGTGTAGATGTGTGTAGCTCAGTATGTGACTGGCTGCTGTTCCCTTCACCCAGCCAGTGGTCTCACATTTACAGCCCATTCAAACCAGGATGTTCAGGATTTGCGCAGTAATGAAAAAAAAAGTCTGTCAAACAAGTTTTTGGTGGGACCAGCAAAGCAAAACTGAGCTTTCTTAATACTGCAGTCAGTGTTAAACTAACATTTGGTATCTGTAATACAACAGTCCACCTATATCCTGGTTCATATTTCAAGAATTATATGGTTAATGGATTCACAGTTTTGAATAAAAAATATATCAAATATTTAACAGGAAAAAATAATCTAATCTAAAGTGCAGAATGAATGAAAAATCATCACTGAAATGTGAAGGAACTCAGGATTTCTTATCATGTGGCTTGTAACATAACCGTTGCAGCTGCAATCTCAAACCCTCCCCTCTGACTCAAAGTTGAGATCGTGTGACTCTGTTCGACTTTGTTAGCAGTGAAGATTAAACAGCCAGTTGCACTGAGTACGTCCCACACTCCTGCATGTTATTGAGTTGAAAATCAAACCAGGTTCTTTTAATCACACATCTCATTTCAACCAGGCCTAGATCGAATGATTAATTGATCCGAATAAAATGTTGTCATTTGTCGTCCGACACAAAACAGTAGAGTGGTGCAACATATTAAACATGGCACACTGTACTATATTAGCACATCGGAGAGGCATGGCACATGTCTACACACCACATGCATACATTTATTTATATTTTTTGATTCATTAGTGACCGTGCATAGATGCAGAACCTACAAAATTTGTTTACGATTTAGTCCTGCCAAGCTCATATATAACTTTGTACATTTCACAATGAAAATATGTGCAGATAAGTCATGTTTTGAAGTTAATATAGTTTTATTTTCAATTAAGCATGAGCTAATGAGTTAAGCTAAACAGGAGCTTTACATTGTGTTAACATGTTCATTCACACAAATACATTTAATGAGCTATGGTAAGATACAAGTTTTTGTGTACATACTATTTGTGTGTGTGTGTGTGTGTGTGTGCGCTTCAATACATGTAATTCTGAAACAATTGGTCTTCAGAGAAACATAATTCTCTTTTATATGTAACATGGCTGACCTTTATGGTTCTACATGTTAGTAATGACGAATATGTTTCTTTAATGTGAGATTCATCATGAATTCAGTTGACCGTACTCACACAGTAAGATTTAAAAGGCAACATCAAATAAGCTGCAGAAAGTCCACACCGAAGCAGAGCCTGCATGCCTGGCGTGTCCTGCTGTGTTGCACGTAATAGCCCTGGTTTCCTTGCAGTGATTTTCCACCATTCGAGTATGTGTCATTAAATGTCTCAACATTTAACATAGTGTTGTGTTTGGTGGTGTAATACCATCCCTGCATCTTTTTGTGTCAATATAATTTTTTTTAAGGCCATGTATTGTTTTTCAGTTCAGGTTAGCTCATTTCCTATTTCAACTTTATTTCTCTCCAGGTGCAGAGTGAGTTGGACAGAAATATATCAAAGGAATTGAACAACGGTGAGTTCACTGCACCTGGAAACACGTCTTGTAAAGTCTCATGGAACGGATGGTGTCAGATTTGTGACACAGCCTCACGTGGTCGTCTCTCTCTGTGTTCCTCAGCGACAGCAGAGCTGGACGTGGCCTCTGCACGTTTGTCCCCGGTGGGCTCCGTCTCGAGGTCGGAGCTGGACCCCGTCAGCAGGGCGACGCAGCAATATTTGGAGGTACTGAAGAAGAACAACATGATCTGACCGCACATGTCACAGCCACTCGCACACGCTCAAACTCTATTTTTGTATTTTAGTCTTCAAGTCACAATCTTCAAGGCCGAAGCCACAGCCTCGTCATATCACTACAAGGATCACACTTTGTATCTTCTTCTATGAAAGAAAGAAAACATAATGCACATTGCACTTAACCACTCAGGAACAAAGGGCATGAGTCATATACATATATATATATATATATATATATATATATATATATATGAAATATGTGTTTCATTACTGATGGGTACAATTAGAGAGAACCTTGAAAGTGTTGGTTCCGTCGGACTATTTCTGTTTCATCTGTAACTCTTTTGTTTCTATTAGCTGAAAGAAGTGTATATACAGAATCGTGGTTTGGATTTTTGTATGTGAATATTGGTGTTGATGAATTAGAAATTTATAAGTATTTGACGTATGCATCATTAATCATTTTTGCCAAGATATTACATTTGGTACGTGCCATCAAATGGTGCAATATCGGTCTTGGTGTTACTTTAGACTCATTGGCGTATGTACGGTGTTTATGATTATTTTATTTATTCTTTAATTTTTATGACCATGATATACTTGAATTAGACGAGCTGGAATACTCTCTGGCTATTGAAACAGGGTCACTGCGTTTGTACAACATGTCATTCCAGCTTTTGCTTGGCCCGCTATCAGGGCCACCAAAAGTCAAATACACTCCTTTTTCATCCATAAATATTGTAACAAAATATATATTGGAAAAAACATTTCTGACGCCTGTACATTACAGAAGACTCTAAAGTTATGAATAAAACTGTTGAAAACCCTGAACTACAGTGAGCTATTGATGTTTGGTAGTGGAAACATAACAAAAAACAAGCGCAGTAAAATATGTGAACCTTCACTTGGTGAACTCTTGTCATAAAACAACACACATCAACAAAGATATCAACAAAACAAAGATAAAACAAACTTAACAGATTAAATCTAACATGGAACATGAAGTTGCTGAGATGAACTATTGCCTGCATGACACAAACACTAAAATTTAAGATGGGTGTACCTCTGTTACATTAGACTTAAATGTAAAGATTTCATTATTGTAGGTTTTGTTATACAAATAGTACATGTAGTGAAATATTGAGTACATTTACACACCTCTCCCCTTCAAACAGGTGATGGCTTAAGCAAGCTGAAAATAACACTCCTGTATGTCCTTATAAGATTCCGTTGAGCTGTAGATTGAGACAGTGTTTACGGTATATTCAGTCCTGACCTCCCTTATGCTTGAATTACTCCTTATTCTGCAGTGATTGTGCTCAGAACTCACCCAGAATCCAGGTGTCTTATGTTCAAGATAAAAATACAGCCGTCAATATTCCATGCACACCCATTTTTAACCCAACGCTCATTAGCTATGTTTTGATGTATTCACTTCATCTCCCCCTCCATCCTCCTCCTGACACTCCCAAACACATTCAACTTGATTGTATGCACTGGTTCAGAAACCGTTCCCCTCACTTATTAAAATGAGACAATGTGTTTATGATTTGCCCCCCTCTGGTGTGTCTCTCCTCCCTTTGATCCGTCCTCCTTGCGTCAGCCTCAAATGTTAGATATTCAAATCTGGTTACATTTATTTTTGTTTCCTTTACAGCAGATGGGCACATCTGACAGCCTGACTATTAGGTGTTATTATTTCCCCTTTTTTTTCAATTCATGCCTCTTCATACACTACACATAAACCTTGTTTTGATTGAGGAGGTTACAACCATTGTCATGAAGCTTTGGAGGAAGGCGAGAATTACGAATAGACAGATTCTAAGTAATAAAAAAAAGGAAGTGTTAAAAGAGTTGTTTTTGAAAAGAAGCTCAGATTTAAAACAAACGGCTCCTCACTGGGTCATCCTCTGTCTGTGATGCCCAGTCTTGTTATCCCAGACTGCCAGTCCCAACAACTGCTCAGAAAAACAAGGTTTCGGCTGTCGACCTCAAGCCTCCGTCAACTGAATTTTAATTATAAATTTGGCTACAATGCTACAAATGTGCAAATGCACTGCTCACGCATGTCTCCGCCAAGGCTAACGCTGTATCTCGCCATGTTAAAGACAGTGGGCGGGGGATTCCTGGATTTGCCCGCTTATCCGGATCCGATCCAAAATTTGATGGAAAACTGTTCAGTATTTTTTGAGTAAGACAAAAACAAAACAAAAACGGCCATGAAAACAACCTCCATGAGGTTATAACAATACAAGAAAAATCCAACATTTTAAAAACCATATCAATCAAGTATGGAGCTTTTCAGAAAAAATCTTCATTTATTAATTTATCTCACAGGGCACTTTTTTTTAACCTTAAAGTCGAGTCAGTGTGTTCATATAGTGCCAAATCATACCAGAAGTTGCCTTAGAGCAGTTTTCGTAATGCTTCGTAGTGCATGGCTCAGGTCGAGACTGTACCCTTTATAAGAAAAGTGAACTGTTGGACAAACAGTTTCATGAATGGTTGACAGGTAATTCTTTTTATTTTAGTTTAATGTCTCATCTACAAAGAGAATTGATCTGGTGATGCCATTTCAAAGAGATCACTAAATCTTAAGAGCAGTATGCAGAGGAGAGACAGACCAACTGCTCCATTTTATAGATTATAGATTAAATTTAAAATTGATTAAAAAAGCCTTTTCCACTCTTGTTGGACTTAAGGTTGGAAATTGTAACCGGATTAAGTCAAAAAAGTTAATATGTTTTATTTGTTGAATGTGAACTACTCCAAGGTTTGTAAAGCCCCCAAATTAATAAAAACGTCCTCAGTGTCCTTAACAGTCTCCTCAGTGAGCTCTACTTAACTGCACAGACAAAGTATTGCAGAATAAAGTGACGACCTGTGTGATTTATCTCAAAAACTTTTCATTCTAATTTTAACAAGTTCTCACCAGTTGCATTTACATTTTTCACCACCCACTTTTCTACATTTGCTAATTTATCATTTTATTGTATAATCATTTTGCCAATAAAAGAGTTGGATCTACAGTTACTATAATCATATGATTATGATTGATTAATGTGACAGTTATTTTCTTGATTTATCAGTTGATTACAAAATGTAAGAATACAGTGAAAAGTTCCCTTTTTGAATTTTAAATGACACTTCAGCATCCAAATATATTCTATTCATCATCACATAAGACATGAAAAATACTGGGGAAGATTGGGTAAATTTTGTATAAAATAACGAAAAATGATTAATTTATCAACATAAGTTAGTCAGTTAATCAATTGCTAAAAATAAAAATGTTTCCTTAAGGTGTCTGATGTTTTTCCGTTTCCTCTCATAAAGTCTGTAATCTTTGCATCGTTTTTTTTTTTTTATCAAAATGATTATTTATTTCAGAGGTGATTTCAAATGAAAGGCCAATAGATGCATCCAGCCTAGAACCGTTGTGGCTGAAGCGTGTGTAGGAATGTGAATTCACCCTGACAATATCATCCGTTTGTGATTTGCGGAGGTAGACGTCAGGTGTGGGTAAAGGGTGTGACAAATTGAGGGGGACAAGTGGAACAAACCCTGAGTGTTTATTATTTGTTGGTGTGCGCTCGCCATGCTCTAAATCAGACATCACCGCTGTTCCTTGTCACTAGCTGAATCCAAATGTGTTGTGGGCAAAGGAGATACTTAGATTCGATTTACTCGCTCTAACACGATTTAAACGGGCCTCTTGGCTCGTCCGGACAGATTGACAGCGTTGTCTTCATCGCCGCTTTGTTTTATTTTTGGCTGTTTACTCTGCCTCTCTGCCGTCGCCCCGCGCGCGGTGACTTCAAAGGAGCCTGCTTCAATCTTCCAAGATCTGGAGAGAGTGAGCATCCTTTTATGTTCTAAGTGCTTTCGTATGACAAATATGAAAAAGGGATTCAAGAGAGAGCTGACAAGTTTTTTGTCGGCCTGTTCGTCAGCCGCAAAGAGCCGCGCGGGGAGAAGTCAAACCTGCAATCTTTACAACATGAGATCCCAAACAAGTGCGAGCAAAGAGGGCAGACCCCTCAGGTTCTGGGTCTCGCTGGGTCAAAGTCATTTAAGGCAACTTCATGTACAAACAAAAGGCACTTCTGTGGAACAGGGTCTGAATCTTTAAAGCACTGTAGCTGGTACATGCTTGTGGGTCTTTCTATACCATTTGCGCTTTTCTATTGATTGTGCTGCGATGGAACTAACAACAACACCAGAGTATTAGCAAGTCCCGCCCTGTCACTCCAAAGATATTTAACAGACGGAACAAATGACCTTGGTAAATTTCCGTCAATATTTCGAAAAAAGGTCCTTGAATCTGTTTTTCTAAAAAAAAAAAATCCCCTCAGAGGTTATTCTTTTCTTCCTCTAGTCAGCTTAGACGAATAAAGAAAAATCGATGCTGTAGAATCGGACATAACAGGCCATTATTTAACAATCTGTGTCCGTGGTTAAAGCGCATGGCACAAGTGCTTTTAGGGTGTTTTCAAATCCATTTTGTCCGTTTAACAGTGGTACAAAAGGTCGCTGCGACAGGCGCACGCATGGATTGAAATGGTTGCTCTTAGTCTCTTAATTAATCGAGGGGATGTTTCGGGTGTGGCATGCATCGGACCAACTCCCATTCTCTTTAAAAGCCGTTAAAAGCCATGTAGTAAGAGATAGAACGCTTCTCTACAGGGGAGTGCGAGCGTTGTGCACCCGCCTATGTACAGTAGGAGCGTGTTACTATCCTAATAATGTGCCCCTCAAATAACAGCGAAACACTGGGATACTGTTTTATAGACAATTTTAACGGCACAATCGGCTGCCTCAAGATAGCAACGCGCAGGACCACATGTCACTTTTAGACCAACACACGCCCTGGACAGAACAACTGCGTTGGTCTGACAATAGCCATGACACTTGCCAGGTGCCCCAATGTCTTTTTTTTTTCAGCATATCTTCCTTGTTAAAACGCCTACAAAGAGCAGAGGTGATGTCAGGCACTGTCTGAAGTCACAAAAGGCTTTGTACAACTTTTTTCACATGCACTGGTCCTTCCCCAAGACCTGTAAACCGACTGAGCCAGGCTGGTCGTATCCCTGCTACCAGTCTTTATGCTAAGGTTGTCCCACGGCTATAGTTTGAGGTAACAATCTTTTCCTTTAACTCTCTGCGATGAAAGTAATGGATTTATCTCCTTAAATGTACAACGTTCACCAATTTTTTTTGATCGGTCATATTAGGAATGTTTTTGTCACTTGAAGCATTGAAGTTAAATCAATCCTTAGTCTGGTAGTTTGACGCAAGTAAAACAATAAGTATTTCTGCAACAAAAGGCGTAAAGATAATAGAAGTCGTAGTAGAAACAAATCTGATCGCAAAGAATGAGTTTGTGCCGTTCACAACGAGGTCATCGAGACGACGTGTGGGCAAAAGCGACATGATCGTAGTACTAACGAATCCCACATTCGTCTCCACAAGTCGCCTGGAAACGAGTCCTCCGGCCCGGGGCAGGTCCAGATGCCTCCTAGCTGCGGTGGCAGATCTCACAGCACTCGAGGCAAAACTCGAGACACTCCGTCGGCTCACAGCAGGACTCGAACAGGACAGAGTGGCAGTGGGCGTGGCAGTTGAGCTCCTCCACGGGCGCCTCCCGGATGGCCGAGCAGCAGCGGGCGCAGCCGTGGCAGCAAGAGGAGCAGAGGGCGTGGAGGCAGGAGGAGCAGGCCTCCAGCACGCCCGAGAGCACCACGGAGCACTGGCACGACAGGCACGCCAGCAGCAGGTGAAAACAGAAGTCTGTGGGCATCACAGCGGGGGAGAAAAGGGGGATTCAGACGCAGATTTCTGAGGTCATGAAAACGCTGCTGTGTTTCTCTAAAAGCCTGTCAGACACCATCAAAAAATGAGGATCAACAGCTCCCATTAACCCCTAAATTAATCTCTCGCATGTTCGCATGTTGTGCCAACCAGAACTTAAAAGAGGAAGCAACTCTGCTGCGGTGATCAAGTGTGATTGTGTTTACTTAATCACGGAGATTTGTTCAGTCCTCGGGGGAAAATAAGAGAGGCCACAGAGGCTGCCGGTGATGAACAACCGCTGCGAAGAGGAGCTGTCACAAGATAATTGCTCTACTAGCCGAATTAGGCGCAGATGAAATTGCATACATTAACCCCGCTGCTGTGCTATTGTGCATCTCTCGTGATCCCAACCATTGTGTTATTACTCGGCTGCCGTTTTCATCCTCGCACGGACCGGATAGTCGGTGAGCTCATGCAAATCGCGCTGTTTTATCCTGTTTACTCAAGGAAGTAAATGAAAAGGAGACGGCGGAATTCCCTGGGGAGTGGGGTCCTGCGTTTTTCCTGCTCAGCTGCTCGAATCGTACACCCCCCACATATATCTTATGCTAATGTCTGTGTGTAGATGAAACGGATGCATTACGTGTGGCTACCGTATTGATTTAATGCACAGCTTCATAGAGATAACAACATGAACACAATGATGAGCAAAGAGCCCCGCGCTTTGATAGAACTGGAAGAGAGTGCAGAAGTTGGAAAGTCTCCAAAGACAAACTTTTTACAGCTCCTCTTGTACAAGGAAGATGGATTCTCTCTGGTGATGACGGACAAATCATCTGAATGCTCATGTTTTTCACAAAAATTTTTGACGCTAATGCAAAGTTCAGACGGATTGTCGGAATCTCTGCACTGCACTGCCTGGCGACAGGGGCTCACACACCTCTGACTATTATCTATGAGGTACAGTTACAGAACTCTCCGTACACCGACACAAATACCACTGCTACAATATTGGCTCCATGTGCGACTGTTCAAATGAGTCTGAAAGATCCTCCTGCTCTTCTGTTTCATCCTGCTCACAGATTACGCTTTCCTTCTAACCTCACCCTGTCCTGCACTCCAAAACAGCATATAAAAATAAAACACCACTATATTAATACTTTTCACACTCCGTCACACTCCATCTTGAATAGCAATTGAAACTTTGATCTAAAATCGATGTCCAGATAACGTGTCACACTTATCGGTGCCCACCACTTGGTGTGGCTGCAGGTTGGTGTGAGCTGGCCACACTGCCCCGGCTCCTGTTCTTCTTCTTCCTCCTGCCGCCGCCTGTGCTGCTGCTGCTGCTGCTGTGCACCGTCAGGCTGGAGCCCTGCAGGCCGCTCAGGTCCCGGTGAACGGGCAGGAGTCTGTGGTCTGGCACCGCGAGGCCACATCGTGGGCAGGTGGGCTTCTGGGGGTCACACTGAGGCCTGCTCCGCCCCGCCACCCCCGGTGAGGCAGGCAGAGGCTGGGCTGGACACGCAGAGTTTGAAATCACATTTACTGAAGAACAGGAACAGCATGAAGGCTCCTCAGTGAAGAGGGTATGACATATTATAAAACATATTTGGGCACATTATTTGCATTAAAGGGATGTGGGCAATTTAACATATTAATTAACAAACTCGCGTCTAGATCACATTCATCTTTTCAAACGAGAGCCTGTCTGCCGTTACTTTACCAAAGGTGGATTAATCTCCACAGGGCTTCAAAAGGCCCATGGTCATGTATTAGGAATTTGATTAATGAATTAATTAAGTTGGTGATTTTCACCATGGAGTAAAATATGAAGACAAATAGGACCCACACTATTAGATCATTTCGTGGCCCTGCTTGTTGGGGAGGTTGGTTGGTTTCTCACTGCTGATATTTTACGACATGTTGCTTTTGTTATGATGTGAAAATTCGCAAAAACAAAGTTAGATACTTGATTTCAAGAGACATTTTGATAAATGCACGTGTTTCTAATATGGCATTTAATAAGAACTACTACTTAATTTGGCACTCATCACTAATTCATCTTCACTAATTCGCACGAAACCCATTTGTTTTCCAGATCAGTCCCTCGTCGGGAGCCTCGACATATCACGTGGGTCATCGTATTGTTTGCCGTACAGAGCTCAGGGCTTCCACTTACTGCTGATGAGGTCAGTGTGGGTGGTGTTTCCTCTGCTCACGGGGTCACGTGCTGAAAGGATTTCCTGTGGTGATTTTACAGACGCACTACCTTGAGACACATAAAAAATCAAAAGGCTATTTCAGCGGAATAGATAACAAAAGATATAAAGATTCCTCACACACCACACATATAAAACGTTCATAAAACTGGGCTTTTTTAAAAATCATTTGCCTTCATATATGCAACTGTTTTGTCAACGGACTTCACACAAAGACATAATGAATTTAAATCTTTGCAGAGTGATCCTCCATTAAAAAGTAATCTCTCTCACATGATGCTATAAGGTCTTTCAGGAGGGAGTTTCTGTATCCCATAATGCTTCCAAGGCCGTTTCAAGCTTTTTGCCTCTGCCCTGGCCATGAAGTTGTGAAATGGACTGATCGTTAGTAATTACCTTCGGTCGGGTTGCTCCGGTCTTCCTCCTCGTCCGCAGGTAAATGATCTCCAGGTAACATGTCTGATACTCATGACTGCTCCAGATCAGACACCTTCTTTGTCCTCCTGCCTCTGTCCACACCAAGAGGTCAGGAAACCTCCAGCAACACCCAACATGCCGGCCTGAGTCACTGCTCAGGAGACTGCGAAGTGTGTGTGTGTGTGTGTGTGTGTGTGTGTGTGTGTGTGTGTGTGTGTGTGTGTGTGTGTGTGTGTGTGTGTGTGTGTGTGTGTGTGTGTGTGTGTGTGTGTGTGTGTGTGTGTGTGTGTGTGTGTGTGTGTGTGTGTGTGTGTGTGTGTGTGTGTGTGTGTGTGTGTGTGTGTGTGCGTGCGTGCGTGCGTGCGTGCGTGTTTTCTTCTTGTTGTTCGGGGACAACGCTCCCCTCTCCTAGCAGATCTGTGTGTGTGGCCAATCTAATGAGCAGCAGAGATAGCCGAGGCCTTGGTTGTGTGACTTTAGGCGTCCTCTGTTCTGCTTTTAGTCAGCTAACACAATGGGGACACATGCCTCACAAGTGTGTTAGCTGAATACTGTATGTATGCAAACTCTCTTGCCCTCTTATGCTCACATGCACGCACACACACACACACACACACACACACACAACCATACAAAACTCATAGAAAAAAATCTGCTAAAATCATATTTACTTCTCTGTTATAGTCCATATTTTAAATGATTTATTCTATATTTACAAGCAAAACTTCAAATAAACCATAATTACTCTAAACAAATGAGCAGAAACATAGATATATAAATTGTATTTTTAACTTTTTTTTGGCGCAAAAAAAAACTCATGGTACACTTGCTAGTAATGAAGTACAAATTGCTATAAAATTATTAGACATACAAAGGTCAACATGTTACAATCCTGAGGTTTGAGACGTCCAGAAAAACCTGGGTTTGTAGGAAGTTTTCGATTTCCTCTGACACCAGCCACCGCAAAGTTGTCTCTTAATGTTTTTTTTTCCCCTTCTGTTGTGTGTTTTAGTCGGCCGCAAATGTAGCTCTAGACCTTTAGTCTGCTTTTTCATGCGGTTCGGCTGAAGCGAATTAATCCCTGATTCTGAAATTTTCAATTTCGGGTTCCCAAGACAAAATAAAACCATTCATGAGTAATTAATTACAGTGACATTTTGCTGTATATCTTTGAAAAATCCAATTTTCCCACAGATGAGGAGATTTTTTTGAAGGGAGTGAACACACCGGCGACATCATCAGTGCTCCATGTTGATGGGGAGACGAACAGAGACCAGCCCCCTTTTCGGTGGGGCTGTTGACTAAGTGCTGTCAAAAGTGCCGCGTTGAAAAACATGTTGACTCCCCGCCTCACGGCGCGCTGGCACATCAAAGCAACGCGGAAAAAGTGAAGCTGTTGAAGTTGTCTCGCTCCGTGCTAACTTTCAGTCAGCAAACACACTGCACTGGCAATCAGACAAAGGTGTCGTCCAAATGGGCTGACAGCGAATCAAAGGAAGCCCTGAGAGGCAACAGCAAACCTGAAACAAACTCGTTATCAGCAAAGACAATTACTGACATTAGTCAAAACACAGAGCTGAGAAATCTGAGGCCTTTGTTCTTCCAGTTGGTCGTGAAAGTCTGTGAAGTAGCGGCTTCACTTCACAGCGCTCATCAGCGCATGATGCAGCCGGGACTGTTTGTCCATGGATTTTTTATTATTACTCCAATAATTTAACACATTGATGTGGTAAAATAAACGGGAGGATGAACCCAAAATCATATCTCAGTGATCATCAAGGGGCAAAAAAAGCCAAACATGAATATTGACAAAAAAAAACTGTTTGGAAAATTCATGGTGCACAAAGAAACAAAATCCTCTCCTGACCTTTAATGCCGGAACAATAATGATGATAATCATTCAATGCACAGTATATATTTAAAGGAATGGCAGCATCAAATTAGGTGTAGGTGTACATGTAAAATAATTACATTGCAACAGATGTCACCCACTGCTAATGAAAAATTCACAATTACATATTGCAGCAGTATTATGAAGAATTCCTGCTGTACCAAATGTCTAATGTAAATATACTTCAAACAATTATATTTCACTTTTATTTTTAATCCTATATGACCTGAAATGTAATGGAAACATGCACACGCTCCCCAATTGTTGTGATTAAGTGACCATTTCAATAAAGTATAATTTATACTAGCTGGGTAAAGGTTAAGAATATGAAAAAATATTTAGATGTAATGTGTTGGAATCATAGGAAGGCATTTATGCAAATAAACAATATTTATTGCAGAGCAGAGTGATCCTTCAAGTTCCCTTATCAGGGAGCATGTGTACTGTACCGAGTCAGCCTGCCGTCACAGTTCCAAACATGACACTACAAGCTTATTTACTCAAGAACAGTAATTTATTGATTTCCTTGTAAAAATTCCCAAAACTCCCCGTACAGTTTCACAGGCGTCCTGTGTCAGATCACTGGCAGCATCTGATATTAATCTTGTACATACACTGGTAGGTAACTGAGGACAGCATTTAAAAAGTGTACACCATTTAAATCAGGCCTGACTGCACGGTTCAAAATGAAAATCATATTTATCAGTGCCATTTATCACAAGTCTCATAGTAATGAGGGAAATAATGAGCTGCTTTGGATATACTCATTCCTTTTTAATGAGATACATTGGACACACAACCACAGACAAATGCATATTTATTAATACAGATTGTTGTATCTACTCAGCCTTTAGTCTGGATATTTTAAACCATCAAACGTTTATAAAAGAGGAATGTTTGGAACAATCTTTATTTCAGTGGAAAAACGGGACTAATAAATAAGTTCTACATAAACACAAGCATATAAAACCAGCATTAAAAAAAATCTTAACTTAAATACTGTACATAACAATACATTTCTATAAAACAGGCAAGAGGAACAGCACAAACTGTACATGTTTAAACTATATCCATGAGAACCACGACATCTCCATCATGTTGTAATGTTGGTTTCTGCTGCCGGCTTTACTCGATTATTTCTTATTCATGTGTGTGTGCATTTGTGTGTGTGTGTGTTTGTGTGTGTGTCTTGCAAAAGAGATGAGAGCAAAAAATGCTGAAACGTAGCGGTGTTAATATCACTAAATCTTAAATACATTTAACGATCATATTTTACAGTCAGAAATGTTTCCTCTTTGACTTATAAATTTGAATATTTAAATAAAAAAGGCCTCTGATCTGAAAAAGTTGAAGGTGAACGCAGAGACCACGGGCGTTATTATATTCGAGAACCTGCTGCAGACATTTGACAGCTGACAGACACATTTTTAATGTGTATGAATATATGAACCATGTGATAAATGATCAAAACTCTAAAAAGCACAACGTTTGTGTGTATTTGATGAAGTAGTAAATACGAGTTTTGGTGCGAATTCCAGGCCACCCGGCACCACATGAAGACATTCCTTAAACGAAGACAATACAGTTCTGTATGTTCTGTAAACTGTGCGGACTACGTCCCTGAAAGCTAAATGAAATCTCGCTTTGCCGCTTCACTATTACTTTAAGTCCGAGACGTTTCCACTGTCGAGGGTCATTCGAGGTCGAACAAGTGCTCTTCGTCATTTCCCGTCACGTCACGCTGCGGCGCGGCTGGTTTTACTGTCGCTGTCTGAGGTTCTCGGCCCTTCGGATCCATCGCTTCGTCTTTAAGGAACAGAGACCTGCGAGAGGCCGAGACATTTCAGTCCATTTCCGTGGCACATAGAAGGTTTGATTTGTCGGTGCAATAAACGCAGCTCACCTCTGAACTTGAACAGCGATGTGTTGGTGACTGTGGCTCTTGCCCTCCTGCATTTGGCCCCTGGAGTTCCTGCTCACACTCTCCTTCTTGAATCCTGGCAGCGACGCGTCAGCCAGTGCCGTCTACAAACGATTGATCAAAAAATCAAACCGTCGCCACGTTTCAACCAGCTCAACGTCCTTTGATCAAACGGCTGTGCTCAAGTGCTGCCGCTCACCTGGAAACTGGCATTCAGGACGGTTCCGAAAGCGACGCTGGAGGACACGTTCTTCATTAGTGATGGACTCCTGCGGAATGACATAGGTTACATTATTTTTTAAAAAAGAAGGCATAAAATAAACCATGTCTAATTCATGGAAAGCAAATCAATATCTTGTATATATTCCGCCAACAACGACATGGTAAACAGCAATAGTTTGAGGCAAGGTCGGTTATGATGACGAATTATTCATTCCAATGAGTGATCAGGACAAGGCCTCGTATTAGATTACTATGTCACCATAGTTATTCCAATCGTATTTATCAATAATTTATTAAGGCATATCATTTAAAAAAAACAAACCTTTCAACACTGTAGATGTAGTATGAATTAGATTTTGTCAGCCGGGAGAACACAGGACAGAAAAGCACACAGAGCCAAGGTCAAACAAACGACTGAAAGTGCACACGATATATTTGTTATTATTACAATTATTTATTTTTTTATTTTATTTGTCCAGTTTTTCGTTCAGTCTCGGAGGTGCTATACATTTTACAACAGTGACCATTTGTAAGGATTTATTGCATGTTAATTAGACTCCACTCCACATGGTCAATGTCAAAAGCCAGAAGAGGCAAAAAAAAGATTTTTGAAAACTGAAGCAAAGACACTTTTGCCATAAATTACATAATTCCGTGTGCGGAAAGTCCTAGACTTGTCATAAATATTGTCATATTTCAAGTGAAATGCGTGCTCTGTGATAAACAGGGTTATCCACTGTACCCCGTGATCTTCTGGGATCTCCTCCTCTGGTATTCCACCTCGTCCACCGTCCACACGGCACCTTTCACGTCCTCCACTCGCACAAAACACTTGTGCAGGCTCAGGTTGTGGCGCACCGCATTCTGATCCAGAGAAAATCAGAGGGGATGAGAATGTTACAGAGGACATGCTGCATAAATCAGGTATGACACACTCTGGTATCACAGAGTTAATTATCTGCACGTGTGTGTGTGTGTGTGATACCTTCCAAGTGGCAGCATTGCGTCTGAAGTAAGCGAACGTCCGTGTGAACCAGTTGTATATCTCGTTGAGCGTCAGTTGCATGTCTGATGCTTCCATAATAGCCTGCAAATAGAGACGAAATAGAAAAAAAACTATCACATGGCAGGATCAAATTACAGGCCTGACTGTTTTACCTCTAATCGAAGGAATCTGAAGCAATCTTTTTATTTTCAAGTCTATGAATCATCTTTTTGTCCATTTTATAAAACCTGTTATAGAATTAAATGCAATAACCTTCTCACTGACAGTGTATACTGTAGGTTAAGGGTTGAAACCTAACCCCAACCCATGATCTATTAATCTGGAAATTATTTTAATATTTTATAATCAAATTAAAATAAAGTCCAAACCAAACAGGCCTGTTTGAATTCCCTCTTTTTGACCACTCAACACCACAAAACCCAAAGATGTTCAGTTTCATATCAAAGACAAGTAGGTCCAACAAAAATAGAACCAGGAAAAAGTTTCCGCTGTAGCTTGGGAATCACATGGGAATCAAGATGGCCACAGAAACACAGACAAATTTCTCAGCAAGAAATGCCTCCAACATTGAAATGCTCATAATATCCCAAGGAGCAGCAAACTAGGAAAGAGTTAAAAATCACAGAGGATGAAAAACCTTTTCATGCTTAAATACAAATGATGCTATTTAGTTATACACATATATATCTGAGTTACACACAGCAATTAAGGTAAAGCCAGAGCTCTGTTCTATCCGAAGTCAAAGATCGTACCTGTCTTATCAGTGTTGCGTAGGTGAACGGAGGTCTGATGTCGGTTTTCTTGTAGAGCTCGTACTCATTTTCTGAATGGAAGAGAAAGTGTAGTAAGTGGAAATGTAGTTTGAACTCTAAATTAAACTCCACTAGTTGGTTGGGAGTCAGGTCAGGAGCTGCATTTTTGGTGTTTTTTTCCCCAAAAATCGGTTAAAGGTCAAGGTCACAGAATGGGATCAAACTTTTAGTTCAATATGCAAACAGTAGAATAGAATTGAATAGAACATGGCCACCATCAACTCAAATATCTTCACAAACGATGGGGCTGATGAGCAAATTTTGGCAATAACTCTTTGAGAATTTGTCGACATATCATAAATCTTCGCAGATGTCTTCAGGCCTTGGTTGGAAGTAGGCCTACCGAAGCCTTTTCAGCCCGACCCATAGGGGGCGCCACATATATGAAAAAATGTGTATATTCAAAACCCAGTGGTGGAAATTCCACGAAATTAGCTGCATGCAGAAGGAGTTAGAACCCAAGTATGATGACATATGTTCTTCTACAGCATTGATATTAACAGCTACTCCTCACATATGCCCAGAAAATACATGTATTATGCTCATCAGTTATTTCAATCTAATTTTTACAGTGGCATTATCAGCATATCATTATTTTTGCTGGCCTGCATCCCTCTCACACTCATCAAATTCTATTCATTTCATCATTTTGTCAATCAATAAGACTCGCCTGTTAAATCTTCTGATACTTTTTTTTAGTGTAGCACATATTGAATATCTCAGGCTGCATGTATGGCAAGCCTTTTGAGTCTTTTGGCTTTTACTAGTTAAGTAGTGGAGGAACCTGACGTCTGATATCAAGGATATGGAATATATGTTGAAAAGGCTTGCCATATGCATGTTTCATCTCTCTGAGTGCGTCACTAGATTCACCTGAAGACAGCGAGTAGACCAAGGGGTGAGGACGACGTCTTACGGCCCCAGCACACACTGTGTGATCGGGCGACTCCTCTTCACACCCCCGGGGTTGGAGGGGGGCCGCTTGTGCCCCGTCCGACGGGTTCAGCGAGGGCAGGTGGCTGGGGTCGGACACGGAACAATGCTGAGAGTGACACAGGCGGACGGTTCAAGTTAACAAAGGAGCGAGCGGACTGACGGAAACAAATCAGACAGGGAGATTTTCAGTGTGACAGAGCGATTGGATCCGCCTCCTCGGAGGTGATTCCACTAATATCACAAGAAGAGGGAGGCAAATCATTCTTAATTATAGGTTGAAATTGTTTGGTGAGTGTTATGATTATGGAGCAATATTTGCGAGATTAACAAATGATTAGCTCCCACGTTATCAGAGCACGTCGGCTGCAGGAGAACACAATGGCAGCCATCTGATGTCCGCAGCTGGAAATAGTCGGGGGCTCGTGTCAAGCAGATAAGAGTTTTTGAGATTGAAAAGTTTTTGTTTTTTTTAAAACAAAAGGCCTCACAAAAGTGACACTTTTCTTCTCAGCCACACATTTGCATGAGCAGGTTCAAATGTTTCTGACCCTTATTTCATGCAGGTGAAAATCTTATATCACCATATTGTTGTTTTTTTTTTTCAAAAGAAAATACCAACATATTGTTTTGCAACTCATCCAACTGTAAAAGTTGCCCGGGTCAAATACAGACCGGCTGCATCCTCATCGGCTCCCTAGTAGATATGTTTGCAGCCAGACACGTGCTGTTTTGGCTCGGGCCATACATTTGCTGTTTTGCTCACAGCTCTGAATGCCCCACACACGCGCACACACACACACACACACACACACACACAGTTCACGGCTCATTTGCTCTGTCTCTGTCATTCTAACAGCTATTACTGTGTACAATCTACCTGAGGGCCGCGTGGGTCAGCAGCCGTATCAGACTGTGGCGACTGTTGGCAGAGAGCGGGCGCAGGGAGCGACCGAGCCTCCGGAGGAGGAGGAGGAGGAGGAGGAGGAGACGGCAGGTGCAGGTGAGCCATCATCGCTCGCAGACGCTGCCGCTCTTTGCAGAGCTGCGAGAGGAGATGAAGGGGAAGGGGAAAGGGGGGAATCTGTGGATGGTGTCGCCACGGAAATCACCGAAGATCACAGATCTTTTGAAATGGAAGGCTGTGAACCAGACACATTTTTCCAAAGTACATTTTCCTGATGTGTCAAACGTCGGCGGGGAGGAGGAGGAGGAGGAGGAGGTGTTGGTTGAACATTACATGAACATTTAACATGAGCAAGATGGAGGTGTTTAGGTGGTAAAACCTCAGGAAATAGAATTCGGTGTTGCGGAATATCATTGCTTCTACAAATATATCAGCGGAGACAATTACTTGTGCAAAGCGAACTCACACTTCTTCCAGTCGGTGTCCCCGACAAGGTTTTCTTGGTGTGATGACAACATCATTACAAGAGGTTTGAATGTAGTCCTAACTTTTGTCATTGTAGAGCCTTTGCGTACCTGAAGCTCGAGCTGCTGAACCACCTGCATCTGGACTCTGCACTGGGCCGTGCTCCTGTCATCCAGAGTGTGTTCACTGCCCATGTGCCTGAAACACGCACACACACGCACACACACACACACACACACACACACATGTTTGCATTTAAGGAAACCTCCACTGAAAAATCTGTTCATTTTGCTCCGGACATATTTTGTAGCTATTCTGCCCACAGCTGCAACAAGCTGCAAATCTTTTTTTTGTTTGTTTTATTCTTATTTTTCTGAGTGACAGATATAAGTAGCAGTTTTTATTTAACATAAACATCATGTTTGTTTAATCAACAACACTCATCAATGCATGTCCAGTATGACTATTTCCTATATTCAAACAAAGACGGTTGCCCGAAATGTGTCCTTAGAAGTAAAAACAAGAAGACGTTTTATTGCCCCTTATTTTATATTTTCTTACAGAATAATATCTTTATATTTTTCTTGCTTTGAACAGAGTGAGCAGGGATCTGTTATGCCTACCTCAGTCACGCAAACAGGACAAAAATCGTACTTATCTTGTAGCAGACATTCTGTTTTGTTTTTTTATCGAAACAGTTGGAATGGTCTTTGACAATTTTGAAAATATCAATTGTGAAAATTCCGACCCTCTGATCAGCAGAGGTGTGTCTTTCAGCACAATCTGGGGCTACAAACACCCCAGAGCCTCCTGTAAAGTCTACAGGGGTTACAGAGGGTTTTTTTTTTTAATTTTTTGCTGGAAAGATTGAAGTATTTCTTCAAATCAAGAAGAGAAAAATCCAAAAGGTCAGAAGGTGAAATACATTAGGACGGAGTTAAAAACCTACTTGATGAACTGGTCCCAGTTCTCACAGACTGACTCGCATCCGGGCCAGTTACACACACCGTGGCTGTAGAGAACATAGGAGGCAGCGCGGTCGGCACTAGATGGAGGGGGTGAAGGAGGAGAGTGGAAAGTACTGTGCCGATTAAAAAACCACAGCAGCCAAACAAACACCGACAGAACAGGAGCAAAACAGCCACAGAACAGACATAAGAGTGTTATAGGACCAGTTAATGACAGAGAGGGGTGGAGGAGAGCACTGAAATAATAAGTGGGAAAGTGTTTACTTTTGATTTAGGACATGTACAACTCTTTTTTTCTCTTCTTTTTCTTTGCATAACCACTTCAGGTGGTGGAGCACAAAGCAAACAAACAACACAAAACACATCGTCCCGAGGGGGAATTAACAGTGAAGCCTCGCCGCCAAAATCAAACCCCTCCCCACCCACCCACCCACACCTCGACGAGAGGAAACATGTCTGCAGATGACACGTCTTTGATGTGCACAACAAAAAAGAAAAGGGAGTATCTGTTTACAGCGTGGAGGGAGCAGACTGATCTCACCACTCTGCCCCGCCGGGAGGGGGCGACTGCCGGTCACCGCTCCGTCCCCCTGTGACTTGTGTTGACCTAGCAGAGGAGTCGTGGTTTCCTTTAGAAGTGGTTTTATCTTCCCTTATTCCTTTCGTGAGCTCCTTCCATAGCTGCTGCAACTCCGCGGGGCTCAAACCGCCTAAGACGTGAAGAAACGAAGGGAACGTTGTGAGGTGACGGGCCATCTCTTCTGTTCACGTGTGCAATATTGTCATTTGTGCCTCGCTTTCACGCAGGTCAGTGGAAAGGGGAGGGCAACGCTCCGTCTCACTTTAATCCAGGAATAATTATTATGGCTTCAATGTTTCTTTCTTTCTTTTAGGTTTTGAATCTCCTCATTGTCTCTTTTAAGTTTGGCGCAGTTATATACAGTAACTGCACATACAATCAACAAGAAACAAATCCTCATCCTTACAAAGTTGTGAACATGCAACACTAAAAACTGAACTGAAAATTGACACGCACATTAATTGCACTAACGGCTGAAATCACCACTCTTGTCAACAGATGTGGCTCCAAAGAGGAAGAAACAATGTGCAACCCTAGCGATGGGTGTAAAGACGAGTGACCTTGGGCAGGAGAGGACAGGGCTGGTCTCTGCACCGGGAGGAGCTGCTGCTGCTGCTGCTGCTGCTGCTGCTGGAGCTGGAGGAGCTGCTGGAGCACGAGCTGCTGTGCGGGGAGCTGGAGGACACAGAGAGGAAATAGAAAAAGCGAGGTAATATTCATGTGAAACTCTGCTCCCACTCATACGTTTTTTTTTCTGGGTTCAAATCTGTGTCACATACAAGCATCTGTAAAAAAATTAAACAAAATACTCACCTCCAACATCTCACATATGAAGGTTAGAATATCGTTGCACATGAGCACGTTCGCTCTTCATTAGATATCATCAAGTACATGATTATTGCAGTTGTTCAGTTTATATTCGGGACATAGTTTATAGTCACAGGGGTGTCTGGGGGTCATAGTTATCCACACGGGCTCAACACCCATGTGGTTAACTATGACCTGGATGAATGAGAATCGCCACAGACGACATACATATTTATAATTTATTTATTCTATTTAATCATTGTGTTCAATTCATTACATCTTTTTTTCTGGTTGTGAAATAATATAATAACAATAACAACAATAAATGAATAAAATTAGCAAATAATGAAATATGTTTTTATTATTTGGCTCATTTGCAGGCCACTCTAAATGTGTGTGTGTGTGTGTGTGTGTGTGTGTGTGTGTGTGTGTGTGTGCGTGTGTGTGTGCGTGTGCGCGTGTGTGGAACCATATTAGTGGAAAACTAGTCAAACAAACTGAAATATACAAAGCACCGCTCACCTCTTTGACTTTCTTGCTGGGTTGCTGCTGAAGCAGCTGCAGGTGAATCTGTTGCTGTTGCGTCTTGTAAAACTCTTTCAGACGTTGCTAGAAAAATTTACAATTTACAATGAAATCGGCAAAACAGTAGGCTACAATATATGAAAATGACAAAGTACGGAAAGTAAAAAATTCTCTTTATTCATGTGACTCTCTTTTTGTTCACGGATCGTGACAAAATGAGCAAGAATTATTGTTTTATTTATACATGTTGGGTTTTTCAGACCAGGGTCAAGTCAAAGAACATCAGACCACAAAGTGCTCCATGTTGGAGAGCCAGCTTACAGAGTGACGGGACGCTGAAACTAGCAAAGCTAACTGGTGTCCAGCAACTTACACCCAGTGGTATTCCTCGCGAAAAAGACTTTATCATTACATTTGACTTGGAAATTTAACATTGACCAAAATAGTGTCGATGATTTTTGGATTTCCGGCCAACATTTGGATTACCTCCATGGCTATGAGCTAAGGATGTTTGAATATGGACGGTCAACAAGGCTGACTTTATATTGCATTATGTGGTCCTTTTTGTCACATTTATTTAATTGGATGTATTCCTTCAGTTACAGTACAGTAACATAAGACGTATTTGCATCATATTAAACCTTCATTCTGCACGTGTGAAGTCCAGTGAACCACAGTATTGGTGTTGCAGACGCATCCTGTACCTGCTGGATCAGAAGGGCTTGTTGCTTCTGGTGGATCAGAGCCTGCAGCTGGTTGGGGGACAGAAGCTGCTGTATCTGCTGTGGAGCCATCATAGCCAGAAACACCTAAGTATTCCAGACAAAAGGCGAGTGTCAAGTGTTAAACAGTAATAACCATCGAATGGGAATCTTTCCAATCCAATTACGACCAGCGCTGTCAACCGTTTGGTGAACATCGCAGTGTTGCATTGTGTCTTTGACCCCGAATGAGATGGGGAGACGGGCTGACCGGCTAATTAGCAACACAATTACATGCGTGTTGTGACTCTTAATCGAAGTGTATGGGTATTAATGAGGGCAAACACCCGCGGAATAATAACTGATCTGCACCGTTGCTGATTGAGTGACAAATAACGGCGGGATTGTGTGACAGAGCCACGTCACTGATTGTGGACACTCAATGTACACACAATCATCTCATCATGAATTACTTCCCTCCGCTGTTGCGGTAACAGTTGAATTGTTTTATGGCAAAGAACATTCTACATCACAGTTGTTAAATAGATATAATTTTATTTAATATATGTAGAAAAAAATGTCATACTGCTGTCATATACTGTATATGGCAATCATGCACATTTGTGCTGATGGCGGTAGTTCATACCATGTTCAAATGACACATATTCCAATTTCAGGGTTATTTTGTCTGTAGCTGGACTTCGTTCTATGTGTCTGGTGGAGAGATTTTTTACTTCCATGGTAAGTTACATTGGTTTAAGGTGAGATATGGCAGTGAGTGAACTGCAGGATGTGTATATTGTAAAGTTAAACCATATCACTGCTGAGTGGATGGTCCCAGGAAGGGTCTTATGAACTTAGAACGTGTGGCCTCTAAGAGTCTGTAGTCCGTTGCAGTGTGGCTTCAACTCTGACAGGTAAAGTGGAACAAACTCCGGGACTGTATAGTTTTTTTTTCTGCTTATTGGGTGGATGTTTGTTCGCAGTTTTTTTTTGTTGTTGTTGTTTTTTTAATTAAAGGGGCCTCAATATTTGCACCTTCAGCCTCCGTTGTTGGGGGGGAAAGCTGCTTCGTCTTCAACAAGGTGAGGTCGCCCTTTGCCCTGGATTTGCGGAGACACTATGGAGCCATTCTGTCTGATAGAGAGGTTTTTGGGACATCATGCACCTGACCACTTTTTGATCTGTGTAATGAAACAGAAATCTCCTCAATATTGAGCTCCTGTAATAAGAAATCTACGGTCTCCGTCTTCCTGATTCAACTGCGTCAATTTTTCCATTACAACCGTGTCGTCTTTACCGTTTTTGTGACAGATTGTCTCTGGCTCCTTTTGTAGTCAAACAGAAACAGCGACAATTGCCGTGACCGCATGACATGTAAAACAACCAAGGGCACCTAGAAATTGTGTATATTGTATGACAAACAACACACAAAAAAATTGTTTTACTTGTTCTGTGTATGTATTGGTGGAAAAAAACATATAGTTTATAATTTGATCAGTTTAAAATGTATGATATCTCTTTTTTTCTACATATGAAATGTCATTTGCTGTACGTACGTGCAGAGGCTGTGACCTGGTGTTTTTTTTAAGTTTCAGTGAAGCCTTATTATTTCTATATCGGTGTAATATCTTGGATGTAACGACAAATGGAAACAGGAGGGATCTGAAGTTTATAACCTTTGTCATCAGTCCTTCGAGATGATACCACAAATGTTTCAACCAGACAGATAAGACACCAGAACGACAATAAAACAAAAAGGAACTAAACTCTACTCAATTCTCAGAACTTTAGCTCCATGAAGACACAAAACAATTTACTGATTATTATTGCACTAACGTGTCAGAAGTGAGCAGTGCAGTTTAACTTATCCCACCACATACCTCTGACATTTAGAACAATTTTATTTTAGTTTGAATAAATTATCTAAGAGAATTATTTCTGAATGTATTGTAAGAAATAAGAATACTTGCAGCTTTAGTCTTACACTTTCTGTGTCTTTGCTGAATCTTTTTGTCGAGGCACTGACATCTACTGTAGCTGACTTCACTAAATCACTGAATAACAGATTACAACAGCGAGGCCCTTCTCTTTCATGAGACAAACCCATGTCTTCAATGTAATCTCCATGTGTAACATTTTAGAGTTTTCACACTGCAAAACTGTCATATTGAAATATAGGGCTTTGAAGACAGGGATTACACACACGCAGACAGGTTGTGACACTGTCACTTGCTATGGTCATTATTTTGGCTGAAAATGACAAAAGAAATAACATGTTTAAATATGCACATGAAGCTGCTCGCAGACCTCTAATTATTGACAGTGACTAGTGTTTCTTATTTCTTTTCTTCTTATGTTGTTAAAATGATTCACGCTGGTTGAAGTTTAAGGCCATTACAGGCCCAGATTTTCAAAGTGAATCAAGAGAACAAGACAAGGATGAAACTGACAAGATGAGGAGTTGTGTGGAAGAAGAAACGGTGCTGGCCAGGCATTTGTCATCCGGTTGTTCCATTGATCCCCCGGATTAAGATTCCCGAGGATGGAATCGCAACGGACAACCATAAAATGGCGTTTGGGCCCTGCTTGTTCGCCTTTCGCTTGGCCGAGGTCAGCAGACAAATTATTCCTCCCTGGCTCCCTGACATGCAAACTAATAATTAAGGACAAACAGAGCTCTGCGTGTCGACTCCCACCTCGGGTCAGATCGCACATAAAGTCCCTGTCCACGTCAACCCGACCTCTGTGTTTGCAGTCCCGTCAGAGGACGTCCAATGTGGAGCTGACTTGTGGTATTTCGCTTGACATCTGTTTGCCAAAGACTGTTCTCTTTCCCGCTTATGAAGAGGAGGAGGAGGAGGAGGAGGGGAGGATGAGGAGCAGGCGGCGGATGGAGGTACCTGTTTATGGTGGAGACTCTGCCAGTTTTCACCCCTCACTCCACTGCAGGACTCCCCATTAGCAACTCTCTCCGCTGCGCCGTTGCCTGCGCGACTGAGCAGGCTGCTGGCCGGGGTTTGACGGGCTGCCGTGGGACCGAGGGGAGACTCAGGCATCCCAGGTCAGGTCCTTAAAAGGAAATACCCAACGCTATTAGTAAACTCTAACATCCAGTAGATACAGTTCAGCATCACTGCCACATTACACCTTTCTGCGGTTTTGAAGTAACCACGTGGCAAAATAGATAACTCATTTGTGACTTTGAAAAATACCAATGCTGGTGAACAAAAGAATCTGTGCACAACTGAAAGAAGCAATTCAAGGCTTCAAATCCAGTGGAATGCTGTAAATGACATCCATAGCAGCACAGACTTGAATAAGTTAACACGTGCCAGAAAGCGACAAAAAAACACAACCCATCACATCTACGATTGAATTTGACCTCCAGTACTAACTCTCAGCAACAAACCTGAGGAAAATCTGATCACGCAGTCATGACAGACAGCTCTCTGAATGCCGTCGCGTCGCGCAGGGAAGAAGGAAAACTACGTACCATTCAGGTGAACAGTGGAAGTCGGAGCAGCCAGGCAGTGTTGATGTCTCCCAGTCCCGCAGGTTGGAGCGAGGAGAGTGAGAGAAGGGCTCCAGCTGTGTGTCTACCTGAGGAGGGAGGAGGAGTCATACCATCAGTCAGGGATTTAGACAGTGAGATAGGAAGTTGATTACCAGGCTCAGAAAGAAACAGGGGGGGGGAGGAAAAAAATGGTTCCAAATCAGCTAGAGCTGCTACAGATCATTTTTTAATTTCAGGCTTAAAATAGTTTTAAAGTAACAGTGTCTCCAGATTTGCTGTGAAAAATGTTGTTCCGCATTCAAGGTCCACTCGAAATTCCCACCAACCAACAAAGTTGGTTACTGCATTGCAGTAATGTAAAATGCAGTTTATATTGTGAGATCATATTATTTGACATGATAAATATTAAAATCACAGGAGATATTCATATATATATATGAATAGACATAGGAGGAGGGAAGAGAGAGAGAGGGAGATCAGTTGTACAACCGTCGCATTACTTTCCTTTGTTGATATTCATAGACGTACACAATCCAATAACATTAGAAATAAATAAAACAAATATCCCCAATCGAGGCATCGTTTATCGTCTTTAATGGTAAAACCAAAGGGCCCTTTGAGAAAAGACAAGTATAGTTGTCCGCGACTTTATTTAGACATGAGGAATTCAAACAACAAAAGCCACCACTGTCAAACTGTTATCAAAGAGCTATTTACAGTGGTGCGGTGCACCTTTTATTTGAATAGCACACGAGCACGCATCTATGAAAAACAAACAAAGGTGGTTTAATTTGGGCTGCTGATAAGCTGCGTCTTCCCCCCCGGGTGCAAAAGTTCAACACAGGTACAATTCAGCTCCTCTTGTTTTTAAGCATTTGTGTTGGGCGTCGCTCGATATGTTGCCACTCTGGGTACAACGCATTGTTTCAATTCTTCTTTTATCCATGCCAACTTTGTCCTATAGCAGTTTCTTTTACCGTCAGCCTGCTCTTTATAGCAACAAAAAAAAAGGTGTTTCATACAGACTGCGAGTGCAGCAGAGGCCAGGCTGTGATAACATCAAGACGTGTTCTCCTTTGGTGAGATGAGATGGAAATCGGGGTACGGAACAAAAAGCCTTGAATACATAATTTTTTTATATTTAAGTGTTTATTTAAGATTGAAGAAAATGATATGCACGTAAACAATGTGGACTAGAACATGGCAAAGACAGACTCAAGAGCAATTAATGATAGAAATGTAGATATTGCTACCGAGGAAACTTTCTGCCACCTACTGGAATAGTATTTACCTGTCCTGAAGTATTTAATGGGATAAAAAGTGATGTGCCTTTGTATATTCAGAGACAGGAAAAACCTTCCTGTGTAGTCCCCGCTTTGATTTTGTTCTAATGCCCCAAGGCACTTCAGGGGTGAAATTAAAATTTGACTATATGTAAAGCAAGGGGTTTATTAACTCTTATGTTGACCGGGGGAACACACGCCAGCAGCCGGACCGCCTGAAACCTTGTGTCGTGAATCTGCCGTCATATGACCCGTTCATGCATTTCCCTCCCAGGTTATTCACCTCCCAACAGTGCAAGTCTGGGTGTCAGGGGGTCAACTGCTGCGCCTTGGCCCGTCATGTGAAACACCGCCATACGAGTCTGGTTGGCAGGGACACAGTAATGTGTCATCATCCAGCCGGGGGATTGGACCCAGCCCACGTGGACACTGCGAGGCAGGTCGCATGGTCGAGTCCAGTCCAGAGAACTCCGTCCGATACCTCCATGGTTCCTGCAGAGGGCACAGTGGCTCCACCCAGCCCAAAGAGCAAGTCTCACAGAGCCTTTCCCCGGGAAGCAGCGTCTCCCCATCCAAGTCACTTTGCACCGCTCCCTCTCCCTCCTCCCTCTGGCCTTCCTGTGCTGCCTGAAGTTCCCCAGCTGGAAGTCTCTCAGGTAAGCGTGGTGGACGTTCGTGCGCGTCTAGGGGAGGGATTGTCTGAGGCGCCCATCATGTCATCTGGAGGACGCACTGGGGTCGGAGAGGATGCTCCCAGCATCAGGCATTTCTTGTGCCAAAATATCCCTGCTGCTCTCCTCTGTGTCAGATGGGTTGTGAAGTTCTTTTAGATATGAAGTGTCCGTCAGATGTTGCCGTGTTCTTTCTTCCTCTGTATTCATTGTTTATTTTCTACTGTTCTAATGCATTTTAAAGTATCCTGCCTGTATCAGATCCCACATCCTCCGACAGATTGGTTCTATGCTGCTGGACATAACGCGAGATATATATATATCATATCAAATATATAATTATATCTTCCCTGACGGCCTGTACATGCTTTTATACTGTTCCTATCCAATTCAGAGGAGGGGGGTCGCCATGCCTCTGTTAGGACACAACTCTCTTACTCACTTTTAAAATATGTATTTTATTTGCTCAGTAAGATTGAGAACTTGAGACTTGACATGCCACTCTGTTACAGCGGTGAGATAAACACAGGAAGTAAAACAAACGCATTGCATTACAGCAAACTGTAATACTAGTGTCCACTGTTGAATCTTGATACGGAATGAGCAGATAAAAGACAGTGACGGAGCTGCAGCGGCGGGTTGGACGTCTGCTATGTTCACTTCCTCATGATTGTCCTGAGGGCAGCTGAGGTGTGGTTCTTCATCCAGAGGCTCGCTGATGGAAGGCATGGGTGGGGGCAGCAGTTTGCCCCTGCTTGCCGAGGGCCTCTTGCCCGCACTAAAACCCGCGTCCTTGTTTCTGCCTTTGGTGGCCCGCGCCCCAGCCTGGACGGCCCTCAGACAGTGCATGTACAACGCCACCTCGTCGTCTGAGTCGGACTCTGCCGACGCGCATGTGGAATGCTGGTTTTCTCACCATGCCAGTCATTGCACCATCAGAGAGTTACAGTAAAATATTTTGGAGGTTTAAAAAATGTGTAAATATAGACATCATGTGACCCATTGTGGGCCAAAAGCAACAAAACACAAATAGCTGCCATGGTTAACGTCACTGCTTCTAGTGCAAATACCATTATAACTTCTCAGAGAGTAATTGGTTCAGGTTAGACAAAAACTTTGGTAAAAACACTTTGGTATAGTGTTGATGTAAGAAAACGTGTTAATCATCGATCCATATCGTAGATGCTCAGCCTGAAAGTAGGAGGAGGATATTTATCTCTTCCTGAACTTAGACTACTGTACATAGTTTGAGTCCCTTCTGGCCTATTTATAGTGCCGGCCCTTGCAACAATGTCATCTGTAACACGACTCCATCTGTTAAGTCAGAGCAAGTTGAATGTCAGTCGCCAGAAGCAGAAGCGCTCGCACTCCACTCCCCGCTGACTCTCTCACAGAGAGCCCCATGGAGTCCATGGGAGAGCCGAGACTTTCGGAGGCCTGCAACCTCTTGGAAGTGCCCGGCCTCAGCTCCTTGGATGTGGACAGTGACGAGGGTGAGGTGGTCGTCGGAATCAGGCCCAAGTTGTCTCCGCTCCCGCGGAGAAGGAGCTCGGTCGATGACGAGGACTGTGGGCCCGAGCCGGCCCACTGCGGCTCCAGGAGAGTGTCCTTTGCGGATGCCAAAGGCCTCACTCTGGTGCAAGTGAAGGAGTTTGACGCGCGGGACGTGCCCAAGCTGCCAGGGTATGACTCCTCTGAGGGTGAAGGTAAAGAGACGGTGGACTACTCCCTGTCGCCCCTCACTTTCTCCCTTCCACTGTCCACTGAGGAGCTGTTCGTCAAAGTGCGGGACCAGAAATTAGAGTTGGAGACGGTCGAGCTACTTCCCGGGACCACAATACTGAAGGGTGTGATCCGCGTCCTCAACGTCTCCTTCAATAAGGCAGTATACGTCCGAACCAGCTTGGACACCTGGTGCAGCCACTTTGACCTCCTGGCAGAGTACATCCCCGGCTCCAGTGACGGCCTGATGGACGCTTTCTCGTTCAAGCTCACCTTAGTGCCCCCGTTCGGGGAGCGGGGAGCCAGGGTGGACTTTTGTCTGCGGTACGAGACTCCCGCTGGGACGTTCTGGGCCAACAATGACGACAGGAACTACGTGCTGTTCTGTCACCAGATAGCGAAGGACAAACCACAGACGGAAAACGTGAACAGGAAAAGCTGCCTCAAGACTGTCAGGTGAAGATTTGTGTGATTTGTGAAGCGTAAAGGATTTTGAAATGTTAATACTGATGAGAATTGATCTATTTATGAGAATCTTGTATGGAAGAGTAGACAAAATTGGCTATGAATGAACTTGATACAAATGAAGTTGCAGTTGCATTTATTGTTTTTAATTTTGTTCCTCATTAAAAGCATTGATACTACAAACTATCAAATTCTAAATGTAGAGCAAAAATTAGGCAGATTTATTTAAGTTTAGTTAAGTGGAGACTTGTAGTTTGAAGCAAATCATTTCAACATATCGTGTGTTTAAAGATTCTCTGTAGTATTTTGCTTTGTCGCATCATGTGGTTTGTTGACTGGTGAGAGTCATAAAAACTACACGAGTCATAATTTGATCTTGTTGATTCGCAGTCAGACCTTCTCGTCTGTGGAAAACACTTCAGCCGTGGAAGCTTCATCTCAGGAGAATATTCAAGCAGGTGAATATGTATTTTACTGGCTGTGAACTCTTTTTTTTTAAAGAATGACATGAAAATAAATGTATAATTTCTCTTTTCTCCAGTTGTGTCAAAAAATGGAGAGGAAGTGAAAACTACGAAGGCCATGCAGATCTCTGATGGTCAGACAGGAACATCACAGAAATGTGGACAGAAATCACAGGTGAGTGGGAAAAAAAGCATTTCTATAGCATTTCTTTCTCTTCATCATTATTCTGCCCTTAAAAACCAAGGCACAGCAGTCCAACTAATATATTTACCAATAAATCATTTTTTTATGTTTTTAATTATGTTTTGCCTCAGACTTTCTAGTTGGCAAATATGCATATTCAATGGAACAAGATACATTCCTGCTTGCAACACAATTGTATTTGTGGGTTAAGGGAGTATGACACTATGTCCTGTGATTGAAAACCTACCTGACACAATCTAGTTGATATCCTCATGTCATAAAATCCTTCTCATTAGAGGCAGTTCTTTAAAATCGATGAAGCCATGCCTGGTTTTCTGACTCAACTTGCAGGTTTGATGTACTATTAGCCATGAAAGGGAACTTAAAGGCACCATGGCGTGTTCAGGGGGAACAGGGGGAGCAGAAACCTTAACATGAGCCTCGGTGCGCCGTCTGAGAGAAGGTCACATGACTGCAGCCTGAGCAGCACCAGCGTGTACACCGTGTCCTGAACACGTACAGGACACGGTGTACACGCTGTTCGCACTTCCTCATAATGTCAACTCATGTGTCTCACATGTTGTCATGCATGCCATTTGGATTTACTCTTACGTTTCATGAAAAAATGCAGGGAAGCTCTGTATTTAATCTGAGCACGCTTCCCTTTAAGGAAAACAGCAAAACTGTTGTGCGAGCTCGCTGAAATGAACCTTTCCCCTGTTGTTGACGGACAGGCCGAGAACAGGCGATACAGCACCCGAAGAAGTGGCAGAAAGGCTGCGCGGATGGCTCGGGTGAGGGACGTCTTTGCCCAGAGAGGGAGCGACACTGGGAGGAGTGGATCGCCTCCGGAGGCAAAACAGGCAGCACCGGAAGAAATGGAAAAGCACTCAGGCGAGCCACCGTTGTCCAAGGGCCGCAGCGAATCAGAACGCTCTCAGGTTGTTTCGGAGTCTCTGGTAGGATGCAGCAAATCCCTCCACGATGTTCTGCACGATGCGTCACCGGCAAATGACATCGCATCCAACGGCGAGCCAGACAAATGTGCGGGCAAAGATTTGGCTGACTCGGCCACAGTGCCAGGTGGCGAGAGTGCCACGGATACCCCAGACAAAGAATGCAAAACTACTGACAAGTCTGTGTGTGGAGCTGAGGGGGGAAGTCAGAAGCAACGCAAAAGTTGTAAATCCACCAGCAACACTGCAGCCGGACCAGATGACAGTCTTATTTCAGGGGCGATTAGCGAAAGCCTTGTTGGCCAGCGGGACGGCTTCACATTTGGAACCGTGGTGGCTCCGCTGTATCGTCAGATGTTTGGCAGAGAAGGAAGTGAAAGCCAAAGTGCTGGCGACTGGGCAAATCCTACACTGAACAGCGGGGACTTGACTCACACTGAGGGAAGGGAGAGTGGATGCAGCGTTCCGACAGATGTTAGAGGTGCTGATGACGACGTTCGGGGGAATGTGATTAGCACTCCGGAATCAGACCACGAATGCTCAGACGCCACTCCGAATAGTCCTCCCGCTGAGGGGGGACGGACGAGTGCGAGCGCGACAGCGGGCGACGTCCTGGTCTGTGCAGAAACTCTGCAGGATCAGGTTGAGACCATACATTTAGACCAGAGATGCTCAGCTACATCTGAAGTTCCAAAAACTCTATTTGGAGATACAGATCTACGTCCACGCGCCGAAAACATTTCACATCCAGACTCGCTGAGCGCACAGACACCCGCTCAGAGTTCACACCAGCGGGGAGAAGCACAGGAAGACGATCTGGCATGTGACCTCCACAATGGGTCCACAGCAGAATCAGCACAGCGGGCTCAGCTTCCAGAGCGTGTGTGTTCACAGATTAAAACTGACACGGATGACACAGCTCCACAAACTGGAGCTCAAGAAGTCACGGCCAGCGGAGGAACTTCATCTCTGCCAGCCCAGCCCTCTCGGAGTGTCTGTGACGAGACAGGCCAACAAACCGGGGCTGGTGAAGAAAACGATGAGTGTGTGAATGGGTCGAGCGAAGAAGACGGCGAAAATATTACAGTATTAACAACCAGGCCACCTCCAGGGGTGGATACGCTTTTAGAACCTTTAAATCTTAACCAAATCCATCAACCAGCTCCAAAAGAAACTGTGAATATCTTCATTTCTAGAGGTCAAATTGCAGATGGAAGGACGGGTAATGTGGAAGAACGAAATATGTTGACTAACAGCTCGCATGATGATGAGACAAAACATTCAGCAGAAACTGAAGTTAGTGACGAGGATGACGAGTGGATGACAAAAGCGATGGGACGTGAAAATCTGCTAGGAGATGATGACTTGTCCGCGGAGGTGAAAGATGCAGACACTTTAAAAGATGGACCGATGTCAGTGGTCTTCCAACAGGAGCGCTTGATCTCAGACACTGCTGAGGCGAAAGACTGGGAAATGATGGTGGAAGAGGAGGAGAGGAAAATATTAAAGGATCAGGATGAAAGCGAGGCCATACGTTTAAAAGAAGACACCGAAACAGAGCAAGGAGGACAGTCGGAGGAAGCAGGGACAGAGACAGCGTTGGAAAACAGAAACCCAACGGAGAGGGGGAAAGCAAAAACACAAGGAGAACTATTTGAGGAGCTCACAGCTGCAGGAGAGAACGGGACAGAGGCCGGAGATACTGTCGACAGAGTCGGAGAGGAGGAAATTTGGGAGGTGGTGGTTGGAATATATCGGGAGAAAGAATTAGAATATGTGAAAACTGAAGAGGAAGAAGAAGATAAGGAGATTGAAGAGAAGAGAGAGGAAAAAAAGGTCAATGTTGGCAGGACCAATGTCCAAGAAGAGGAGGAGATAGGAGGGGAGGAAGAAATGGATATCTATTTGGACAATGGAGATGTAGTGATGTTGGGAGATCAAGAAATGCCAAGGGAGGAAAACCTAGAAGAGGAGAATCCAGATTACAAGGAGGAGATTGTAGTTGATGAAGCAGAAGACTCAGAGGGCATGACAATAGAGGACGGGGAAGATGAAGTGCCGTGTTTTGAAGAGAGGATAGATATTACACAAAACAAGGTCGAGGATGGTTTATCTGCTCCGATGAACAGTGTGAAGGACAAGAGAGGAAATGAACAGCGGGGAAATGCACACACTCCAACTGAAATTGATCTTTGCGAAGTGGAGAATCTCGCACCTGACCGATCACAGGCCGAGACTGTTGTTTCCTCCGCTGCACAGGGAGATTCGTGCATTTCAACAGGTGAACCCGAAAGTGACCCAACGGGTCACGACTGCGCGTCGGCAGAGTCCGACTCAGACGACGAGGTGGAGTTGTACATGCACTGTCTGAGGGCCGTCCAGGCTGGGGAGCGGGCCACCAAAGGCAGAAACAAGGACGCGGGTTTTAGTGCGGGCAAGAGGCCCTCGGCAAGCAGGGGCAAACTGCTGCCCCCACCCATGCCTTCCATCAGCGAGTCTCTGGATGAAGAACCACACCTCAGCTGCCCTCAGGACAATCATGAGGAAGTGAACATAGCAGACGTCCAACCCGCGGCTGCGGCTCCGTCACTGTCAAGTGGAGAGGAGAGCGTCCGCAGACATGTTCCCCGGTTTTCCTGCAGCAATATCGCAAAAACTTTGTTGTACACCACCTTGGTTGCGGTATTTTTAATCGTGGCTTACCATTATGATTTCCTTGCCTGTTTTGGCCTCTACTTGATATCGGTGGGTTGGCTCTGCTGTCAAGGGAGAGAGACAACCAGGGAAGAACAACAACAGAGTAAAGTGAAATAAATTGTAATAGAAAAATGGAAAAAAGTATGTTAATTAGTGAAAATGTTGACTTGATACACACAAATGTTCTCCATCACACCACTTGATATTCCCCTGCTTATTAATGGTCTGTAGAGAAGAATAGAGGGACAATAAATCATACAACAGTGAATAAGGGCATTGATTTTAAGATATATCAAAATGTGTGTTCCCTATGGGAGGACGTAAAACTCTCTGATGTCAAGAGTACGAACCAATTTTTCTTTATGCTTGACTGTACGTAAACCTTTTGTGTCGACTCAGCCAACAGGCTGCGGACCACTGCTCACGCTGACCTCTTCTGCAGGGCGAAACTCAGCAATGTGCTCTGTGCGTGTGCGTTTGTGTGCGTGCGTGCGTGCATGTGTGTGTGTGTGTCTGTGTGTGTATGTGTGTGTGTTTAACGACTCCTGAGCATCCTAGTATTTGTGCAGATTACACTTAGTTTTCACAAGTCTGGAATGAATAAATGTTACCGTGGACAAACAATTGAATGTGTTCATGTGTTTCTGGTGTGTGGGAAAAAATGTTATCTCATTTTTTTTTTTCACCAGTTATCTTTTTTTTCTTTTTAAATATGACTGGCATCAAGCGGAAGAACACGAATATCAGCCTTTATTTTCATACCATTTAGATACAGGGTCAAAGTCAATTTGTGTACATGAACAAACTGCTCCCGGGACAGAGCAGAAGGAAATAGCTTATTCCATCTTGTTCCATCCCTCTTTTCTTCCCCTTCTCTGGGAAAGAATGTCAGGCTTCTGTCCAAGATGAAGTTAATCCAAGTCGAGGATAAACCACGAGCCAAGTCCGTGTGCATTTCTGACATTCTGTCTTTAGTGTTAATCCATAGCGGTATGTCAAGTAAAGCTCCTCTGACACCTGCCGATGCCTGTTCAATGCAGTTAAGCAATTTCGTCTCAGGATGAATGAATAGAGGGTCAAATGGAGTCACTCGTATGCAGCACGTAGCTCCTGCTCCCTGTTTGAACTCTGGCTTTTTGCTGTGTTTGGAGTTGAACACAGCTGCAGTAATGTTCTCGCCTGGGGATTCCAGGGCAGCGCGCCACGAGGATTACCTCTCCCTTTTGCCAGAAAAACATTTTTAGTCACCCACGGAAACACAAAACCCTTTTTTTGATGAGTCCAGCATGACACAGAAGGTCATATCTATCTCTTCAAAAGAGAATTAGTGAGAATTAATCACATTCCTTACTGTTTAAATTCCAAATACAGCCTGCCTGAAATGTACTTTTATATAGATTTGAAGAGTATCAGGAGAGAAGAAATAAACTTCTGCTTCAGGTCTGGTTGTCTGGTTTGGTTACTATTTACCATATGCAACAACATCTATTCGAACAACTATACCACAGTGGAAATTTTGCTTAATTTCACTGCTTTTAAAGCCGTTTACAATTGCACGATTATAAACAGCATTTAGCTTTAGTCTCCTTGCAAAATACTTCAGTCCAAAACAAATACTCATTCGAGTGCTTAGCACAACTTACTGTGATTTGGCACAGATGCTGCAAAGACCTTTGGAGAACTGCCCGAGCAAGTGAGATAATCAGATTAGGCCCAGAAATGGGTTGTGGTCAGCAGAACATGTTTCTAAGTGTGCGAGTGGAACTCGATATTTTGTCCTGTGCAGGGGGGATTGTGTGAGGAGAGGCCATTGGTCGTTATTAGATTTGTTATGTTGAGGCTATAGTGCACATTATTCAGGTGCATTAGACATCTCGAATCTTTCTAAGAGGGAAGGGAATCATCTTAAAATAGACAACAAAATGAAAACCCCACACACGAGTAATGATAGATTATTTTGAGAAAGTAAAAACTCAAAATTAAAACATTGAACATCAGCCTGAGAGGGATTTTCAGTCACCCAACTGTGGCCAATATAACAAAGCTACATCAAAATAGTTGGACAAACTGTTGGCTGTCAACAAAATTATCAACTATCTACTGTATATAGGAAAGACATGTCAATTATTAGCAGCACTGAACATCCAGTCATTTCAGAATTTGAGGCTTCTGGTAGGGTGACCTCTACGAAACAAAAACATATGCAAGCAATCATTTTACTTTCAGTATGAGAAATTTAGAAACCATAAATGTGTGTTGGGTTTCGTTCTTGTGCATCATAATTGACTTGTGATATCCGTGTATATTGTGCAACAAATGAGATATGACCATACACATCACTCTGTGTGATTGACAGGGTTACGTTTAAAGGGGTTCAGAATTTACAGCTGTGAAAATAGGATAAACAAGAATGAATTTTCAGATACAACAATTTTGTCCTGCTTTAAAAGTTGAATTCGGTATGAAGATAGGACAACTGTATATGTAGTTGTATCTAAACCTCTCTTATCTAGTCTGATTCTTTTTAATAGTTAAATACTTATTAATGCTTTATTAATGTTATTAATGCTTATGACAGAACACAACTCCCAAAAATAACACGTAGCAGAGGATGGCTACTGAACTGTTGACTGCAGATGTGCCTGCCCATTGCTCTGTGATACTGTGATGGATGTAATTACACCATAACACTGTTCTAGGTATTAACGGAGCGTCATTATGTGAGAGCTGGAAAAGAAATCAGATGGGCCTGCTGAATTAGAATTTATGGCATTGTTTACCATTGTAATTTGTATGTTTTTAATCTGATACTTTGAATTTTCCTATATACAGTGTGACTCCGATCATAAATCATCAATTTCCATGCGAATATTTGATTAAATAAACATGGCGATGTCTCTTATACTCCATATGTATCAAGGTTGCACTGAAATACCTCCTGCCATTAAACATTGATCTATATACTCACAGTACATTTGATTTATCGCTGCAGTCATGGACATGGCGGCATCTGTTAGTGTGCAAATTAAGGCATTTGGCTGCCTGCAGTGTTTAGTAGCTATTGGACACTGTAGTCATCATCCGAACATGTGATGGGTATAGGGGTCAGCCAACATGCTCTGATGATACTGAACCTTGCCAGGTGAGCTCCACCTGCACAACTAATAAATAATGATTAATTTTCTCATGGGTTTTGTTGCAAGACCAAAACACATGGCATTAAGTCAAATAACAGGATGATTTCATGTTTAACGAATTGCAACGGAGGGGCGACGCATATCCTGTGCACTACAGTCAATGACATCACCAATCATGGGATATCATATAATTTATTTTTTGACCAATATTAGCTTTGGTTTGTCTCCATAGCACTATGAGGATATATTTTTGTTGACCACTGTGTGTGTGTGTGTGTGTGTGTGTGTGTGTGTTGACATAACTTTAGGAGGTGTGGAATTTACATAATGCTTCTGAATGCACCATAGTGCGCACTCGGACTCGGGTACTTTTCCAGGCCTGTGATTGGACGACGGGCTGTCAGTTCTGCGCCGTGCCTTTCGGCGTCCACCAATCACATCGCGTGTTGTTGGCCGGTGCACCGGTTCGCCGGTCGAGTTGCAGCTCTGAAAGGGGGAAGCGAGCGTCGGAGGCAGCTTCGGCGGTGCGCTGCTATGGACCCCAGGGACAATGTCGAGACGGGAGAGACGGAAGACCACCCGGAGCCCTTCTACGTGCCGATCCCGGAGGAGGCGCCGCACAAGAAGGAGCAGGAGAAGCTGTCGGGGGTCGTCAAGAGCGTCCACAGAAAACTGCGCAGGAAATACAGAGAGGGTAAGCAGCCGCGGCGGGCCCCTCTCCCCGTCTGTGGCCCTGCGGCCGAGTGGCTACCACTCGTTCTCCACATGCGGTCGCTCCGTCGCCACTCGGTCGTCCGAACGCTGCTCGTCCCGCTCGCTGACCCTCCCGGCGGACGCGCCGCGTGTGGAGGCAGACTCGAGGCCCGTTGAAGCTGCTCGACGTGAACACAAACAGCCGCTGCGAACGTCGCTGCTGTTCCATCTCTTGTCCCTGAGTGGGAACGTGCATCGCGTCTCCGTCCGCAGCTCCACGACGAGAGACACCGTGTCTGTGCACGACGAACGAGTCCTCTTGTTGCCCCAGTTTATGGCCAATAAATGATAAACGTCTGTTGACTGAACAAACACGCGCTGGCAGCTCCTGCGACCAAATGACCTTTTATTGACGAGCACTAGGTATTATTCAGAACCAGATAACATATCTGAAGGTTTCTTACATGAGTTATTGGCTTGCTGTTAAGAGTACGGCTTAATATCACAGTATCAATAATACATTTCATGATATAGTATTTGCAGAACATCCAATACCGTAGATCACAGAATTCAATATTTAAGAAAATATATATATATTAATAGTCATTGGTTTGAGTGGGTAGTCAGCCCAAATGTGTCTCAAACGTTTAAAGCTACAGTGTGTAAGAAGAACTTATTCACAGAAACTGAATATATTGTCCATAACTATGTGTTCATACATGCATAATCACCTGCAACAAAGAACCGATGTTTTTTCGTCGACTCTGAACGAGTTAAATATAGTTTACATGAGGGGGACCTGACCTCCGTGTCAGTCGCCACGTTCGCTACGCCGTGTTGAATACATTCGTTGCACAAAACGGTTCCAGAATACGTCGCATTCGCTTTGAATTTTCAGCGCTACCGGAAATGGAATCAGCTAGTGCGCCACCATAAAGTGTCCCCTGTCGGTTGCTCAGATGGCTGCCGTTTGCATCTTTACCACCAGATGCCGCCAGAAAATAAAAAAACCAAACATTTCAGAGAGTCAAGAATCATGAGGTGTGGGGTGCCACATGATAGTATACTGGGCCCTTTATTTTTTTCTAATCCACATACATGTTTAATGTGTGTGTGAATGGGGGGATGAGACTAATACAGAATAAATACATTTTAAAGTGCTTCAAGTGGTTGACAGATCAGGAGAGCAATGCTATATATATATGCTGTCCGTTTACTCTTTACAGATCCAAATCATTGCCTCTTTACAAGAGGCAGGAATTGAGTGTTTCACAGAAAGTGGCTTTAAAGAAGTGCTTGGAAAAATACCAAGTGGTGTATTCAATTGATATTTTTTTTAGCTTTTGTGACTGAGGCAACACGAGACTGTTGACATAGCTCCACTGTCGCCTGTTATTTATTTGCCGATATTTGTTGATTTAGTTATCTTTGCTTTGCTGTCTTGTTGTTGTTTTGTTCTTTATTTTGTGGTGTGTCAACACTTATTATTCTAGACAACCACAATGGAAATGTGCCTTCGGGGCATTATTGTGCTTTTTGTCCTCTGTGATTTTTTATTAATTTTAAAGTTCGATTTTGAAGTAATCCAAAATAATTCAGATACAATTGCATTTTTATTGTAATCCAATGGATTAGGTTACTGATTGGAATTAAATTCTTATTCAGCAAATGAATATATTTCAAAATAATTTGACCTGACCTTGCCCCTAGAAGGTTAATCAGTGAGAATTAAAGTTTGACACCACCTAAGAGGCAAGATGGAGAAGATGTCGCTGGAGAAAATCTATTCTTACTCTTTATTTCTAGAGAATTGTCTCCCATTTGATGCTTACAAAAAAAACAACTGATGTCTAAACTAACAGTTTGGAAACTGCTTCTAGTAAGAATTTACTCAGAAGAGATTACACTGCTCCTGAATCTGATTCTTCAGAAGAACTGTTCAAGTTCACCTGGGAAGCTGCTCTGGACTCTCTCATCTGCCTTCGTCTCTAAGGAGTCCTAACTGTGTGCACCTACATTTATCAAAACTGCTTTGAGCCATTCATTATGAGGCGGTCACAGCTCTTTTAAAGCTGTAGATATTGTATCACGGTTGTATTTGCACAACATTCACCACCAGCAGCTGTCTGTCCTGAGAGCACAGACCTCCGTCTTGTTTCCTGTTATGAGACAGCCTGGATAGGAGCTTGTGAAAAATGGGAAGTTTGGAAAAAACCCTTTCGCAACACCTCAGCACTGCTGAACGACATCTGAGCTCCGGAGTGCTCGACGTGTTGATTGCTAAAAGAAGCAACTGACATTTCACGTTGTAGCGGTGACAGAGAGGTTTTGTTGTAGGGCTGCAACTAACCATTATTTTCATTGTTGATTAATCTGTTGATCATTTTCTCGTTTTAAACTGTCATAAAATGATGAAAAAGTCTATTGTGTTCCCCACACCCCCAAGATTATGTTTTTTTTCGTTTACACCAAAGATATTAAGTTCACTGTCAGAGTGGAAGAAAGAAACCAGAAAATATTCACAATTCATTTCCCCCTTTGTTTTCCCCTAATAACGACTTATCGATTAACTGTTGCAGCTCTAGTTTGCTGCAGCCTTGAGCTCGCAGTCGAAGGCTGTTTGCCGTTTTTGAAATGCCTACCGATGCTGAAGTGCTCTGGATTTTGAAACCTTTGCCACAAGGCCTACCCACACAGAGGCTTTGTGCTGTTGCTGACGCTGCACTCTGTTTTCATTTTGTCTTTCTCAGGAAATGCGTAGTCCTACTGCAGGCTGTGTAGGAGGGGAACACAAAAAAGGCAAATTCATGATAGGTGCAAAGTCTTGGCATCAGTCGATCTTCCTCATGCTTCTAGTAGAACAGCAGCACAGCAGATTTGACTTGCGTATAAAAGCCACAAATGTCATGATCTAGGTTGCATCTTGCTTGAATGCCTGGCTGGGTTTGTCCATTTGACTGAATTAAAAACATTAGAGTGGAGTTGTACCAATATAGCCACATTGTCTATTATCAGTGTGTAGTAAGCTGTTGCTGTTATGTGTCTTACTTTTCCACCTTTAAAAAACACCCCACAACCGAGATCACAGTGCTTTAACTCCACTTTGAACCAAGCGTGTTTAATCAGAAACGATTCAGTGTCAGAGGGACTAGCTGGTTGTTTTGGTTGTAGTCGTCCCACTAGCAGACCTCATGATTGGTTAATAAGTAAAGCATGATCTGGTAGGCATGGCATTGAATCACAGCAGTCATGCTTTCAGAGCCCCGCTGTTTACCACCACTCCTCTTGTTGTCCTTTCATTTCTGCAAATCTGATAGAGAGAGTTTTTCCTCGGGGTCATGGGATTTCTCCCTTATCGGCCTGTCTGCCTGCGCTACAGGCTGTAAACTTCTGAGCAGCTGCGAAGATGTGCTGAAGGGAATTTTTTTGTAGACATGATTGCTACAGTGGAATTACTTTTTAGAGGGCGATTTTTTTTTTTTTAGGAGAACAAATCCACTTCTGTGCTGGCAGAGGCGAGTAAACATGGAGGCAGTGTAGCAGCAAACGGGGGCTCAGCTTTCTCAGCAGATATTTCCAGAAGAGGAAAAAAATCATGCTTTGGCTCAAAGTTGGATGACCGCAACTGGCAATGGGGGTTGTGAATGTCTACCACTTGGATGTGTAGAGACATGACAGACTGGACGAAGACAAAAAAGTAGGACTTCAGCCTGGACAGTGGGTGATACCAGTAGCTTGTGCTAACTTTAAGTGCTAATTTATTCTTCTAAACTGTGAGCTCGGATTTATGTATTTGTTTTTAAGCTTTTGTCCTGATTTGCTTTTTTGTTTTCCCCCTCAGTGGGCGATTTTGACAAGATCTGGCGCGAGCACTGCGAGGATGAGCAGACACTGAGTGAGTACGCGCTGGCCATGAAGAATCTCGCAGACAACCACTGGACCAAAACCTGCGAGGGAGAGGGACGCATTGAATGGTGTCGCAGGTACGACATTAATTGCGATAGGCTTGAGACGTCTTCGAAATGTCTTTCAGTCGCCGTGAAATCTGAGTCATCTAAATTTAGAGTGACAAGCCAGTCTCACTTTCACAGTTAAGATGTCAGTAATGTTTGGATTCCACTTCCACAGTGTCTGTCAAGAATACTTTTTGGATGGTGGGATGAAAAGAATGTTGGAGAAGGATGAGAAAAGTGCCACGCTCGCCATGGGTCTGACTGCAGCGTCCGTAAGTGCCCAACCATACAGCACCATCCCAAGGTAGGTTAGAGTATTTATCTACTTTATCTATTTATCTACGTCAGTCAAACTCAAACTTAGGAATGTTTCTGCAAGATGAACTTCTCAAAGGTTTTTTTCAAGAAAGTGCTGCTTATGTTTCTGTTTTTGGAGCTGTAAAATTTTACTTTTGTATAGCTGTGACCAGCACCTCAATTTCCATGCATTGTGGAGCAATATTAATACTGTACAACAACCGCACATTCACATCGGTTAGGATACTTCCTTTTTACCAGTGTGAACACACCACACCCTCGAAAACTGCTAAGAATTATCATTGTCTCTCCGTCCGTCTGTCTGTGCAGAATATTTAAACGCACTTGTGACTTTTGCTATTATTAGAGTCTTGCTGCTAAGGAATATAATGTAAAAAGTTTGATCTCAGTTATGGAAATGGAAACGGTCTTCAATTCCTCTTTTGGCACAGCAGAGAGTGCATTAGTTATGTTTACAGTCTTCATTTAGTGAGCACTGTGCATCTGTGTTGATCCAAGATTTGTGAGTAGAAATCTAGAATTGGATTGGATCTGGCAGAACGCAGATGCAAAACCTCACTCATGATCGTTGCATGTCTAAGCCACACATTTATAGTTTCAACTGTCTTTGTAAGACGAGCTAATCTAATGGGTTTGCACTCTACTGACTGTAGAACATACACCATCAGTATTTTTTCTGATAACTGAAATGGTTGTTTTCTTCTTTGTAGAAAAAAAGGATCTTAGGTTGTGTTAAAAACAAAACTCTCCTCACCACAAGCATCTATATTTTCTTTAAAACATATTTCCTGTAACATATAGAAGACCAAAAAATGATCCCCTTGCATATAATATTCCTCAACAGCGTCAAACATCCATTAACTGTTTCCATTCAAATATCCAGGTGATCCCACTGGATATAAAAGTTACACGTTTGTTTGCCAACAAGCTACTTAATGCACAAAGAGTTAAGTTCAGTATGTGCGGGGAATTTTTTTTGCTTCAGTTGATTTGAAACTTCTTCAACATTTGTGTCACAGTTCAATCTCTCAGCGGGGAAAGATGCGACTCCTTGATGTGGGAAGCTGCTTCAACCCTTTCTTGAAGTTCGATGAGTTCCTTACAGTTGGTATCGACATAGTGCCTGCAGTTGAGGTATGAGTGCTCACTCATTCTGTTCACATCTTTGTAGACAACACATTTGAAATACTTGGGAAACAAATAAAATGCAAAAGAGTTTCCTGTCTTGTGTCTCCGGTGCCAGCATGACAGAAGGAAAAGCAACAGCAGAGATGACTCATACAGGGGGGGGGATGAACAAATTCAGCAGAAACAGAACAAAGAGCGCTGCACATTCTGCAGCTGCCAGTAATGAAACTAAATGAGTGGAGTGACATTGGTCGATGGCATCTGAACCATGATTCACGCCAATGTCTTGCCTCCTCTCTCCCTCAGAGTGTGTACAAGTGTGACTTCCTCAACCTTCAGCTCCAGCAGCCTCTGCAGCTGGCGGACGATGCGGTCCAGGCCTTTCTCCGCCAGCTCCACAACCCCATTGACGCTCTGCCGGCTCAGCTGTTCCACGTGGTGGTCTTCTCGCTGCTCCTCTCCTACTTCCCCTCACCGTACCAGCGCTGGATCTGCTGCAAGAAGGCGCACGAGCTGCTGGAGTTGCACGGCCTGCTGCTCATCATCACGCCCGACTCGTCCCACCAGAACCGCCACGCCCTCATGATGCGCAGCTGGCGCGTGGCGGTGGAGTCACTGGGCTTCAAGCGCTACAAGTACATCAAGTACTCCCACATGCATCTCATCGCCTTCCGCAAGGCATCTCTGGCCACCACCAGTGACCTGGTGTCACGCAACTACCCCGAGATGCTCTACATCCCTCAGGACTTCCACGCCAATGAGGAGGAAGACTGCGCCGACGTGCCCGTGCAGGTGCGCTCCGAGTTTGAGGACGACCAGCTGGCTTGGGGCTTCACGGAGCTACCTGACACGCCCTATGATTCCGATTCTGGGGAGAGCCAGGGCAGCTCGGTGCCTGGCTTCCATGAGCTAGAGGACCCCATACTGCTTCAGAGCTAGGCTAAACCAGCTATGCCCCCGTAACAACCCCCCCCCCCCTTCTACTGCTGCGCTGCCAAATTTATCCTGCTGCATTCTTCTCCACCTTATACTCCCTCTCCTCTAATGCAGTTTGCACAGTGTGAAAGAGAGAAGTTTACAAATTATTTTCTCATATACACACACACACACACTTCTCTTAGAGTACACACACACGCATACACAGACATGAAGACAGACACAGACACACACACACTAAGATGGATATATTTTGATAAATAGTTAGGTTTTTTAAGAGTTGGAAAGTGAACTCCCTTAAGATATCTTAAATCCCTGCTCCTTGATTTTGATCCCATCTTCAGCCCTCAATAACAAAAGTCAGCTTGTCTACATTCTGTAGTCAGTCTCTATTTATATAAGCTAGTGCGGCAGGCTGCTTAGCATAAATGCCAAATACAGCAACCAAGCAGTCCGGTAGGAGTCTGATTGCACTGGAGGGATTGATATGGAATGACTGGACTTGGTACGCTTGCTTCTGTCACAGTCATGCAGCTAGACTTTTTGAAAAAAATCTTGATGTGCATTTAGTTTTTCCAAGACAAAAAAAAAAGTTAAATGTTTTGAAATCTATATTCTCAAGAGTCAAAACATTGGTGTTGTCCAGTGCAAAGTGTGGCAATGCCATTTTAACTTGGCATCCTCTGAATGATTTGTGTCTCTTTTACAAGAAAAGTGGTATTTGTAGCATTTTAAAGCATTTTCAGAAGCATACAGTAGGAGTATTACTAGGTTTACTAATGTGAAGCTGTAACTGTGTTTACTCATTGTGTAACAAGGTACGATCGTTTTCAAAGTAGGTTTTACACTTTATTTTTCCTCCTCTCATTGTCCTCACAGATATTAATAATCAGTTATCTCCTGTTAGATTTCCAGTACATTTTTACTCTCGAGCAGAGAAATAGTACAACACTGCACGTCAGTGACCCACAGTAAAAGGACTTGACAGCACCGGTACCCTTTGACACAGTTTTGTAACTTCAATGTGAAAATACAGAAAGTACTCGGCCTCCGAAAAATATCTAGATCTGACCGCCTCACAGTCAGAAAAATCCACCTCGACAGAAGAAGTTTGCACTAATTTACTGTTTTGTCGTACAGAAGCTCTGAACCAGGTGAGATACTGTCGATTTTTAGCAATAGCCAGCAAGACCAGATCTGAAGACACTACCAGGTGAAACGTCAGTGTCCCTGCCTGTCCCTGAACAGGCAGAATGTGTGGGTGTGGTTGGGTTTGTCAGCGTGAATGAAGGAATTAATTTACTTGATATGTAGTTGGGTTTTTTTGCCTGTGGCACTTTATCATTGATCCCAAAGGGTGTCACAAAATGTAATTATTTTCCTATGATGACAGTTTCACAACCAATACGATGGACCCATATCATAATACTAGTAAGTCTAAGGTGCCTTCTTTGTCCACATTTATGTTGCAAGCAGACTTTCATAACCCCCGGAGAGAATGACATTCATACCGTTTTAACAAATGATTTCAAGCGTCTTTGGCCTGACGATACATACAAAGTATTCTGTTCTCCTTTTGTCACACTAGTGGTTACAAGAAACATTTCCAGTGTCGATGTAATGAAGTGTGTTGTTGCCATTCCTATATTCATTTTCCAGTAATGCACATCTCTCGGTAGAAGAAAAGAAAGAAAACATTTAACAGTACCAAACATATTCAGACTCTGAAGCAGGGTGTGTTGTGACTGATTGGTGCGTTTGTCTTCCAGTGTTTCTTTTGGCCAATTTGCATGAGATGGATCCATCTTCATTATCAGCGTTTTCAACAATGCAGAACAATGTGTGCTTGTAGTATGGTTGTATTCCTCTTTTATAAATGAATGTGAATGTAAAGTGTCTTGTGAGTTTTCTTTTTCTCATGTGTACTGTGCCTTTATTATTTACTATTCGAATACTTCTCTGTCTACTGCTTTTGGAGCTATGAAGGCAATGGTGACTCGGGAGATAAAGGGGGTGCACGATTGACAGGTCTTTTGATACCTTGAAAATATACATTAACATTAGTAGAAGCTGAGAACAGGAACAAAGCTGGGGCCTTTATCATGAGGCAGGATTATATCGTTATATGATATATTGTACATCATTAGTAGTATATTGGTTTGCCTTTAAGGCCCTTTTAGGCACAGAGGTCATGTCTGTCCATCCACAGAAAGCATGTGAGCTGGTACCATGTTTGGTAGATGCCTGCATCTTCAGTTTTGCTCAGTTGAAACTCAAACTGAACAAATCTGACCCCTGGAAAAAACAAGCCACCCTGACTTGTCAGACCCTTGGGCATGTACTTCCATCGAAGATCCACGTGAGAAGTGCTAGAAAACAGTTCCGGAAAAAAGGTCAGCTCATAAGTGAACTTTTAGTTTAAACTATATTGGTCAAGGAAATGTTCTTAACTAAAAAAAGTACGAGCCATTCAGAAACGTTTAACATTAAACAAAAGGAATCGAAACCGTTAACGTGGGGCGGGACACTTTTGACCCTCGGCGCTCACCGTAGTCAAGTGTCAGTGTCATGGCGACTGTCGTCCGGCTCAGGAACTTTTTACGCGTCAAACTTTTCGAACCAATGTGTTCTCCGCGGCCCTGACAGCTGGGACGTTTCGAAGACAGGCGACCAGAAGGCGCAAATACGAACTTGCAAGATGTGAACGTTTTCGCCCGCCGACGTTAACCGCTGCAGGGATGCATCGCCGATAGCCACACGGAAGCTAAGCTAGCCGCGCAGCAGCCGGACTTGTTGCGGGACTTCCGATGTCTTACCGGGCAGGAAACCGCCTGTAACTCTTCAGAGGAACTGCTTTTATTTGTGTGGCGGTTTGGTGCATTTCGACGATGTGTCGTTTTCTCCGCTACTGCGTGAGCCACTGCCTCCACGCGGCCATGACCCGGCTCGAGGAGGTCAACGGCGAGGTGAGCATGTGGTCGTCGGTCCGGTGGCTGGGCTACCTGTCGGGCCTCAACCTGCTGCTCGCCCTGTGCCTGGGGCTCTACGCCCGCTGGGAGAGCGCCGCCGAGGCCTTCCTGCTCGTCGTCTTCGTGCTGGCCCTGCTCGTGCTGGCGGCGGCGTGTGTGCTGCACTACCGCTGCGGCATGGAGAGGCTCAGCCTCGGCCTGCTGCACCTGTGGCTCGGCTTCCTGCTCGGCGTGCTCTGCCTCGTCAACAGCCCCGCGCTGCGCGGCGACGCCAAGGAGCGGGCGGCCGACTACCTGCTGCTGGCCAGCGTGCTGCTGCGCACGCTGTGGGCGCTGCTGGAGCGGCTGCTGGGCCGCGCCAGGTACCGGCCCGCCTTCCTCACGTCGGCGGAGCGCCAGGAGCTGGCGGGCTTCGCCGTCGCCAGCGCGACGCTGCTGCAGCTCCACCAGGCGCTGAGCGTCGCGGCGCTGCTGGCGGCGCTGGCCGCCGTCATGGTCGCCCTGCGGATGAAGGCGGCGCTGGCGCTGCCCGGCCTGCTGTGCTTCGCCGCCGTCACCGCGGCGCTGTTCTTCGACGCGCTGCGCGTGCCCGTCAACCCGTGCGCCCTCGCCTGCTTCTTCAGCCAGCTGCTCTGCGACCCGCTGCTCGACGTCTACTTCAGCGGGCTGTCCGTCACCGAGCGCTGGCAGCCGTTCCTGGTGTGGAGGGGCCTGTGGCGCCGGCTGTCCCTGCTGCCGCTGCTGCTGGTGGAGGCCACCTTCGTCGCCCTGGCGTCGCGCAGGCTGGCGGACGTGGGCCGCTGGTACGTGGCGGTCCCCGGCTTCGCGGCGTGCGCGCTCGTCTGGTGCGCCTGCCACCTGGTGTTCGTCGTGGCCGTGTGGGGCTTCCACACCAAGCTCGGCGAGTGCCAGGGGCTGTGCCTGGCCCAGGGCTCGGGGGTCGGCGGGCTGGCCAAGGTCATGGCCTCCAAGGGCATGAGGCACTTCTGCCTCATCTCCGAGCGCCTGGTGCTCCTCACGCTGCTCACGACTGCTGCCGTGGCGGCTCTCTGTTGGCAGGTACGAGCCACGTGTGCACTCTGCGAGGAGACACGACATGTCACTGGACTCGTCAAAGGAGAAAACATGCAGCAGATAGAGAAACAATAAAAGCGCCCGTCAATCATTTTCAAATGAACGTTTAGGTTTATAAAACGGGGAATACGACAAATGATGTGATGCATCAGGGCTGACACACAGACACAACACCAACTAATGTAACAGTATGATGATTATGAGTTATGTGACGGATGATGGTGGATGCTATTGATTTACTTTCCAGCTCTGCATCTCAAAGTCTTTTTCTGCATTATCTTGTGTAAAAAAAAAAAACATGTGTTCATATCGGCACATATCAGATGACAACATACAGTACACGCCGCAGCCGCTTTATGGGGCATAATTTAAAGGCCAGAAATCCCTCATTTTGACATTATTATTAATCATTCAATCAAGTAATTGTACCAGCACTGCATTGTTTTCTCGCCCCTTATAAGAGAGGACAGACTCAAGTTAATACTGCAGCAGTATTTAATCAAGATGTTTTTGTAAGAGCCAGAACTTGTTTTTCAGAAGCACACCCTCTTTCTAATCTGAACCTGAAGTTGTTGCATTCAAGATTCACATGACTTTTGTGTGTCTTAGTCTTCCACAGAAGTTTGTCTCCATGTCAGTTCAAGTCTGAACCAGTGTTTTTTAATTGTCGGCTGATAAAATGTGCTGTGCAGGCCTCCAGCAGCATCTTCGTGAGCGTGTTCCTGCTCGTCCTGCCCCTGGAGTCTCTGTTCCACGGGCTCTTCCACGAGCTGGGGAACAGCCTGGGAGGAACCTGTGTGGGCTACGCTCTGGTCATCCCCACCAACTACTGCAGGTAGTGTGTGTGTGTGTGTGTGTGTGTGTGTGTGTGTGTGTGTGTGTGTGTGTGTGTGTGTGTGTGTGTGTGTGTGTGTGTGTGTGTGTGTGTGTGTGTGTGTGTGTGTGTGTGTGTGTGTGTGTGTGTGTGTGTGTGTGTGTGTGTGTGTGTGTGTGTGTGTGTGTGTGTCCACCATCTAGATATATAGATCTAAAAATACTCCGTAGCTTAGTCAATTTTTTGTGCGTTGTGTTCAGTGTCATTCTGGATATTTTTGGTGCATCTTGCCACACAAAAACGAGACAAGGCTGGACTGTGCTGTTTGTGTTTCATAATTAAAAATGTCCATGACAGAGTTATGCTTAAAAGTTTGTTAGCTGGCACATATTACATACAAGTAAGGAGTTGTAAGTCAGGTGGATTCTCTGGCCTGCGCTGCGTGACTGACACGAGTCACTCACTGTTACCCCTCTGTGTAACTCGTCTTCGTTCTGCAGCCCCGGCGGTCAGCCCATGCTGCTGCCTCCGGACCAGGTGCAGGAGCTGAACAGACGCTCCACGGGCATGTTGAACAACGTGCAGCGCTTCTTCGCCCACCACCTGATCGAGACCTTCGGCTGCGACTACTCCACCAGCGGCGTTACAGCGGAGGCTCTGCAGGCCAAGATCAAAACCTTCATGGACCTGCGCACGGCTGACGGGCCTCGCCACGACACCTACGTGATCTTCTACAGCGGCCACACACACAGGAGCGGAGAGTGGGCACTGGCAGGTGAGGGGGGGAATCAGTTCTTGTGCTCTGGATGCAACAAAAAGTTAGCAGTGTAATGTTATTGTGATCATATTGTGTCCATTTGTATCTGTGTCCATCAGGAGGAGACACTCTTCGCCTGGACCACATCGTGGACTGGTGGCGGGAGAAGAACGGCAGCGTCTGCTCGCGCCTCATCCTGGTGCTCGACTGCGACGACTCGCTGCCTTGGGTGAGGGAGGTCAGGAAGGTGGAGGGCCCGTCGTACGTGGCCGTGCAGGGGGCGACGCTCGCCAGGGTGACGGACGTGGAGCTGCAGGACCCCCCACAGCTCGGAGACTTCACCTCCCAGTGGGTGGAGTACAACTGCAACTTGAACAGCGGCATCCAGTGGTCGGAGAGGGGCCGGGCGGTCTCGGCCGCCTACGGCATCTCCAAACACTGGAGCGACTACTCGCTGCACCTGCCGTCCGACAGTGACGTCGCGAACCACTGGGGCATGTACTATCCCCGGGTGACCTACCCGGTGGTCCAGTTGGCGTTGTGGTGCGGCAGCATGAACCTGCTGTGGATCTGCAGCGCCTGCCTGCGATGTCTGAAGAGAGTCAAGCTCAACTGGTTCCCACCTGCTGTACTGGACACTGGCCAAGGCTTCAAACTGGTCCGATCTTAGAAATAAGAGCAGGGATCATTTTTTATATAGTTTAATTTATTTCACACAGAGCACACGTGAAATAAGACCGGATCATAATCTCGTCACTAACCAGTATCCTTTTTGTTTTTCAGTTACTGCAAAGCTAATCACTTCGTTACTGATGCATTTTAAGCGTTTTTTTATACTCTCTTGATTTTTAGTGATGTGTGATGGAGAGATCCCTGTCATTTGGAGACTGAGCACATTTACAATTTTGCACATTTTTGCATTTTGTATTTACTGTTAGATACCTTCACATGGTGCCTTTTACCATTAAAATCACCAAAGAACAACGAGTTCACTAGACCGACCTCTTCAGAGGCTGCGGTACATGTTCAGAGGAAGATCTCAGGCATAAATTATATTCCAAGACCTTTTTTAGAGCTAAGAACTTCATATTATATTTTTTGATAGCTAAATGATTCTTCTTACACTCTTCCGTGTTCTATGCACTGCTTTGTCTGTTGTGATGACATTTTCTAATGCTTTTTGAGCTTGATTTTTTTATATCGGCTGTCGCTGCTTCAGGGAGTCCAGAAAGAGTTTTTTAGATGCACTGGTGAACACAGCACAAGTTGAGATGTGAGAACTAATATATTTATCTCTCCATAAACCCCAGAAGGTTTTCTATCTGAAGTTCACTAGGCTATGCAAGATTTTTGTCTTGAGTGTTTGCCAATGGATCAGCTGTGAGAAAACAAGATGAAGAATGGAAACTATGCAATAAAAGACAAGTGGGACTTCACTGCTGAATTAATTAATTTAATAGGCTCTAATACATTCTACCATGAACTCAATGAAGCAGGTTCATTTGTGTCAGATACTAGAATGAAAACAAATGTCTTATTTTCCATTCATACAATTCAAATGGTCTGCACTAAGGTTACACTTCTTATGGGGCTGTTATTCCCTCAAATCCTCCGTGAGGAAACAAAGAAACTTCATGTCGTCTTCTTTTTCATGTGCACACAAACATGAGGGAAACCTCAACTCCCTGGTGCGTGTGCGTGCGTGTGTTGCAGAACAAAATAGATTAGCAACCTCTCTGGTTGATATACGGTGTTTCAAGAAAAAAGTGAATCACGGTCATGATCTCATCTGCTTGACGTACTCGTCCAACCTGCACAGTGGCAGAGGAAATACACAACACAAATCTTCCATTTCTAGATTTAATTTTAAACTCAACTCTGTGATGTCTTTGGTTGAAATGACGCAGAGACTGTGTTAGACACAGGTTTTCATTTGGTTTTATTGAAAACATTATAAAAGGATGTGGTGCAGCAGCATATTTCAGTTTTTATGATCGTTGACATGTTCACAGTTACACAAACCCAGGTTGGAAAATAATGGCTTTAGCTGCAAGTTGCCAAAGGTTATTGCCGGGGAGACAAGAACACAGGTCACTCAGCAGTAGACACACATCAACAGGTCCTACACCGCCGCCTGGTGTCTGCGAGCGAAACTACACACCAGCTTTAACACACTAAGGAACAGGTCCCCTTTGTTTTCATTTATTTGAATTCCATTCAGTTAAGAGTTCAGTCCCTGACTTCACTGTTTAGTGATTTCAGAGCTGATGATGTGCAAATGTATGCACTTTCAACCAATCTAAAACGCGAACAAAGGGACAGGGTGAAGCTCGTCTGTAACACTTTCATATAAGGAAAGCAGAGAAGAAAGAAAAACAACACTTTCTGAACTTCTAATAAGTTCCTCAAGCGACTGAATCAAGACAGCACAGAATAATGAGCACACAGTTTTACAAATCAGCGAGAGGTTTTAAATGTGCAAACCAGTCTCTTGTATTCAAAGGAGAGGGTGACATATGCAAACAGTTGCAGTCTAGGTACGCCTGATCGTGAGCTTTTGCATAAATGACAAAGTTCATCTTGGTGTTTTGTGGTAAAATAAACTGATAGCTGAAGAGCGACCCTCTCATTTGAACGGCAGAGTCCGCTGGACATACATTCACAAGAAAACGACTAGAAGTATCTTTATACAGGACAATTTTGGAGCGAGAGTCACGGATGTTGTCTACTTTTTATCAACTACGTTGCACGTTTCCACTTGCACACAATGAGTGACGCACAGAAGTTCACAACTGGTTCTCACACAGCGACGAGACCTGAAGAGACTATAAAGCTTTTGTTGGAAACGTCGAGTTCCAACAAGGCTGGACTGAATTTGGATTATTTGTTTATTTTTAATGTAAAGCTTATTTAGTTGCATCACAATGAAAAGTCTTGATTATTATTTTAAGACTGCGACTAAGCACTATTCTTATTAACTGTTGAATCTGCCGATTATCTTCTTGACTAATAGATTCAACACAGAAGCTGCTGCCAGAGAATGATTTGGCTATACACTGATAACGACATAAGCTGCAGGTTCATTTTCTGTTGATCAACGTTGGGCGATTAATCGACTAAAGGTTTAAGCTCCTGCATTGACCAACTTTGGAACGGACGAGGAAATCGAGCATCAGGGACGAGCAGTGCGACAGAAACGAGGGCGTTGGGGGAACTTCGGCTCTCTGACACATACCTTCATGGTCCAAGTGAACTTGGTTTCCACAGTGCGACCTCCAGGTGTCAGGTTGTGTTCGGAACATAGAACGGTGAGCGGAAGTGACTGACCCCAATGGCTTTGAAATTCTGCTCTGCTTGAAATCGAAAATGGAATTTAAAAGAGGTTTAACAGAAGTTTGAGCTGCTCAAGTGTATCGGGCTTGGCATTTATGGCTTTAGCAAGAATAAGATCAAAGCTTTGGCTAATTGCATGTATAATATGGCAAACGCACACGCAAGCACGCACACAGAGAGCTGGGAAGGTTGGTTCTCTTCCCACACCTCAACACAAGAAAATCCACATTGAACCTTCATTCCTCAATATTAGGTTGGTTTTCATCCTTTTCAGGTAGCAGGCGTGGCAGAACATGAAATCTTTAATGAATTCAAGAATTGAGGAACTGAAAAAAACATTTGGCGTTAAAAAAAAAAAGAATTCCGAAGTCACACTCATTCCTCAACTACAGTCCTGCCATTCATGTCTCCATCGGAGGGACACTGAGCTCAGCCGTCCGTCGGTGTGATTGTCGTGGATCTGTCCGTCGGTGCTGCGGATTTCTCAGTGCCAACAAAAAAAAAAAAGACCTTGAGCACAATCTAGTGTTCACAATCGATTTACCCTAAAGAAATAACAGTAATGACATAACAGAAACAAATACCCAAACTATATCTCATATACCATGTGAAGTATCAGAAGTTAAATACGTAGAATATGGTACATCTTCATTTTTAGTTTTTTGTGTTGTTCTTTTCAACAACAAAGCGAGGGAGGAGGGGACGGCTTAGGCCGATTCACCCCTCTGTGAAAAGAAATAAAAAGAAAATAATTTCTCCCACATGTAAACGATGAATTAAAAAAGAAAACTGGGACCAAACCTAAGAAAAGAGAACTTTGACCTGTTAACTGACCGTGTCAGAAAGGTGTCATTATTAACCAAGCTCAGTTTCAACTGCTGCTTGGCAATGTGGTGGCCAGACTCTTATAGATAATGAGGACTGCATAGCAGTGGACCATGAGTGGAATCCAGATCAGTCATTACATCGACAGAAACTGCACCGGCGACCTTTTTCTCATCTGCTGAGAAAATGGGAGCTCCGTTTATTTCGCCGGTCAACTATATCTCTCCTTCCTCTACGTCTCTTTGATTTAGCTTTAACCCCCCCCCCCATTATTCACATGTACAAATAACAAACATGTCATGTGTATGTAATTGCGCAAATGCTATTTAAAAAAAATAGAATGAGGTAAATCCCTGTAGTATGACAATAACTAGACAATGCACCCAATGAAAACGCCCCCGTCCACCCTCTCCTCTGTTTGAGTGACTACTTGGTTCATGTAGGCACAGAAACAGTCTACACGGTGAAGCAGTGTCCATCTGTTCGTCTCTACATGCGTCTCTCTCTCACGATTCTCCTTCAGTCTTATTTTATTTTTTTTCCTATCAAACCTTGTCCGTTCTCCTTCAGAAGCTGAACCCGCGATACCCCCTCCCCCTCGCTCTCAGGACTTCCTCTGCCGCAGTGTCTCGGAGCTGCCGTTCAGTTTGCTGCGCCCGGACGGGGCGGTCGTGCTGCCGTTGCCCAGGGGGCGGTCCCAGTCAGCGGGCGCTTCCTGTTTGCGTCGACGGGTCTCTTTGTAGCGGAGCGTGATGTCACTGTGAGGAGGGTCAAAGGAAAACAGACACGTTATTAATAGAAGATCACACGCAGGGACACTTATTCAGGATTCACTGATTTTCTCACAGACGTCTCCGCCAGACAGTGATTGTGAACAGTTGCAACATGCTCCCAGCATGCTGACTAACAACACGCAGTGTGTGTGGGGTGAACAAACAGTTCCTCCATGTTGGATTCAATCACTTCTACATTGTCAACACAAGCCGGCTGCTTGTCTTTTCAGTCGCTTAACTGACTGCGACAGAGAGTAAAAAGAATGTAACAAGAAAATTAGGATGATATAATTCACCACAACAACAAAAAAAGATGCAGAGTGCCATGCAGGAGATGGATCCGGGTCGAGCGACATCGGATAGTGTCAAGAGGAAAAAGAAAACACAAGCAACAGCACAGCAGATAGGAGCGAGTGGACGGGGCCTCCCTCCTACACCCACCTCACTGGACATGGATATTGCTGCTGAGCATTAGCGGGACGGAGCGGGGGGTTTAGAGAGAGGGGGGAGGAGGACGGGGGAGAAAACAGACAGGAAGCTTAACATGCTGGGGGATTGCTAACGCTTAGCAGAAGGTAAAATCAAACCATTTAAAATGTGTTTTCACTCACTTTCTCACTTACCATTTTAATCATTTATATATTTTTTGATTTTGTTTTTACTTTCCTCATCTGCAACATCTTTACTCTTATTATTACTTATTATTATTTATTTTCTTGAATGAGCACAAGGATTGATCATTTGTTTTAGGAATCCATGTATTCAATCTTTTTCATTTTTCTCAATTCCCAGTTCTAACTCCAGTGAGCCCACTTCTTACCGGATGAAGAACCGCCAGAGGGTCCAGATGAAGATGAGGAGGATCCCTATGAACCAGCACTGCATGATGAAGAAGGGGATGGGCAGCATGATTGTGTTGGGATCGTACTTGACCACGATGAGGAACTCGGTCACCGTGATGGCTGCCACCAGCCACGCCTGCTGGCCAAGCTTCTTGTAGAACCTCCTGGTGGGAAAATGACAAAAAGGGGTAATTATGGAACGGTAGCATAACTGGGAGGGACTTTTGATTTTTGAAGGGCAAGCTTATGATGTGGGCAATAGCATAATACATATTGAAATCATATTAGCGCTAAAGTGCAGAGCTGCCGGGAGCAAACATGTAATGTCGATCTAACTGCTATTTTTACACTGTACACCAGTTTCCCTCCACTGCCAACTGAAACCCAGACTGTACTCCACACTGAGTTTCACTCAACTGTTTTGGTTGGATTCTGTTACCAGTAACGCCATAGATGGAGTTCTACTGTGTGTGTGACAGTGGAAACGTTTCCTCACAATTGACCTTAAAAAAAAAATCCCCTGCTGTGCAATAGTGTCAGTCTGTTTGTCAGGCGAGCAGAAATGTCTGCTTTCCGCGGGCGGATGTGGTAAGCAGCTTACATTATCAGCCAGGTAAATACGCTTCACTCCTTAAGCTGACCTGAGGAGTTTGCCAACAAGAACTTCACACGCAGCACATGCTGGTACAGGATTTCTCTCTTGGCACGGAACTGGAAAAATATGAGTTTTTAATGAGCTGCGATGAACACCAGCCCCAGACGGAAAGTCCAAATATTATAACTATCACATGGAAAGGTCCTGTTACAGGTCAGGCTTTTAGAAGCGTGAGAACGACGACACACAGCAACACTATGGTGATGCTTGTTATCTTCGAACCTAGTTTATATTACTATGACATTACAGTTGAGATTCACGAAAGCTTATGGACAGGATGGAACGGAGCAGTACCACCAGAAAATCGCGGAGGGCAGTGTAGCACATAGGGCAGGAGGAAGACATATCAACAATGGCAGAGTTTTTTGAGGAGACACTTTGCGAGTTGGTAAGAACTACCATGCTTACAGTGGTGGTGGGAAGTGCTCGGTGTAACTCACTCTACTTAGAAGGCCCAAAACCCCCTCCGCACCCTCCAGCATTCAGCTTCATGCATGGAGGACTACTCACGGGTCATCCATGAAGTCATAGATCTCCCTCATGGCCACGCCCCCCACGTTGACGAAGAAGACCAGGCGGAGCAGCACCAGGTAGTGTTCAGGAGGCATCCACAGCACACACTTCAGGTAGAAGGTGTTCAGCTCTGCCAGGAGGAACTGGGAATTCAAAATTGAATAGACTAAATTAGAAATGGACCTTTTGACCTTTGACCTTCTACACCCTGCACCAATTAGCTAATCAAATTTGCTTTTGTGGGTGGTTGCTCATCATGTTTTCATATGCGGCAATGATTGAGATTAAGTTATTGAAGCAAGAAAAATAACTATTACTGATATTTTACCCTCGTGATGATTCATTTTTTTACTCAATTAAAAGTTTTGGGGGAAAAAAGGAATTGGTGTGGTGGTGACACTTTTTGTTTGTAATATTTCTCTTAATCTCTCAGCTAGGTCGTGGTTTATGACGGAAAACATTTGAAGAATGTGGAGTATGTTGAGGACATGTATGATGAGGATACATGTTTAATTTTCAATATTTTCTCATACAATCTCATTCTTTGTTGCCATCGTGACAACTTTTACGTCGACAAAATACAGTCTATTTCTCACCGTAAAGATGATGCCGAGCACGGCGAGCCAGCGGCGAAGGTTGGACGCAGGTTTCCACTCAAACTTCACCCAACTGTACGGCGTGAACTGGAATGCTATACGCTTTATCTTTCCCCTGTGACACAAAGACACGACTAGAAATAAACATACATAAAGTTCTGACAGTGATACGTCTAAATAAAGTTATTACAAAAACAATGTTGTTCTGTTCAGAGCAGAAATGTGGGGATGTACTTGTATGTAGGAATGTTCCACAGGCCCTGCCACTGGTAGGGCTTCATCGACAACCAGGCCAGGGTCTTCATGCCACAGTAGATCCCCAGACTGTTACACACCAACACGTCCATGATCCACTGGAGAGAGGAAACGGAACAATTCAAGTCAAGGGTAAAAAACAGAGGGCTTAGTATTAATGCCCTTATACAACCGTGATCCACCCACACAAGCATCTCAGATGAGACCTTTTCTTAAGACTGTGTGGGTGAAAACAGACTGAGCCTTAAATCTCCCTCACTCTCGCTCCCGTTAGGTTCTTTGCCGCCTGTGAGAAGGTAAAACTTACACTTAATCATTCCTTTAAGACTGAGGTTTGGTGGCTTCCTCTCCCTCACAACTTAAGGAAGGGAGAATGAAAAGAAAACATCATATGACGCGTGTAGTCTTCCAAAGCAACCTGACCTTTTGTCATGAGAACTGTTTCTTATTTTAAAGAGCATAATAGTAGATATTTATATTCTACATGTAGCCTATAAACCTGGGCTCTAATCCATATTTAATGTACTGTATATAAGCAGCTGTTTGTGCAACAACTTTAGTCACCGCCCTTACTTGCTACAAACCCGTCAACTTAATGTTTTACAGTCAACAGTCTATCTTTACATAATTATATATACCCAAACTGTTTATTAGTTTATTTAGTTATTTTCTCTCACTGATCACTTGCTATTGTTTGTGCTCCTTAGACTGCAGTGCAGTTTCCCCACTGGTATAATTTATGTCTATTATCATACAAACAGATGAGAATTGAATTGCTCTCATGTGTCCCAGTAGCTAAAATAAAACCGCTTTAATACATTACGTACCAGGGTATACAACAATTAATGTGGAACGCTGATGCAGCTGTATTTGTGAAAAGATAAGAAAATGGCAGGTTAGCTATGCCAGGTAGCTTATCTGTACAAAAATTGTTACTTATTAAAAATTCAGCCTCACTCCCTGCACCCCGGTCCTCCAATGGCTTTAACATGTCAACAAATGTCCTGTGACCATGTTTCTTTTTGACGTAAATTTTTACAGTTATACAACAATTTGTCTCAGTCTCTTCAATCCGTGTGTGTGTTCCCGTGGTGCCTCACAGGAATCTCCAGCTCACAGTTCTGGAAACATGCCAGTCTTGATTCAGACTTCACTGCCAGCATTAAATCTGCATCCATCGCTGCTTAGGATTGAGGAGCTGGGATGTCTTGTGGCTATGCACAATCTGCTGTCTCTAACACATCAGTGTTTCTAAAGAAAGAGCATGCTGAGTCTGTGTTTTAAATTGTCTTAAATGAGCAGACATGTTTGTGCTTCATATTGCATTTTTATTGCTACCGATTTTCATTTGCTTCTGTAACTCCAGCATGAAAGTACTGACATAATAACCACGATAATGTGAAATAGTTCCGCACAAAAAAAAAGAGAGAACCAGTAAACGACTGTTTGTACGTACGTGGTCCCACCAGCACTCTGAGAAGTTTGGCAACTGGTGCTCCAGGCTGTATTCCAGGAATTCAAACATGACACTGATTATCATACACATCCACCAATCCCGGATCATCAGAGTCTAAGGAAGAAAACAGAGCAAAGGGGAGGATGAGGAGGAGGAGGATGGTGTGGAGTGGGAGTAGGTCAGGAAGATACTATAGAGAGAAAACTTAATATTCTACAGACTGGTGCTTTCAATGTGTTTCACACAACACCAGACTTACAGTAAGACGCTGGTTGCCAGTCTATCACAGAAAATAATGATCAAGTTTTAAAGGACATATTTTTTTCCGACATACTGATCAGATAGTGAGTGGAAATTGAGACACTTATGTCTAGGATTTTCTCGCTTCTCCTCTCAGAGAGACTGCAAACACGAGTGTTTGATTCCCCTATGCGAGGTCGTCTTATCTTTGGAATGCCGGGAGAGTCGACGGTTAGCTGAGGCTGTCTCGGGCGTCACAGTCGCAGAAATTAGGTTACATCTTGGGAGATGCACTGCGGTAAATATAGAACATACTCAGACAGAGACAAGAGGGTTACTATGGAGATATTTGTGAGATGAGTGTGTAATGAACCACAACTCTCCTCAAAATATATTTGGCTCTTGTAATAAATACATCTGCTTAAGACACCCAAAGTCTACCTGAGTCAGGGTAAATTTTTTCCATTATGACTTTGAAAGATCCATACTGATTCTTTATTTGTAAACAAATTAAAGATTTTATCCCAATATTGTTATAGATATAAGAGTTGACACTCGCGGCTCTATTTTAACAAACTAAGTGGCCCAAGTGGTGTGGTCAATGCACCTCACAACATTTTAAGACCAACAATACTGTGGGTGTGCAGGTGGGCACAAGTGCGTATGAGTGCGGAAACGGGAAAAATGACGACTGTGTCGGACTGAAACTAGCAAAGAAATTTCGATTTAAGAAAAACTCTTCCTCTTAGCATATTAAATTAGATCCCCCTTTTTAGGTATAAGCTCCATGTTTACTCTCCTCTATTTTTGTTTGTGCTGCCTTCATGTTGCTCTCATTTCTTTATAAGTTCCAGGTGGAAGAACTCAAAGCCCCAAACAAATAAGGGAAAATATTGCTGACAGAGAATTTCATATGAATGAAAGACGTGTTTCTTTCGCCACATGATATATACTGGAATTTGAAAGTTTGGGCAGTTAAAATTGTGACGGGCTGTTACTGCATGTAAGAGTTTAGTCATGTTCAGTGTGTTACGAGACCTTCTCCATACTAACCTTGATATACCATCCCAGGAAGTGAGCTGGAACAAAGCCATCCATCTTATCCTGTAGAAACAAACCAACATGTTACTCTAACACGTTGTCATCATCAAAAATATAGCTTGTCATGTCAAATTCATTCATTTATATTAAGAATAAGTAATCATAATAATATCAATAATTTGCTTTATTTGTATGGCACTTTTCTCAAGTGCTTCACAAAAGAATAAAACAACAGAAAAAGCAACACGATGAAATAATACATATCACAATTTACACAGAGATGAAAGCTTCTTTTTTTACAGGTGGCAAGTCATTCCAGGGTTTGGGGAACCGTACTGCAAAGGCACGATAGCCTTAAGTCAATGTTCCAATGTTTTTCAGATTTGGTCAAGTAAAACGAATGATGAACACATAACCTTGGGCTGCGACAAATTATAACAGCCATTTGTCACAATTCTCTAACATTTTATAGAAGAACAATTAACTAGGAAATTAATTGGAAGATTATACAATACAGTAAAAAGTCCTTAGCTCACACTGGTCCTGACCAGGAAAGAGCACAATGAGTACTGGTTCACTGGATCAGACAAAACGTGGCATCGTAAGGCCGAGAAATAAAATAAACCCAAAACCAGGTCTTAATCATGATTTGGATTTTTCAAGCTTACAAATTTTGCACATTTTAGTTTACAGTGTTCTCTTCCCTAGAAACCCCAACTGTTATATTTTGAATATAACAGTTAGAAGTCCTGGTTGTAACTGAGGGGATATAATCTGCATTAGACACAATCCTCTAGAGGCTGTTAGCATGCAGTCACATTCAAAACTGTGTGTTTGTGTGCGTATGCACCAGAGAGATGTTAGAAATAGAGCACAGGAGAAAGAGACAGTGAAGGAGAACTAAAGGGGAGAGTAATTATGTGACTTGATGAGTGAAAGAAACAGAGAAAGACAGGATTCTCTCAGTAATGCAGGTTGTGGGATGTTTACAGACTCATGTATTGCAGATCTTGGTCATTTACTTAGAAGTTATAACGGAGGATAAAAGCATAGCACAATATAAATAGCAGGATCGGGACGGAAATTGAATTTCTTGGACAACGGCCTGCTACCAGGAAGTTTTCAGCAAAATATTACAATAGTCTGAGTTGTTGCATGTTTCAAACCAATCTATGTAGCTGTTGCCCCAATGCCAATAAGACATACGAGTCATATAAAGTCACATGAGTGAAAGGACAGGTGGCACGTGCGACAGAATAAAATACTAAAATAGGATGAATGAAATAAATAGTCTCACCCAGATGTTGTGGAAGGGGTCAGTGGTGTTGCCAGGGTCATAAATGAGGCAGTTCCCTCCATAGTCGCGCTCTGGGAGGGGTACCCCCAATTTGGGGTCAATGTACTTCATGAACTGTCGTCCGTCATGCACCGTCTGGATAACAGGGGTTAGAGGGGGAAGTATAGAAACTGTCAGCACTTATTCTTCCTGAAAAGTAGTTTCATGGAGACACAGAGCCACACTGAGAACACAAGAAAAGATGTGGCAGTTACTCAGAAAGTCTGACATATTCAGCATATTGAAATGCTTTCAAATGAACAGATGATGTTATTAATCTGACTGTCTTTTCATCTCGTCATGCACTGTTTGTTCTGTAAAGTGATCGTCTTCATATCAGCGAGTGCCAGTGTGAGTGTTTCAGTCAGCGATGGCATCAACATCATCAGTGGACCCACCTGGAATAGGATGAAGATGAGGAACAGCTCGTAGACGACGGTGACACACAGCCAGAACCGCCAGTAAGCTACAGAGTGAGAGAGAAAATGGTTGATGAAATTGTAGCAACAATTTATAGTGGACTTCAGCTATTTCTTTATTAATAACTTCAGCTTTAGTCTCTGTAGTTTAAAGGGAATATGTACATGTCATACAATGTGAAAAATGCAAAATAATGGATCTGTGATGTGGTGGTTTTCAAATTAATAAGTTCAGTGTGTTTGGTGCTCCTACAAAGGATAAAGTGAAATTCTATAACATAAGTAAAAGAGCTTATGTAAAATGTGTAAAAAAAGACCTGTTTTTTTTTCTTTCTTTAATAGTAGCTTGAACAAATCCCCCTCTTAAGAATGAGGTTACCGTTTTTTCAAATTCAACTGTTACTGTTATTTATATATCTTTTGAATTCATATTTATTAATTGGATTTGCTCTAATGCTCCCAGCTAGTCGCCATGGGGGAGTTGCAGGTTATAAATCTGAAACTCCCTCACAGTTTTTTTCCCATGATACAAAGCTGTGGAGTTTCAACATAACTGCAACAACGTGAACAAACACAACTGAACCTACTTGGCTGGTTCAGCAGGTCAGGGTGTATGACACCTTCACTCAATACACGAAAAAATACAGAACCCCTTGTCTTCTAATTGACAATAAGAAAAGGGGCAAGGAGGCACAAGATATGCAAGAACAGTGGAACAAATTCTTGTCCACCACTTCACACCGACAAAATTCAGTGTCGTCCACACCCTGTTATCTTCCTTCCTTCTTTTCCCTGTAGAGTTGCGTTATGTAAGACACAAGATGTGTCTACATGCACAGCCTGGTTAAAACCTTAACATGAAAATACTTTTACTGAACTGAACTGTTTAAATTATCCATTCACTGTGTGTAGCAAATAAATAAAATAGGTGGTGGTCAACATGGTCAGGCTAGTCAACCAACTAAATAGTTTAATGCTGTCTAGAAAATAATTATAATAATAAATGAATAAATAGTGCAGGCGATATCTAAACCAAAAAAACAAAAAGCTTAAACACAGAGGTAAAGAAAAATAGAGAACCTCCTTCAATCATAATGCAGACTCATTAGAGAAATATTTAACTGCCACAGCTCTTCTGCAATATTGTATACACAATATATTGAAAGTTTTTATAAAGAGCTTAAACAGCCTTTTGATTTCTGTGTTTGTGGAAAAGTTGGGTGTGTCGTGTAAGTAGGAGATACTGTCCAACAAGTCGCTCTTCCTCTCAACTGTCCCCTCAAATCCACCAGCTACCAGCTTCTTTGTCGTGACATGGCGTCCTCCCTTCCTTCTTCTACCATTAGGATATCCAGTCACACATTCAAGACATTTTACATTCAATTTGCATGGCTGTTACAAAGCACATCTATTTCCACCCCTACTATATCTTTTTTTAATTGGCTACTTAAATAACACAAGCTCCAAGCTCTTTCCCCTCACCTCCTTTCAACTAAATACTTCATCCAATTGGATGTCTCCTTTGCTTTGTTAATTACATTTAGCTTATGTGCGTACCGGTTCCCAGCTCTCACCGGGCTAAAACACCCTTAAAAGTCAACATGAGATTCACAACTGTTGCTGTAGAGTGAAGCGGTGGTGAACGCTCTCAGGTCAGTGAGGCTTTTCATAGATCCATTTCAGCCCCCTCACTCTTTCAGTGGGTAAACAAGTGTCACACTGACATAATCTGGATGTGATTCAAAGTGGAATGAAACAGCTCTGCAACATGACCAAAATACTTGTTGAAATTGAGCCTGCTTTGGCACACTCTAAAAACTTTTCTTTAGTTGTCCTTCGGCATTTTAACTTCGATAAGACAGCTAAGGCAATGTTGGAGCTCAAGGCGAGATTTAAGATTGAACATTTAAATGCAAAAATGTTCAACGTGTAAAACTGTATCAATAAATTGACAGTACAGTATAGAATAAATAAAACATTTTTTAACATAATTCTTCAAAAAACAGAGTATACTAAATAAAGAAAGTTGAGAGAAGGCAGATGAAGATGTTTGACTGTGATCATTGTGAACTGATGGTATGATGTCAATGGTGATACATTTTCAATAATTAAACTCTCCAGCTTTATCTAAGAACTATAAAAGCTCCACCTTATGTTTGCCTAAGTGTAAGTAAAGTAGCTACATTGTGCTGATAATAGCCAGATCATCATCAATGGAGTTGTTGAGATAAAATGTGCAAGATAACTTTTATGAAGCAATAAGGAATATGAAATCTTCCCCCCGCCCCTAATTTCTCAGTAACGACAACAGAACAAACAACGTTGGTGCTCATTGATACTATGGTCTTTAATACTTTAGCGCCGCGGCTCGTTTCATAACGCGTGTCACACTGGGGGCAGCATGGCGCAGGAGGTCGACAGATGAGAAAAGTCAGTCCATTTACCATTCCTTTAAGTTTATGTGACAAAAGTACTCATCTTACCTGGATGTGGTCTGGTGAAGGGTCCATCTTTGGCTTGTGTCACTCCAAAACAGAGGAACACCAAGATGCTGGCCACAATACCCCTAACGGAGCACGAGTAGAAACACAGAAACATTGAAGTTAGGTTTTTGCTATATTATATATACAAATAATTAAGTCTTTTTTCATGTGGACTGAAAACACTTCCAAGCCTTAAGCAAAAACCCATCCATCCTTTAAAACCATTGGCTTTCCTCATACTGTATTTTACAAAGAGGAGGATGGGAAAATAATGTTGACAAAACATAAATCTAGAGGCCTGTCTCAGCAGCCGGCTACGGACAATTACCCCTTATCATCATTCCATTTGTTTACTGAGGCAAGACGCCAATCTCAAACTGTTGCTGTCAGGTTGTGTTGCCGCTAATTGCTGATGTGCTGAAAACCAGAAGACCACATGAGGACACTGCTCTGAACTTCTAAATGTACTGTACTGTGGAAGCTTGGAATAGATTTAGATAGTTTGTTTGCCAACAAGTGTGGGAGCACCAGTGTGTGATTGCATGACAGACTGAACAAGTGTGAGCGGGAAGAAAGTCAGTGTTTGTACATCTGTGTCAAAGTGAGGTTACATGTGTAGGAACTTGTGTGTGTGTGTGTGTGTGTGTGTGTGTGTGTGTGTGTGTGTGTGTGTGTGTGTGTGTGTGTGTGTGTGTGTGTGTGTGTGTGTGTGTGTGTGTGTGTGTGTGTGTGTGTGTGTGTGTGTGTGTGTGTGTGTGTGTGTGTGTGTGTGTGTGTGTGTGTGTGTGTGTGTGTGTGTGTGTGTGTGTGTGTGTGTGTGTGTGTGTGTGTGTGTGTGTGTGTGTGTGTGTGTGTGTGTGTGTGTGTGTGTGTGTGTGTGTGTGTGTGTGTGTGTGTGTGTGTGTGTGTGTGTGTGTGTGTGTGTGTGTGTGGCTGCCAGGACTGGGGGTCTTTATCCCGACGAGCCGGACTGCGCTGACTGCAGCAAATCCTGTTAAGCGCAATCCCACAACACACACACATCATTTATGCAGCTTGCTTGTGCTTGCACTATGTCAAAAAATACACGTTCACATATTCAGCCCCATTGGTTCAAAGCAAATGAACATTTTAAAAATAGCTCTAAACTAAAATTAGGAACTTTTTTCCACATTCTACTTCGCATGATCCATTACGCAATCGTGGCGTTTCCTGTATTGAGTAAGTGTCCAAACATTCGTCTGAGCTGGGTCCTTAGATGATACAACGGAAAGAGAGGGGGATGGCTCTCCTCGGAGGTCTGTACAATCTGTGGAAATGTACACACTGTGCTTTCATATTAGAGGTAAATTGTCTCTTTAAGTCTCTATGGTTCAGAAATTGGATTGGTACTGGCTTGCATATTTTCTGTGTGTTGAAAGAGAAAAGGATTTAACACATGCCAAATCAAAATAAAATCAAAAGATGAGCTGACATTTATGCTCTTCTTTTTCATGGTCATACACAGTTTCTTGAGGAGCCAGCTGGACTCAATGTTAATTCTATTAAAAATAGAAGGGATTCAATTTTTGAATGAGGCATTTAGCAAATATGATTATAAATGCTTATAAATGCTGTGGTTATTGGCTGGTGCTGTTATGTGAACCTATAGGCAAATAGTTAGCATTCAACTGCTTTCTCAGACAATCAGACCACGACTCAAAGATTAAGTGGCTGTTGAATTATTGTTACAAGGGACAAGACAGAGAACAAGGGACAGAAAGACACAATTCCCAGAGATGCTGATTATAAGTTAAACAGTTGTTCTCACTGCTTCCTAAGTTATTATATCAAACTTTGGTACAATCAAAAGGCTTCAGTGGATGAAGTGGATCTTTTTTCGGCAACCTGTTGGGTCCTCCTCGAACACAGAGGAAATGACAAGCACCGCCTACTGACCTTTTGGTGTTGTAGGCCGTGTCCTGCGGGGTCTCTTCCAACAGGGTGACGTAGACCAGAGCACAGGTCAGAATGAACAGCACGGTCACAGTATGGGCTCGCCTGGAGAGAAACAAGGACAGGAGGGACAGAGAGAGGGATATTAATACCCCCAAAAGAGTAAAATTCAAGATAAGCCACTGGGAAGTGAAAAATCTAATTATCGGTGCTATCTGACAACACCACGGGAGAGTGTTTAGCAATATGTGAAGAAAAATGAAAGGGAGAAGAGATCAAACGAATGAGCTGAAACAGATTTCTGTTGGGAAAACTGGGTTACTTCAGCTGAAAAGAGTGGTTTGGCAATGGTGCCAATGGTTTTGAGTCATTTCAACACTTTCTTTCACTTAAAGTTACAGAGAGATATGAAGAATAGCTTTCCATTCAAATTTTTTTGGTGCCTGATTGTGATTCAGCTACGGCTGTGTATGGCCCCTTGAACAACTAACATTTATATAATTTGTTTGACAAGTTGAACGTCAGGTTTCAGGCCGTGCTGTTGGCAATAGGTTCATATCTCCCAGATCACGCCATGCCAGGGAAACATTGGCCTTTGTCAACAGTTGCACACTATAGTAGTGCAAATAGAAATCCATGCTATCTGTGGGACTATCTCTCCGCAGGGTGCAAAGTTTTATTTAACGACTCGCTGATAACATATAAGTCAAAAGAACATGCAATAATAAATAGCACAGGGATTTCTCAATTAGAAAGCTCTTGAATGGTCTTTGGAAAGATCGCTGATAGAGAGAGAGAGTGAGGTGTGGCAGGAGCACTGGACGAGTCAGTGCCGGGGTTTAATACTAAACTTGAGATACTTGGATTGTTTAGATGGCCAGTGATCATTATTATTCAGTGTGTACAAAAGAGACAAGAGAACAGACTCAATAGAAATCACCAGAGTCTGGGTCACTACAAAAATCAGACCTGTCGCAGATCCTTTATTAGTTCGGGGCACTCCTGCCGTCAAAAAAAAAAGACCAACTCAACTCAGTTAAACACCACACAGCATTTTGAGCAAGTGAACTTTGAAACTCCCCGTGAAGTGAACTGACAGGCCAAGTCAGTCAGCTAATAATAGGGCACCGCACAGCAGCGCACACAAATAAGTGATGAACGCAGTGGCGCTTCATACGGGAACACCTTTACAATGTCGCTGAGCTTAATCGCACAAGTTTCCGTGGAATTTTGAAAGTTAACAAAATACTTTAAAGCTACATCAGTTAAAAGGACATAGCTAACATGACATATACAACAATTTAGATAGCCATTCCTTAAAATTGTATTCTTTCATTTTCAAATGCCATGTGCTTAACATTTTACAGTTGTAAAACATGCATTGTTACAGTGTCTAATAACCGTAAACATATTTCTTGTTACTTATTATCCAACATGCAAGCCTATTCCGATATATCTGGTATAAGCCAAAAGCGTAAACAATATCAGTGATGTCTTGATCATAAGTAAGAGGAGACCAAATTAGAGCTAAATCAAAATAGAATATTGGACTTGAACTGAACAGGTGGCCAGAATACACAACAACAATTGGGGGCATGTCTCAGCAGTAGACGATACGATTGCTCATGTGTATATCTCCCTGAACAACTTCTAAATCGAATGACAAGCAGGGGCTGTGTATCTGTCATCTGACTGGGATGTTGTATTGCTCCCCACAGGCCAAAAATACTAGTCATGTGGCTTCTCATAATAAACACGTGGGTGTATTTGTTCCTGTCAGCAAATCGAACTGGCAAACGTTGTGCCAAAAAAACATGAAACTGTGTCCCTGAGCATGCTTAGTGATGTGTGCTCCAAACAGCTACCCTGCAGAGATTCGTGTCAGTCATGGGGTTGTTTTAGCAACACTGTACATGTTTGCTATCATTAAGGGAAATTTAGAAAAATGTCAGCTGGTGCTGGCTCCTTCGTGTATGTCTAACTGTTTTGGGACAGCAACGGAGGTCAATGGGACCATGGACCACGGTTATATGAGATTCTAGCTACACGGATAATAGTCTCTTCAGGGGATTTGGTAATAAAAAAGTGTTATAACTGAAGGCATATTGCATGTATAACAATTGTTGAAAAGCGCCATCCACCAACCTACAGAATGCCACCCCCTCCACAAGCCCTATGGCTCAGTCTGAGTCACAGAGGTGGCACAACAGGTGTTCTGAGCATTCTCTCCTTGCTCCACGTCCTTATCCAACCTGTTTGGCAGGAGGCACAGGGGAGGACCTGGGTTTTCTGTTGCCTGACAACCACACAACATCACCAGGAGTGTAAAGACGCAGTGGAAATACCAGCCCAGGCTAAGCTTTGTATAAAACTTAACAATAAGACTGAGGCTGAGCATCGAGACAAAACAAGACACTGGTTGAGTGCAGCCCATGACCGACTGGAGCATATGTAGAAATATCCTAATGTTGTCCTGAGCTGACAGTGGGGCTTCAACATGCATTTCAAATGGCGTTTGTAACTTTACTGGGCTAAATAAATATGACATTCATTTATGGCTGCTTCTGTCCTCTCATCTGTTCTCATCATATGATTAATCAATTACTGGTTTGGTCTATAAAATGTCAGAAAATAGGGATCTTTCTAAAGGCACAATGTCAAAATTGTGCATAACATGTCTCTCAGCAGCGACACAAATCGCGTAGGCCGATACGGCAAGCTCACATGATTCAGTATGAAAAAATGGTCTTAAAATGTGTATCGCTATCGTTTATGGGACAATATGTCGTGCAGCGAAAAGAAGTTTTCATGGCATGCCGACACTGAACTAGGTGCATGTCTGAAACAAATCAAACCAATGAGGAAATCCCTGTTTGGTTCTCGCTGTGTAATTAAGCCCTTGTGTTTGACCTTAGGCCTGTACTGTTAAGCAGGATTCGTGGTTAGCGAGGTTACGGCAGGTTTAGCCCTGAATCTTAAAAGGTAATGATGGTGGTTCATTTCTTATCGGGGTACAGTGCCATGGTAACTTATGCTGCACATTCATCATCAATACAATGAGGAACGGGTGAAAACTAAGACGGACAATGACCAGCTAATAAAAAGATTGCGATTATATAAGGATCAGAGACAGAGAAACAAGGAACAGAAGCAATGGCAACCCAAAAAAAACCACACACATGGGCGTTCAACTCTCCAGTATTAGAATAACAGTTGAGCTGGATTCCAGGGCGGCAACACAATAATGATAAACGTCTCATTAAGGGAGGACCAGTTCCCTCAGGTGCCAAAGACATTGGATGGCTTAGCAGATTTTAATGCCTCGTGCTCTAAGCACAGAGACGAGGCACACGGGCACTTAATCAGGCTTAAATATTCCTGGAGTGACAGGTTGAAAAGGGGCCGCAGTGGCTTCAAATTAAAGTAGGCTGCAGAGGAGAATGTCACTTTTCCAGACCGGCCTCATGCTCTCACCTGAATGCACCTGCGCGCGTGTCACTGTGCTCTCGTCTCTGTGAATTTTTGTCAGCGTGTGCATGCAGCACTCCCTCCTCCAGTTCGCCGCATGGACAGAAGATCCGTCTTAAGTCTGTCACTGATCTCTTTCTGCTGAGCAGGCTGGGTCATCGGCAAATCTCATGACAACAACACGCGCACAGCTTCGAACGGGCATATGTGTGTTATGGCAAACGTTAACGGTGCACCTCTGAAACCCCTGGATCCCCCCCCCCCCCGGAGAAACCCTCGTGGATTACCTGCTATCATTTTTTCATTTGAATCGTTTAACCAAAACACGCTTTGGCTCGGACTCCTTCCTCTGTGAATCACTGCACAGTTTGGAACAAGGTCAAATGAATTGTGAATGGTGGATGTCTCTTGGGCCTGTCTTTCAGTTCACCTTGAAAACCCGCCACACGCCCTGCTGTCTCCAGACACGTGCATCCTGCAGCAGGAACCCTGAAACGTTGAGGCCATTGCTTACGTGGAGTGACAGAACGCCGCCATCCCCTCGGATGACAACGCAGCATCCTGCGGTTGACATTCACACAGCTGACACCGGGAAGCACTCACCAGAAAAAGGTGTTGGTGCCGTCGTCGTACACCTCGCACTCCGTGTTCCTCCGGTGCAGGCTCTCCCTGGAGGGCTGCTTCATCACCTTGGCTCTCGTCGGCGCGCTCGGACCCGCGCCGCCCGGCTCGTCCGCGCCGCTGTTGACCTGCTCGCCGGCGGATGCGGCGGTGGCGCACTTCCCGGCGACGCTGGCCGCGGCCACGCCGCTCCTCTTCGACTCGGGCTTGGTCATGGTGGCTTCACGGACCGGCCCGCCCTGGGCGCTTTAACAAAAAATAATAACAATAATCCTGCGCGGTTCGGGGGTTTATCGCCGAGCTCCGCTCCCGTGCACCGTCATCTGCGTCGGCGCCGCCCGAGTGACTGTCAGCATCCTGGGGTGGTCGGAGGGGAAATGAGCGTTAGGGGAGAGTAGAGGGCGGAGAGAAGAACCTGAAAATCACGTCCTGCTGTTGTTTTAGCGGCTGACGCCTGAACGCACCAGCGCAGCACAACACATGCACACACAGTCGTGTAGTCGGGACTCCTTCTCTGACGCCGCCGACTCACACCGACAAGTTTCTACTGAACCGAAGGGGTCAAGACTGTCGGGTACCACAGCAATGGCGTTCACTTTGCGTCAGCACTGCTGAGTCGGTGTCAAATTGGTGGACCGAAGCCTCGGTGTCAGACAACTTGGCTAACCGCGTTAGCTCTCCGCAGCAGGCAGGTTAACCATGCTAACACGGCTAGGCTCACCGACGAGCTTGTTGTCGGTGAGCCGACGCGAAGCCATCGCCAATTGAGACCTTGTTTGACCATATTTGTGTTTGAGGGTTTTTTTTTAAATGGTCGAATTGTTGAAAGTAAGCTAGCGTTTACTTACCGGCTGAATTCATGGTGCTGCTTGACCTGCGGTGCGGGCGAGTTCAGGCGCGGCTAACGCTACATCGATACACACGCGCTTAATGGTTCATTTCTCAGCAGAGAGCGAAGCAGCTCAGCGGGAGACTCCGTCTCCGGTGTAGCTACAGAACTCGCTCCTGACCGCGGACTGCTCCGTCTGCACACTCCAGACAACACACACACACATCACATGGGCATGCGTCGCTCGCCGTCAAGGAAGTGGCAGAAACCATTCCATTTCCGGTCTATTCCCTTCAAATTAAAAAAACACTCCTGAGGTGGCACATTGAAGTAGTTTTATTTTGAAATCGAAATATTTAACTCGGAAAATGTGTGTCTGCTTCTTTTCGGTGTTTTGTGCGCTTGACAGCCTGACCTATCTGGCGGGGTTTAAGTCGAGGATTTCATCAGTTGTTGATGATGCGCGTTGTTCATGAAAGCTAAAGCGTTTTGACGCCCCATAATAAAAATAGGCGCAACGCAAGAAAGAATACGGCGAAAAAGAGGTTTATTGAGCCCCACTGCACACACAAGGTATAAAAAAACATTGTCCAAACATGTTTTCAGTCACTTGTGTCGTCACTTCCGAGTAACTGCAGCTCAGACGTCATTTAATAGCAATAGAGAAAATGTATCTAAATTTAATTTAGACAATAACAAACAACTAGTTAAAAAAAAAGGTATACACAAATGAATTGAATAATTATTTGTGGCAAATGGTTATGGGGAAATTATAGAGTTTGACTGTCACACACAAGTTTGGCTTTATTAATGATTGGCAAGTTGTTTTCTAACGTTTTGAACAGCAGTTTTAAGCACAGATAAAAGCAACATTTGGGTAGTCTAACATTTTGAAGGGTTGGCAATCTGTCAAAATTAATACTTAAAGGTTTCTCACTTTTTAATCCATGGAGGCTGTAGTTTTAACAGTTTTAAACAAAAACATCAAGCCTACCGTTGTGCATGTTGATGAGGTGTTTATAAAGGGTTGTAGTCCACATTCCTTGCAGCACTTTTCCGGAGGATAGTGGTCAAGTTGACCATTGGACCCAGGAGGGGGGGTGGTCTCCTGATAAATTATGCAGCTTAAAAGATAAACCGTGTCATGCTTGAAGAAAATCCAACCAGCAAACCTTTCACAACCTCGCAGCCCAAATATTGCTCTTACTAAGGCGCACTAATCTTTTTAATAGTAAAACTATAATTGCAGACTATTTTCTCTCTCTTCTGAAGCTCACTGTACTGCTCTGTAGCACTGTAGTTAAATTATTCATTTCATTATTATTCATCTCATCCTTGAGGTATGGAGCCACTTTCGGTCTGACAACTGTTTTGCAGGGGCTGTTTCACACTACATTTATCTACATGGGGTCTTCAGCAAAACTAGGTTTTACATTCAAATATCATAACCTATGATCTATTGGTAAACAGCATCCCCACTCATTTACTATTATTGTATCCGCACAAAGGAACGATTCTTCAAAAAGTTACATATAATGCTTATCGCTCTGTACATGAAAGTAAAGTTTAAGTTTTGTTTTTTTAAAGTATTCAATTGTTAGCAGCTGCCCAAAGAAACCATCATATAAATTGGCATATTGACTTTACCTCAAAAATACTTTTCTAAAATTGAGGGCTTCTTTGTACATTACTTTGTTGGGGGTATTTTGTGGAAGAGCAGAGAAAGAAAAGCATGATCAAGTTCTGTTTTGTCGTGTGTGTGTGTGTGTGTGTGTGTGTGTGTGTGTGTGTGTGTGTGTGTGTGAAATGATTGGTATCGCTGCTGCCAAAGGCAATTTTCTCCACAGGCTGGATGAGGCACACTGAGAACCATGACGGCCACTGTGGATCATAAACTGTGAGGACAGAGGTTTTGTAGTTGTGAGGGTAAATGAATGGCAGGAGCAGCCCCAGGCTTTTTCACTATTTGCCGAGACTCATTTCACTTTATGATGTTTGACTGCATGCCAATTTGCATTCATACACAAAAAGCCTTGATTCATTGCACCTTTGAAGACATTTATTCTTCCTTAGCAATGAATATTTTAAATATATTGACGTTCTCCCTGATTCACAGCCTGACACACAAAAAGCCATAGAGCCACGTTCAACATTACAAATCTGTCCTTTACAAACTATAAAATGCAGCGAAAATAATGGAGAGGCAGAGTTCAAATCCAGTTCAAGGGCCAGCGAGACAAAAGCACCGAGCTGTGAAGTCTTATCTTGAAAGGAACAGCACAAGTTAGGTGCAAGCAATGCTTGACTGCCTTTTCATGGGGCTTTGCTTCTGCAAAAGTAGTGTGAAAACGGTCCGATGGCTATCTTTAACTCCCCACGAAATGGTCTCAAAGCCCATTGGCAAAGGTTTCACCTCAGTGGTTAGTCAGAAAGCTGCCTTTGTTACACCGTTGTTGAATTATTATTTTGTATTTAAGTTGGGGTTTTTTTGCCATATACAATATGTCAAAAGCTTGTGGGGGAATCACTTTTCTGCCATTGATAAGCAATTCTTTCAATGCAATGGACTGACTGCGTTGCTTCAGGTTGCTATTATTCAACAGACTTGCATGAAAACAGTCAAAATGTAACAGAGCAGATGAGCTGCTCTGTCTGTATTTAACTGAATTTGCAATGTCAATGTGAATCAGTTAGAAAAACAAAAAAACAAACAGTCGCGTCATTGTGTCTCCACTGCTCCGTGCTGTTCAAAAGATGTACTGCAGGTCTCTGAAGGTCTTTATACATGTATAATTTGGCGGAGTGGATCATCGGGTGGGAAACAGTAGCTAAGTCATCCGGGAAGTCACTCCGGGTGTGTCCAATGGTTGGCCGTCTTGGAGCTGAAAGGCAGCATGCGGAGAAAACAGTTTTATAGGTGTCACTTTGGATCGTGGGATCAAATGACCACTTATCCCCTCGGTGTTGCCTGCAGCGCCTCACTAACATCAAAAGGATGAGTTGGTTCAGGTGAGTGGTTTGAGGTGGGGGGTGGACAGCAACACCCTGGAAATGGCCCCTTTATAGTTGATGCCTCCTTTAGGGTCAAAAACAAACATATACAACTATATACAACACTCTTCTTTGTATCACTGTGACTAGTTTAATGTGAGACCTGGAAGCAATCCAGTCAAGACCGAAAAGCCGACCTCAACCGAGGCCTGTTGTTTAAATTGAACTTTCTCCTGCCATTCTTGTATCTCACAGAAGTCTGTGAATGAAAAACTTTCTCTTGGGCCAAGGTCCTGCGGTGACTTTTGTTGAATCTGTGACAATAGGTGGAGCACATTCAGGGGGCATCACCTTCAAATACAAATGGTGCAGACCGGCTTGTGGCCTTTGCCCCATCAGTCGGCATAAGAGCCTGGGTCTTTTAACATGCATTTAACCCTCAGGGTGTTTCTGTCAAAGAGAGCAAGTTAAGCCAGTGCAATGTGTGTGTGTGTGTGTGTGTGTGTGTGTGCGTGCGTGCGTGCGTGCGTACGTGCGGCGTAAGTACGTGCGTGTGTATGTGCGTGTGTATGTGTTCAAAGATGAAAGGATCACACTGCTGTCGGAGGACATCACAGTAGTTGGCTGACCGTACCTGTTGCTCTGATGAAATCTGTGAGATTATCTTCCCCTTTTGAAACTAATGAACGCAGACTTTCTCTCCGCATTGCCTCGTCCTTTCAAACACCAGCTGATAATATCTGTTTGAGAGAAAATCCACCCCACGGATAACATCTGTTTGAAAAGGGAAAATCTTCCCATGTCTCTCAAAGTAAATCAGTAACCAGTTGATTTATGAGAAGTGACAAGTCAGATAATTTTGTCTGGGAAGAGGTTTATGGAAATTACGAAAACAAAGGCACTCTTGTGAGCAAACTGATGAACTGAGATTCATCCGGGGATATTAGGGAGGGGATACTAACATGGTTGAACTGGGTTGATAATTAATATTTGCATTATATAATGATTTACATCGGCTTTTATGTACACATATACTGCTTTAAATTAGGCCATTGTCAAAGGCCACGTTTTAGTAAGTATCTTTCACCGCTAGAGGGCCCTAATGTGCCACGCAGGGATTTCTCCCTGCTATGATTGATGAACAGCGGCAATCAGGAAAACATGCTGTAAATTAATTTAAAAGATTACATATCACTCACGGTAATGTGTCAAGATTATTCTGTCTCATCATCCATCCAGTAAGTATATGGCTGAGAAGGCTTAAATAAGATCAGGAAAACATGCATGTTCCTTTTGATATGATATGTCTGTAGATGGATCACCTGTCCAGCTGGAGGAGCCGAACATCGCCTGATGAAGGGTCGTCATTTTCAGAGGGCATGCACCTGTCCTTTGAAGCAGGTGACTCGTTTGGGCGGCCAGCCCCCCCGGTGGTCTCACACTTGAATGATCGACCTGTGTGGCTCTCGTGTGACATCATGGTGTCACATGTCACACGAAGGCCAAAGTCCCGCATACACCTCTTCAAATGCCAGGCCTGAAGTGACTCATCGACTTGTGATCGGACGACCCGGGACAGACGTTATGCCAGTTCTGAGCTTCTCAGACGTCACAATGAATGAGAACGTTCCTGAGCAGCTGCTTGCACACTCAAGCCCCCCAGATAAAGGGAGAAGTGTTTACTCCGCGTAATCACATGATCAAATTAGAAGTTAGAATGGGACATGATGCTGAAATGTTTCTATTAAGCAGCAGTGGAATCCAGCATACAGGAGCACAAGACAGAGAATTGTATGGACAGTAATAGATAAAACAAATGTGCAAATATACAAATCAGATATGTGTTGCCTAGAAAAATCAAACGCAGATTATGATCTATCTGCTCTTTCTATCGGGTGCTGCAACAAGGCCAATCGCTTGACCATGTATGTGGATCAAATGCTGCCCCTGAACGTCCACTTACATATAAAGAGGGCGTTGCAACAAGCTCTTTACTGCAGTAGCAGCTGTGAACCGCAGGGAGTCGCTGCGCGCCCATTATCCAATGCATGGTGTCGCGTGTCTCTGCGGACTGGAGACACCGCAGGCACCGTGCCGTCAGTCAACGTCGTCCTCAGAGACACGCTGGTGTGTGTGTGTGTGTGTGTGTGTGAGAGAGAGTGTCTGTGAGAGTGTGTGTGTGTGAGAGTGTGTGAGTGTGTGTGTTACCTCACAACGGAGTGGATGTACACACACCAAATAACGGTGCTTGACCAACACTGAATAAAGTATATATACGAATTCTAAACGATGCGTATCCTCAGGCGATGTCTACTCCCCCCGCACCTCACAGTCAACAACAGTTGTGTGTTTATTTTTCCTTTTACATAAAATCCAACTTTCCTTCACTGCAGCCGTTGTATTTGTTTGTCAGGGTTGAAAAGCAGGGGTTGGTAAAGGCCACTCCATAAACTGAATTACAGTACAAGTTGTAAAACATCTAAGGATATACTTCAATAATTTTATTTTAAGAACAAATCGTCTCATTTTGTTCATAGGGTCGAAACTGCTCGTCTATGGGTTCGTGACCCCATTAAAACTATTTTTATCCTTGTCCCAGCGTCACTCGTGATGTTCACGTTTGTGCGTAAAGTCTATATAGCAGCTGCACCATCCCCGCAGACTGCTGAGCGAAGACACTACATGAGCCAGGGAGCTCGTCCGCATTGTTACAGCTCGCCGGTGATGTTATTGTGGCGAGAGGAGAATAGCAGGGAGTGTGTGTTTGGACTGTGGAGGGTGTGTGTATGTATATGGTCGTCGTCGAGGGGTCAAACATCGGGCAGTTTAACTGACCAGCATAAAGAGGTTTATCTTACATTCGACTGTTTTCATGTCATAATAAAGGAAGAAAAATTGTAAAAATGGTTGTAAAACCCCATCACGCTTGAACGTAACATGATGCAATGGATCTGTTACCAAGTCCACCGCCGGACGGGACGCACGGCGAAACAAATCCGTGTCCGATAATGGATACATGGCTTAGTGCAAGTACCCGAGTCTAAAAGTGCAGCTCCGGCACTTTTCACGCTGACATCGGGAAAGTCCGATCAGTGTTGTCCCAGGGGTCGATACTCCGAGAGAAAAAACCCCAAACGCTGCGTTCTGCTCGAGGCACGGCCAAATTGGCACAGGGGGCCGACGGGAAATCGGGGTGGGGGTTGTGTGCGAGAGAGTGCGTGTGTTTGTGTGTTCCAGGAGAGGGTTGGACTTAAGGCAACCAATGAGAAGGTCGTCCGAGGTGGCCGCTCTGTCTGAGGACTCGTGGGGAGGTTATATACATCACATCACACTACGAAGGTACATTTAAACGGAATTGTGTGGAGACGTGAGAGCGAGGAGACGTCACAAAAAAACAAAAAAACAACAACATCAGCACCTGATTTTCTCTCATCAGGATAAATCAACGGCATCGGGCATCTTCTTCTGCGTTTTGGGAAAGGTCTGTTTGGAATCACTTTGGAGATGTCCAACGTCCAGTTATCGTGCAGCGCACTGGAGAGGCTGGTGGCCAGGAGGACCTTCCCTCTCCACAGACGCACCAGCGTCTGTCGCAGCCTCTTCGGGCCGGTGGATCACGACGAGCTGAGCCAGGAGATGAAAGCCAAGATGCAGGAGATTTCCGAGCGCGACCAGCAGAGGTGGAACTTTAATTTCGCGGCCAACACCCCGCTGGATGGGGATTACGAGTGGCAAGAGGTGCCCGTGGATAAGACCCCGGCGTTTTACCAGGACTCTGTACAAAACGACAGGACCCGGGTGCCCGAGACCCCCGTCAAGCTGAGGCCGTCCTCGGACTCCACGGTGCCGGAGACGCCCCGCACGGACGTACAGGAGCGCCTGGCCGTGCCCGAAAGCAGCAGCACTCCCTCACAGGTGGAGGTCAACCAAGAGAACCGCGCGGACAAGCTCAACTCAGGGAAGCAGGGTCACAGACAGGTCCCGTGTGCGCGACGCAAGAGGGCAGCGACCACTGACAACAACAACACACACATCACAGGTAAACGCGAGTCATCTCAGACCTCACGCCCAGGCCCAGCTCCAACCCATCCCCAAGTCGGCCGCTGCCCCCTTGCGTAATGTACATTTTAATTAGAGACCAATCTGACCGTTGTCGTTCCTTTACAGACTTCTTCGTGAAACGAAGGAGGGCCGCTGACAGAAAACCCAGCGACGCGAGTGCCTGCCACCTCTCCGTGTCCCCGATCCCGGTGGAGCAGACTCCGCGAAAGAGGATCCGTTGAAGGTATGGACATTTTACGCACTATTTATTACGCCATTTTTTTTAAAAAAAATGTCTAAAAATCTCATTCTCAATCCCGCTTTGTTACATTTTAGAATATCCATAATGTTAAACGTGGAACATGTTGTGTCCACGCCATTTGATGATTTACATCGAGTTATGTGCGTTTTTGTTTTTCCTGGGATGGTTGTGAAAGGATTAGAGACGTGAGCCAAAAAGCGCAGGCAGGCTTATCAGGGAGAAGGGGGGGGGGGGGGCGGGGGAGAGTTTGTGGTGAAATCGCAGACGTAGTGATAGTAGGAGCTGTAGTAACGCCGGCGGGATGGGGGAGGGGGGGGGGGGGGGGGGGGGGGGGCGTGTGCGTCACGATGTGTGGCGGGAAAAAGGGCTCGGGTAGAGGGTGACGCCTGCCGCCGAGGCTGCATTTCCTGTTTCCTCGGAAAGCGGCACCCTCTCTCGCCTTTCTCCGGAATCCACGTCTTGCTCGGAAAAGCTCATCGCGTGTTTTCTCTCCCACCAGGTGCGTGTCGCCGTCGCTGTCCTTGCACTACTTGCCTGCGCGATTTTTTTGTTGTTGTTGCTGCGGATCGCGAGGCGGCGGAGGAGAGAGAGAGAGAGACGCGCGTGTCCCCGCCGCTCGACCGCCGCCGGAGGAGGAGGAGGAGGAGGAGGAAGAGGCGGCTGGCGGGGACGGGAGAGAAGAGGAGCCCCGACCGGCCCGCTGCCCCGACCCGACCCGGCCCGCTGCACCGGACACCGGAGCAAACTCTCAGGACTGAACGGTTTGGGCGGAGGAGGAGGGGGGGGGGGGGGGGGGGGGGGGGGGGTGACGTCTATCCAGTACAAATGTAGCATTCATTATTATTATTTTTCCTTTTTTTGCTTTTGCATATATACAGCCACTCGACAGTGTTAAATGTTTTAACATCTGTGCAATCCTGAATTACTTTAAAGGAAAGAAAATTGTCTACACTGGCCAAAAGTGTACAGCTTTACAGAGACAATAGCCTATAAATGATTATTTCTGTTCTTTGTTTTTTTGGTTTTGTTTTTTCTCCTGTAAATGTATATTTTTAAGACTATTCTAACTTATAATTTATTTATGTTTCTTTATATTTGTCAAATGCCTTGTTGATTTAGCCAAAGGGCATATTTTTTTATTTTATTCTATTTTATTTTATTATTTACTATTATTTTTTTGTGCTGTGATGTGTTTGCAATCATGTAGCTTCCCCATAGTCCACACTTGAAAAATAGGTTTCTTTGTGTTTCTGAGCCGTTTGTTCTTTTGTTTTTTTTTCATATACCTACAAGTGCCCTAATCATGTCTTGCAAAAAAAGATGGGAATAAAAATATTTTTCACTTCAACTTGAAGCGGATTTTGTTGGGTGTGTTATTGTCCGATGCTTCTGGTTGGATTCGGGGCGTCGAGAAGTTGTGAGTCAGTCTTGAAACTTAAAAAGAGATGTTCGGTTTCTTCAGCTCCATAGAGAGCATCGTCGTGTTAAATAACGGATACATAACATGTACACAGTGTGGTGTTGACGAAATGTCTGATTTCAATAATATTAAATGTACATTTAAACGGGATTTATTACATTTCACGCAAGTGTCGTTGCAAAGAGAGCACAGGGAACACCTCCACGGATCCCCGCAGTTATAGCGCACGCGTTTACGAGCCTCCACCTCCGCGGGGGGGGGGGGGGGGGGCGGCGCAGGTACTTCACTCCTCGTTGAGCTCCTCCTGCATCCGTGCGCTCCCGTACCACACCTTGCGGGGCCAAAACACGCATTCAAGACAACGCGGCCCGCGGGGCAGCGCGGCAGCTGCGGGATATAGGCTGGGATTTAAAGGCCCTTTCGCCCCTCTAAAAGAGGCAGCAGCTGCCTTTGGATCCCCGCTTTGTCCGCCACGAGGACACCCCCACATCCACCCGCACTCGACAAGCCCTCTAAAGACCCACTCACACACACACACACACACTGTTTACCCCGCCGTGGATACACCGGGCGTGGAGGCCACCTGCCAGAGCTGGAAAGAGAAAAACTACTAGTCTTTGTAATTGTCCTCGTCCATTGAGACAAACCATTCACCGAGGTCATACTCGCAAGTTTGCCCCTTAATTGAGAGAAGCCAAACGCAAGCGGAGGCTGAATGCGCGCAGGGCGCACGCGGGCCCAGGGGCGCACGCATGGAAAAAACAAACAAAAACAAACAGCCACGTTTCATAATTTTCCATAAGTTTCCCCCTCTTTGTTTGAACACCCCTGACTGTCTGACATGAATGTTTTGATGGAAATGGAGACTTTTTGATGGCCCGGGCTGACTTTGTCAGCTCCGCGCAGCCATAAGCTCCGACGGCCTTGTTCTGATTTTCCAACACAAAGCGCTCCGCGGCTCCATTCTTTCCTTTTTGTTGCCATATGGCAAATCCATGTAGACATAGCCAAGACCCATTCAGTCGGCCTGCAGAATGTCCTGCATCGGAGAACAAAGGCACTTTGTCCGGCTGCTCTATTGATAGGAATTGGGAGGAAAAAAATATTATAATTAATCTATGGCTATATCCAGCTAATTAACGCCCATATGCCCGCGGGGAGCTTGCGAGGCCTTTCAGTGTAGTTTTAAACTCTCAATAGTTTACATGTTAAAGACAACAGCTGTCCATGTGTTACTTTAATGAAGTCCCCTCCGTGCTGGAGACTGGACACATTCAGGGGGCTCAAGCCCCCCCCCCGGAGTTAAAGGGGTCATCTCCCTGTATTTGTATCTACAGCTGTGGATCTAAATAGAATTTGTCCCAATAAATAGAAACATAAAATCGCGTTCGTTTTGTCAGAAAGGGGTATTGAATTTCAGCCATTGTGGGAGAGGTCAGAGGTTAAGGCATGAAATGCAAATGGTAAGCCTCTCTTAAAACACCAACACACAAAATAAAGTTCAATTAATTGAAAGCGTAGGTTGTAGTTCCAGCAGTAAAAATCTATTCAATCATAGCAACCGTGCATAATAAGTGAAGTTCTCACATAAATAATATGAGCCTCTGTGTGCAATGGGCCTTTAATATGCTGTGGCCATGGGTGGGGTTTTAAAGTTTAAATGGGCGGTGTTGTGACTTAATTCAACCCTGCTATGATGGACATAGAGGAAAGAGATGACAGCAAACATCCAGAGCTCATTAACAAGCCCTTCTGCAGGAGAATATGACCCAACAAGCAGCTGCTGATGGAGAGAATCAGCCTCACGGGGCCTTCAGGCGCCCATCTGACCTTTAGACTACACCTCACATCCACTGATTTATTTCTATATCAGTCACCAGTAAAAATAAATCTATTCATTTTGTTTTAACCGGTTAAATCTATATATCCAGCCTACACCAGCAGCTATTGATGGTTATTTTTTTCAGAGCCATAATGAAAAGTGTATTGACCTTGTGTGTGGTGTTGGAAAATATCAGTTCAGAGAAGCCACATTTTTCTTTGAAGGGAGAATTGGTGTTACCACGATCATCCCCTTTGATTTAATCAGGTCAAAATTACATTTGGATTATGTTTGGAAAACGTGTAATCCCTATGTGTAAAAAAAGGAGCAGGTAGTAAACGACTTATATTTTGTATCACTAATTTGGAAGAAAAAAAACGAAAATTTCACTGGATTAACAAAAAGAACCCATCAACAACGAATGAATTCACATATGAAGTCGTAAATATACATTTGAAGTTTATCGGTGTGACGAAACGACGAGATGAGTAGAGTTAATCGTATATATTCTTTTTGCAGAGCCTGTTAATTTTGCCTTGAGCGATCAGCGACTCCTGACGAAACCTTGTAAGTCCAAAAATGTCAGTATATTAGACCCGTAATAATTTAGATCATAATTGATATTGATAGTAGACCCGGAATAATTTAGATTCAGACACTGCGGAGTCAAAGTGGCCCGTGGATTTACATGTAATGCAAATGTAGCGACTTAAAAAAATCATTTCTGCAGAGAGAAGGGGTTGAAAAAAGGGAGTTAAACCACTCAAAACACACAATTAACGGGACAGTCTGCGAAGACTACAATTAAACACAGAAAGGAGTAAAATCAGCCAAGGAGAATTAGCATTTTCCATGACCATCTGGCATCGGCGCAGGCGACGGGGAACAAAGGCGAGCTGGATCGAGAGGAGAGGCGAGTGTGCCATCGCATTGACCTGCAAATGAGGCTTTGTCACCGAGTTAAAGCTCCCTGACCCTCTTTACCCCCCCCCCCCCAAAAAGACTTCTTTTTTTAAAAACCTATACAGCGTGACGAATGGAGCCCCGAATTCAGGTTTGTGTATTTGTTTTGGAGCTGCGGAGCAAAACTGCCCAATAATTATTGGCAGAGTGCAAACAACACAGCTTGTTTTTTCTGCAGGCCTGCTTGAGGTCTGAATATTTAGTTTACGAAAACAACAGAGGAATCCTATGGTGTGCATTTTACACTACACAGTGGTGCGTCGTTTTACCTGAGAAAAGGCAGAATGGGACAGTGGACGCCCCCTCGCAGTTGTATTGGGGGGGAAAAAAACCCGAACACAGCATGAATTATTTTAATATGCATATATGTTTTATTGTAAGTGACCTCCCGAGGCCCGGACCTGCTGAGCCACTTTACGCAACAAAAAAGCCTCTTTTGTCTTTCTTCTTGCATTAATTTCCTCTATTAGTAAAACAAAAAAAAGGAAGAAATCCAAGTAATTGAAATCGAAAATAATAAAATTATTGCTTTGATTTTGGGGCAATGACTTGGATGTGTGTGTGAGTGTGTGTGGGTGTGGGTGTGTGTTTGCGCAGAGGATGTTTTGGCGCTGGTGTGGTTGGACACCTGTGCCGTCCCTGTCCGCGCCCCCGCCCCCCCCCCCCCCCTCCCCCTCCCAGCTCCACTTCAGGATCGCAGACAGAGACCCACGCGTTTGCATATAGGTGATTGTGATTGTATCCGGAGGAGGGGACCCCCCTCCTCTCTTTGTGTACGTGTGTGTGTGTGTGTGTGTGTGTGTGTGTGTGTGTGAGAGAGAGAGAGAGAGGTAAATCAATCATGTAAATCGAATAATCCTTTACATCAATCAAGTCCTAGAAATGATCAAAAAACTCTAGGTTTTAAGAACTTGAAGTTCTGTCTTATGTGACGTATACATGTCATTATTATACTTTTATAATAACGCCAATGTTGATGACACACACAACAGAGCAACTAAAGTACATTAACTGTCAGCGGTAAGTACTGTAGGTCCATCGGGTTATTTGGGGTTTTCGGGCGTGCTCCAATTTATTTTCCTCTCATGGGCCTTTTTTCTCTCCCCTTTTTACATCCACTCAGTATTCATGCCCGTGGACAACAAAGAGCACGACTCAATCCACGCAGGAGGCGGCGTGACAGGGAACTCGTGGCAGCTTTTCAAATATCTCCCCTTTTTTTTCCTTCTTCTGTCTCCTCCTTTTCTTTGCATCCCGACTTTGGTCTCGGTTGGAGGAGAGGTGGGGCGGCGGTGTTTGGGTTCTGGGCCTGTGTGTGTGTGTGTGTGGGGGGGGGGGGGGGGTAATCACCCTCCCACCTTAATCTCTAATTCACTTTGCTCTCCCCACGCATCAAGGGATCGGATTTAACGCCGTCCAGAAGAAAAGCGTGATCCTTTACAATAGTTACACAAGGCGATGGAGCGAGCAGCTCCAATGTCTACAGTCTGGGCTGCGTCTGCACTGTCGCAAATATAAAATCAACTGTCGCCGGGGATTAAAACGTTGCCTTTTCCGAGAAGAATTATGGGCAAATAAATCCTCCAGAATATATATCCTGCGGGAAATATACACGGTAAAGAGTTAATTATGACAGCATAAGGCCACAGTTCAATCTTGTTCTTAAAAAAAAAAAAGAAAGATTAATGCCATCGTTCGTTAAAAGGCATATTATTGTTGACCACTATTTAAGACAGTAGCCAAAAGGATGCAGTCATCATCCAGTCTGTGGGCTTTGCATCTGAAAGGATTCAGTGTTGATCTGCTGCCAGCTTTGGAAATCTATCTTAGAATCAATACATGCACGCTGTTCTGGTCTTGTACCATTCAGTTTTTTCGTTTGTAATTTTTATTTAAAGGTATAAACTTCTCCTCGGTCATATTATTCAAACAATGGAGGTATTTCTCCCACTCTCACTGATGGCTGACATTTGTCCACATTTCAAAAGAAGTTAAAACTTGAAAAAGAAATACAAGTTCTACTGTTAGGTTCAGGTGCAGCAATGTGGGCCTGTCTGTTTTGCTGCCTTAAGAAAGGTTAAAAGGTCATATTCTGCCCCCCCCCAAAAAAAACTCCCAAGCCCTCATCCCAAGACCAGGGTGTCAGAATTTACTCAATGAATTTCAACGAGGACATGGTTCTATTCACACTGATTTGGTACTCACACACCTAAATGGAATCCGGCCCCATGCACGCGAGGTATTAAAACAAATGCTAAACAGCTAAACGAAAGCGATCCACTGATGAGATACACGCGCGGTACATGCGAAGCGGCACGACATGCTTCGATGTGCATCGTTTCTTCTCACTTCAGTCCGCACTAAACAAACAACTTCAGTTGAAGAACTGTCCGTGTCACGAGAGCGGGCGGGCGTCCACGCCGCCGGGCTGCCCTTGAGAAAGACAGTGATTGCCTTATATTGATTGATCCAGTGGATGACCCCGACCCGCGGCCATAGAAAACACTGATCGCTCTGTGGCACCATCAATAGATCACCATCAACATCTGGTGTGTGTGTGTGTGTGTGTGTGTGTGTGTGTGTGTGTGTGTGTTGCATGGGGTGTTGTAATTCCCACAGAAGACAGTGCAGCCAGTGATGCTATGCAATTATTGGATGCCTGCACAGCACAGATGTCAGGGGGAATTCCAATCTGATAGAAATACAAAGGAGCCACTGAAACTAGTCCTTCCTTTAAATATTGATTTGCACTGAGGAGCTACAGAGAGCGTAGACCAAATCCAAACAAAGGCCAATTGTCTTTAGAGTGATGCAATTTCTCATAAGTGGCTCAAACAAACTGGCACCTGTTACGTCTTCATGACAGCAAACATTATTTCAAATAATGAGAGCAAAGTCGCTCGTGTGACTGACTGGTGGCATGTCAGCAGTCGGAGGGAACCACGTTGAGACGGGCGGTCGCCGCGGCAGCTCCCACTCTGCCAAACAGCAGCCCACTGTGGCCCCTTTGAGTTTCGCACATACTGTACGCATCAGAAAACGGCGCAGCGTCTCTCGGAAGTGATAGCTTTACAACCGGAGAACCATATGTGGCTCTACAGGAGAGGGGCCTGCCTCATTGTGAGCGTAATTGGACGGAGAGGAGAGAGGAGGAGACGCAGATAGCGCGATGACACTTGAGAAATGAGACCTAACTCTGTCCCAGCGCCAGTCCTGACAGTCAGAGTCCTCCACCACCATTCTTCTGCCCTCCCCCTTTGTCCGCGTCCCTTTCAGTCCCTCGGAGCCAAACCTGTTCCCCTTCACATCCCTCCTTGCATGGGATGCAAGTCCTCTGTTGAGCGGCTGCTGTCTCTGTTTTATCTGTCCATCCATCCATCTCTGACACCTCCGCTCCTCGGCGCTCCCCGTCCCTTCTCCGCTGGCGGGGCAGTCTTCTTCTCCTTCAATCACTTTGGCTCATAAAACTTGTGGAGGAGGGCTAGCAGGCTGTGTTTTCAGGGCTGGCTAAACTGCTATGGGTGCACTGACTCGGACTAATGCTATTCACGCCTCACATTTGCTCGCCAGGTCCTGTGAAAAGGGACGGCCACGGCACCCTGTATGGACGCACAACAAAGGGCCATCATTCATCAGACAGCGAAGCACCAAGGAGTGGCAGAGGTTGGGTTCATCCCGCTAACCCTCAGCTGCACATCATTTTTTGGGCACGGCGGACTTTTAAATGGGACGTATAATCACGGTCACTTTACTTTTGAAAAAGAAGCAACGTGCTGCCTGCAAGTTGAGAAAACACCGGCGAGAAGTTGAACTCTCATTAATTATCTTTCTTGTTTTGCTTTTAGAAAATTGTCCTGGATGTTCTGGCTTTAGTAACCCTTCCACAACCTTTGTGTGTGTGTGTGTGTGTGTGTGTGCGACACAGAAAGATGTACATGCACTATGGTTGAGCGTCTGGTGGCTGTCTAGATTTATAGCCATGCTTCCAGGTCACCAAGCCACTACTAGACCATCACCTTTCCTTGGCATTCTCCTTCACACCGCACCAGAAAAAGCTTTTAGAGTCCAGTTGGCAGCCCACAACAATACCCAGAATGCCACGGGACCTTGTCAGCCTGTCTTAATTTGTGACTATGGTCCTGGGGTTGAATTCAGCCGCTGCTGGCTGCTTGACCTGCTGCATTCAGTTGGCGGATTAGCAACATCTCTTAGTCTCCACGCAGGGCAACACCAATGGGCCTGATACGCAGCCTGCAATTACACAGCAGGAAAACTCTGCTCAGACAAAACACACATGGGTGCGTGCACACACATATACACACACACACACACACACATACACACACACACACACACACACACACACACACACACACACACACACACACAGGCACATATAAACGTCTGTGGACGGATAGATGAATAGATGAAGAGTTGGCTGAGGAGGGAAGGAGAAGCAGGTGATGTGGCGGTATAGGCTTCTTTGATGAGGACTTAAGAAAGAGCAAGGGAGACTGAAGGCAAAGGGAAAACTGTCTCAGTGTGTGTTTTGGGGTTTTGTACTTACACAGTGGGTACCCAGCCTATATTGTGTACATGGAAATTAGTGTATCAAGGGACTCAGCAGCAGCTTATCTTCATAGAGACAGTATGCACTGCAACAGAGCATCAGAATGTCAACAGATTCCCGACGAAGGTGCAAATGGCCAACATTCTGAATTTGAATGCATCGCAAGACGTCATCCAGATGATGTGACCTTGTGTTCTCTAGTTTTTGGGATTTCACTAACGGAGACTGATGTTGTAGTGATGGGATGAAAGAGAGGTTTGTTGTAAGTTGATTGTTTTAGCAAGCAGGAAAAATACATCTACTTAATCTTAACGTATACCATTTAAGAGTTTTCATACAATTTCACACAGAGAATATTACAGAGGTATTACAAAATTAAAGGGGCATTCCACTGTTTGGTTTGCAGCGTACTCAGTGCATGCTGTCACTGTGGATGACAGCAGGTGTCAAATGTTTTCCGTGGCTCTGGAGGGAAGATTGAGAAAACAATCCTATAGTGATGTCGACATGAAAGTCAGTGTTTAGTTGCATTGTGGGAGGTGTAGGGGCATTTTGGGGGATTTGTGGCTAAAAGTTGTAATACCTCAACCTCTGGACCTCTCTTTGTTTTAATCCATTTCACGGAAGTCACCCTACTTTATGGAAACGCAATATTAAATTGCCCAAGAACCTCTTCAGATCGTGAGCTCATATTTGATTCCATTGGTTAGTAATTTACCTTAACATTTTAGAAAGATAAACTGATTGCAAAAACAAACAATGATGGCCTACAAGCATTTATAATGGAAGAAGGCATAGTTTATTTTTAAGTTTAAAAAAAATGCTCATGGAAGGTTTTAATGGGACTATTTTTGTAGCCATTAATAACATGGTGGGTTTTCAGTTCTTAACAGGGCCCATGCAGTGGATGCTGTAGAGGTCGTTGCACCAGAGGCAAGCTGGCTCGTTGTTTCATTGGAACTACAACAATAACATTCAGCAATAAAAGTTTTAAGTCAAAAGGCAGCTACAGGATGAAAAAGCCGTGTTTAAAAAGTCCCTGCAGAAGGAGACGCGTAGACTTGCTCAGTGTTGTCCCAGGGCAAAACAAAAGACCTAAACATAGATAACAACAGGCAGATATGCAGCAGGTCAAGCGCAGATGAGAATTGGCAGCGCAACACTGCGTCTCACAGTGCACACAAAGCCCTCGGCGACGGGAATAGGGGAAATTGGCAAACCTTACATGGTCCCCTGCCATCATCCCTCGCTCCCTCCCTCTGTTTCACAACAGACGCTGTGTTCCACGTAGACACTGTCAGCTGCACAAGAATGGCTCGAAATTTGTTCGACAATGACGGTGGACAAAAAAGGGGACCAAAAAAAAGAAAAGAAAAAACGCTCTCAAAGTCAGCATCTCGGTTGACAATGACGACACAGCACCAGGGGAGGAGGGTCGTGAGCAACGCACAGACTTCTATCCAGGTCCTATCGCTATGGAAACACGCCCCCCCCCCATACCCCTCCCTCCCTACTACTACTATTACTATAGTATACACATGCACGCACACACTTGTCAGCTGCAGGCCAGGTCTGAGCCCAGATGGCGGTGAACTGCATAACTCACTTATCTGTCTCTGGCCTCTAAAGGAATGCCTGAAGGCCTCTCCAATTCCCAATGGAGGTCACCGAAATGAGAGAGAGAGAGAGAAAGAGAGAGAGAGAGAGAGAGAGAGAGAGAGAGAGATGCCATCTGCTCCCGGACACCAGAGCATCCCCTTTTCCTGTCCGTCCCCATATTCATCCCCCCTTTTTCTTTGACCTTTAACCCCCAAAACCCTCAAAAATCCTTGCACTGTTCCCGGAGAGTCACTGTGGATGGGGAAGGGGGCAAAGGGATGAATCAGCATCATTTGATTTGTCTGCGGTGTGAATCCACCACAAAATTGCCGTCTGGTCTTCTTAGGATGTTGACAAGACTTTTGCTTCTTGATAGCTTTTAACTGTTTGAAATCATGCAAAATTAAAGGAACAACACAACGGTTGTATTTTCATGTCAATTTATTCTACGGTAGAACATATATTTTACTAACAACCACGATGTTAATCAGTGGTTCCCATCTTTTTTTTTTTGTGTTACTTTTTGGCCTACTTTAAAATGAACCAAAGAACTGTTATCTATTCTTGGAGGCTTAAAATTGATCAAATCTGAGAGGCGCAATGCCCCATGAAAATATAACGAAACTAACAAAATAAACAACTAAAGAAAATGAAAAACCTTTGTGGAGGGTCCCAACCCCCTCAAGGTTCGGAACCAGTGGAGTAGATACTGAGTTCTCCCTCAGATATTTTAAAAAGAGTCTTAATGGCATTGTTGCATAGACAAGACTAGTATCTAAATTACTGTAATTCCACTTCTGCAATTTCACTCAATTTGACTACTGTGTTTTATTAAAAAGAACCTCAATAGCAAGGTGTCTCTCTTCATACAAATGTGTACACCCTCCCCGTTTTAATGTTCCATAAGGAAGACATGCAGTGTTGGAACAAACAGCCCTGGGACATTGAGAGCTTACACACTGTTCTCAGGGACAGTACGAGCCAGGGGGTCACTGGGTTCAGTCTATACAACCTTCTGTGCAGGAGTCTTCTCATCGCTCCGGATGGTTTGCCGACTGGGGCTTTCCAGAGAGAGACTGTATTCACGCCTCCTTTTCCAAATAAACATTCTGGAAAACATGTTGCAAGTGAACGTTGCTCTCGCACATGATTGCGTGTGAACTCACACGTGTTATACGTAAGGAACATTTAAATAAATGCTTCTCATCACAATACTGTAATATTGTCATTTTGTCCTTGAGGGAACACGAGATGACTTTCTATTAAAGTTGAACAAATTCATAGGAATAGTCATTGTGTTTGTTGCATTAGCAGTTGCTACAAGTATTTTTTTTAAAAATGGTTTACTGCTGGAGAGACATGTGAGGAAAAGAGATGTGAGAAAAACAAAAACGGAGAAGAAAAGAAATATTTGAAAGGCGGAGAAGGCACCGACACGTCCCACCTTCATCACGATGCCAACTCTTCACTCTCACTCTCACAGCCCCTGATGAGGCAGCACACCCCTCTCCTGTTTGATGAGTATTGCTGCACTGTTTAAAGAGGCCAAGTCTGGCGAGTTCTCCACCACCCACTGAGTCAAGTGGGGCTCAGGTGTGTGTGTGTGTGTGTGTGTGTGTGTTCACCACATGTGCTTGTGTACATGCTGGTGTGTGGTCTGCCCAGTTTGTATGAAGTACATCACACTGGTGTTCTTGTACATACGTGTGTGTGTGTGTGTGTGTGTGCAGCTTTTCACGAGAAGTGAGAACGAAAGAGATTGAAAGTGACCGCGATGTGCGTGTGATCGGTCTCGCAGATTCAAGGTCTCGGTTTTGGTTTCACTATACTCATGATCAGTTTTTCCTGAAATCATAATGCTCCTCCGTTGCTTTTCAGCAGGACATGGGCAGTGATGAAAAAAAGGTTGGGACTGTTGTTTTGCTGTTTCTGGTAAATTTGGGGAAAAAAATATCCTCATTGCTTCAAATATTTGATGGTTTTCAGAAAATATGTAAAGAGCAGACTGCATGCAGAACGTTGACCATCACATATGTGATCATCTGCGCCCCGATGAGCGGGTGTGATGATATGGTTACTATAATTATATCACTATAGGGATATTACAGTTTAACTATAACATAGCTTACCGTAGGTCAATGCAGATCCTCCTGCAACAACTAAATGGTGTCATTTATATGACACAGTAATTTCTGCCAATAACAATCAACCATGAAACCATGAAAAGTGGCATTTTTTAAAGACAAATTCTCACAAGATAGGTGCAGTTGGTGATGAGAAAAGCAAGCAAAAAGTTAGGGTATGAGGGTCGACCGAGGGCTTGTTTAAATACAGAGAGCGTTCACGGACCCCTTTTCAGAACGTGTACAAACAATTCTTTAACAACTGAATGCACTAAATCACCACTGACGCTGACTCACTGTCAGCAGCGTGACTCCACTCACTGGCGGCAGAGAGCAACGTGTGTGTGCTCAGCTGATCCGGACAGTGTGTTACTGAAAAGGGCAGCGAGAAGCCCGATGATCACGTTCTGATAACTTATGTGTTGCTGGGCTGTAAAGTGCTTATATTGGTCAGAATTGTACTTGAACTGAATGTGACAGCTAGGACTATAACAAGAGACCGATTGTAACAGCTGAACTAACAACTGGCGAATGTCATGGCCAGATAAACGGTGACGCGTTCGCTTGTAGTGGTACAGGCTGAGGTTTGAATGGTAATGCTTGAAAAGGGAACAAACAGTAACTATGAGTTGTTGTTTTTTTTTACACTTAACTAAGTCATTTTGGATTTCCGCCAATCTTGAGCTCTCAACCAGCAGTATTCTACATGACGAATGGGCACCTTCATTCCACCTCTATCAAATGGGTCAAGTGTACTTTAAACAGCCACATCAGATATGCTTCGTGATTTTTATTATTATTTTTTTTTACCGGCAGTGAACGCTGCTCCCCTTCCGTCATTGTGGGGCGGCTGCGGCACAGGAGGCAGAGCAGGTCATTCTCTAACCTGAAGGTCGGGGGTTTGATCCCTGGCTCCTCTGGTCAAAGTGTCCTTGGGCATGACACTGAACCCCCAAATCGCCCCCAAGTGCCATCAGTGTGTGCATGGATGAGTGATAGAGCAGTTTTACCTGTAGAAGTGCTGCATGAATGTGTGTGTGTGTGTGTGTGTGTGTGTGTGTGTGTGTGTGTGTGTGTGTGTGTGTGTGTGTGTGTGACTTTGAGGTGTTTCTTTTACCTCCCATTAATTTCAGATTTTGTTTCAGACGTTAAAAAAAGGCGTGTGCATCTGCAACAGAAGGATATGTTCAAAATCCTCACACTGTCAAAGTCTCACTGGCCTAACAGGAGATTCACCGAACCTCCCCTTTGCTAGTGAAGGGTTACCTCTGCCAGATAAATGGTTACTTAAGTCTCGGGTCACGACTTTTAAGTCTTCAACAAGTCGGGACAAGCACCTCTGTCATGTGGCCTCACAGCGCCACCAGCTCTGAGCTGCTTTTCCTCAGCCACTGACAAAACGTGTGGAACAAATGGCACAAGCCAAATGGAGGGGCAATAAGACGAGGGGGCCCTCTGTGAAGTGCGTGCGTGCGTGTGTGTGTGTGTGTCTGTCTGAGAGTGCATGTGAGGCAGCGTGTGTGTGTTGATAAAGTGTACCCAAGCAGACAGGACGTGGTGTGTGTGGATTTTGCAGAGTGAATGGTGATTGTGGATTTTGAAAGGAGAGGGGGGTGTCCCCCTGTGTGAGAGTGAATGTCAGGGCCCTCTCTGAGTGAGGGCGTGTGTGTGTGTGTGTGTGTGTGTCACAACAGGCCAGAATTGGTGAGAAAGAGCAGTTTGTCGGTTCAAGTATGCCCCCATGTGACGGTTGAGAGAATTTGAGGGCCGAGACAGACTTCTGGTTTCCTCGAGACCCTCAAGTCACACGTGTGTCGGTGATGTTAAGCCTCAGTCGAGAAGGTCTTTGTCTGATCAAATATAGATGGTGGACACAATAAAAGACAACTCAACACAAAGTGTCTTACCCTCACCGCTCTACCTCCTGAGCCACAGCCCAATAGTGAGCCATCATTAAATCGTTTTTCTCATCAGCTGTTTCTGTGTCGATAACAACACGTCCTCGGAATGAAACTGTAAATATGACGTTTGGTTGTCCACATCCCGTAGAATGACACACAGAAGCATGTTCTTATCTGACACCCGTTATTGTCAGAGCCTTCAAGAAATGTTCAAGACGTTTAAGTGCTTTGGCACCCTAAACACGCACCTCGTTGTCATGGTTACAATATAAGACAGTCACCCGAGTGTGTAGACCAGGATTAGAACAGAAATAGAGATGCAGAGCCTTACTAACTTTACCGGCCGGACATCCTGTCTGTCGTCAGCACACTGTACTTCAATCAGGAGAGTCTCATAGAGAAACAAACGAGAACCAGTAAATTAGAATAAAGTTATATTTCATGGTGAACAGGACAAATAACGTTCGCCACTTAATCCCTAGCAGGAAGTAGAACACCATGGAAGCTGTACGGTGTGAATTAGGTGCTTCAGACATGAAGGAGACTTTTCCTCCGGGGGGCCAAGACACTGGTGCTGGTGGGGACGAGGAAGGGGGCACCAAGTTGGGACGTGTCATGAAGAGCTTCTGCTTGGAGGGTTTGATAAGGAGATGACCGGGCGTCTGGAACTGACGAGGCGTCAGGCGGAGGCCGACCATGCAGTGGTCGAAGTGACAGCTGGATGACAGGAGAGAGAGAGAGAGAGAGAGAGAGCGGTTTTAAACTTTGACCGCTTCCAAGTGATCGGCTCAAGGTGAGCATGTCAGGGTGTAGATATCAAGATTTTTTCCGGAGGGGCTGAATGTGAAAACGCAGACGTCCGCAAATGTTGCTCTCGACCTTTGCCGCGTGGTTTCCTTCAAAGGCCCCCGAGTCAATTTTATGGAAAAGATGTCAGAGTGAGAATACAGCAGGAAAATCTCTGGAAAATTCACAGCGAGCAAGTGGGGCGTGTCGATGCCTTCCGCGGTGGGATTATCGTCATCACATGCCTCACGCGGGCTCTACACAGATGCCACAGAATGTTCCAAAGATTTTCCTGCTGTTGTGAACAGTGTCTGACTTGCACAGCCTCCTGCTGCGTGCGTCACGTGTGAGAGGCAGACCCCCCGAAAATGACCCAATTTTCCGGCACACGGAAATGTTGCTGACAGTATACCCCTGCTTTTCTTCTCAGTTTGTGGGCCGTCACACCACCGGTGGAAACGTATCGATTTTGTGAAAGGTTAACACCATCCAAGGGGATTTTCACCCCTCGGATGAAAGCAGCCCAACAAACAGGGGGAGCGCTAAAATCTTAAATCCCCGAGTCCGAAGAGACACTTGTGACACGGGGGGGGGGGGGGGGGGGGGGGGGGGGGCAGAGTAAGCAAACAGAGCCACCGGGACAGAGATACTGTGTGTTTGTCTTTTGTTATGAAAACACAAATCAGCCTCTTTGTTTTGCTATTTTGTCCCCATATCAGAGGGTCATTATGAGCTGCCTTCTGGGTAGTTTACTCCGAGAGGACCTTATGATCAGAGGGCACTCCTATCGCCGACGGAAGACTTCAAACTGGACAACAACAAACACGGAGGCCTTTTATCTGCCTCCCTCGCTACGTCGGGACTGTGATCCTGCTTTGGGACGGGTCCCCGGCGCTATCAAGCCATTACGTTCGAAACAATCCCCCGAATCTTTGATCTTTTCCAACCGAGCCCTTGCGTCATGGCATCAAACCTCCGCTCGCTCTACGCTTCCCTATAGACAGACGGAAAAAGAAAAAAAAAAATCAAGTCTATTAAAACTCTTTCATCTGCCCACAACGTCACATCTGGGCTGGGATCTGACATCAGTGCAGAGGCCTATGTCAGATGTGGTTCCTCGATTAGCTAACGTGGCGGGTTCGTGCCCCCCCCCCATATTTTTTTGGCCTTTCAAGCAGTCAGACGGAGGGGGCTACATGAAAAGACCAGAGGGGCTGCTGGGGAGCATGGCCGGAGTGTAAAAACAGTACTAATTGCACTTGGCTGCTCTTTATGAAGTTGGAAGTCGTGCCGCCTGATCGCCACGCCCACCTCCTCCGCACCGCAGTCACACAGAGGCGACAACTGCACACCATAAACACCGCTCGCGGCAGGATTTGTGGTCGCTACGATCAAAGTCCCAGAGGGGTTGGTAGGCCTGACGCTGCGTGTGTGAGTGTGAGTGTGTGTGTGTGTGTGTGTGTGTGAGAGCGAGACAGAGAAAGAGAGGGGGGGGGGGGGCAATGTATGGGTTCTGTCGTTGTAATTCTTTATGACTGTAACAGCTGTACAACTTGATGAGCGAACATGACGCTAACATGCTACGCTCTGATGCTTGTGTGTGTGTGTGTGTGTGTGTGTGTGTGTGTGTGTGTGTGTGCGCGTCTCCCATCAGCAGTATGCTCCGTTTCAGCAACAACCCACTTAAAGTGTGTGCGTTCCTGGTCGAAAAAAAACCACTTATTCCATCCCTGTAAGAGATGCCCGTTGGCCAAAGTGAGGTAGTGTCCGACCCACCTTGGACCAGAGTTGCCAACGTTCCGATCAGGACAGTCTCGTCGTGACACGGATGCGAAAAAGTCACTTAGACTAAAATTAGATCCACCGCGGAGCGGGAGGAATAGACGCCGGCGCTTACCATGTAAGCGTGAATTAGGTGCTTCAGATATGAAGGGAGACTTCGGAGGCATTGGCGAACAAGACAGTCGTCCTTGTCTGATCTTTCGCTGAGCTTCATGCCGCGTAACTTAAATGGGTTCATTTCATCCCCCCCAAAAATTTGAAACCAAATCTCAAAAGAACTGTTGTCAGTTCAGTCGTGCTGCCCGGCGCGTCTCTACGTTATCCGCTTTAGCAAAAGGAAATGTCATGCCTAGTTTTGTCATGAACTAAAAGACATGCTACACGGTAAACTCAGGTTATAAGGTCCACCAGGAGCAGGGCCCCCGGGGGCCACTGCGGTCGCAATGGATCGTTCAACAGCAGCCACCCTGAAAAGGGGGGAGTGAAAATCCGGCCTTCACAGTGAGAGAGAGGAGCGAATCGAAGTGGCTGGAATGGGGATAATGGTGCACATGTTTTCAACGGTGGCTCCTTGAAGCCTTGTAGAATGACAAAGGAGCGCCTGAAAGAGAAGCTACAACCCGTTGCTAATCCATCTTTCTGCCCCCGACCCCGTCGCCTCAAGGACTTTGCCGCTCCATAAATATGACACCTGACTTTTCGGCTTCGCTCCCGTCATGATTACCCACGGCTGCCAGAGTCGCTGGAAAGTAAAACACGTGTCGTTTTTCGGGGCGGTGGTTGAAATGCTACATTCAAGGGCCAGATTTAACGCAGGAGAGATAAACCCGCCTTTGGTGGCCCGCGGGTCACGTCGATGTGGCTACACCGTAGCTGTGGTGGTTCATCCATTGATTACGGTGCCTGTTTTATTTGTGTATGTTTGGTGAGCTGCTTCTGCCTCACTACGGCGGCTCTGACCCTGGAAGAGGATTTCTTTTCAAGCCACGTTCTCACAGTGCTGTCTTCAGCACGACGTTGAGGCCACTGACTCCAAGTACACTGCTGGACCTTTACTTCCCCTTTCCTCCTAATTGTTCTCCTGCTCCTTCCTCTCATTGTCCTTTCTTTTCCTCATCTCATTCTTTACTTTTCCTTCCACTTCTTCTTTCTCTCTCATCCTCCTTCTGCTCCAACAGCCCCCCCCCCCACACACACACACCCATCTCTTTTTGATTCCTCTACCTGCCTGTCTGTTCTTTCTCCACTTTTTCTTATCTCACTCCATCTTTCTCTCAACTCTTTTCGATGTCTTTTTTTTTTTTTGCTCGGCCTCCCTCTTTTTTTTCCCCTGCGCGCTCTCTCTTCTCCATTTATTATCGCCAGCTGAGAAAAACAGAGGAGTCTTTTGGCACCGAGCCAGAGCAAACACTGATATCCAACCAGCCCCCCGCCTACCCCACTGCTCTCTCCCTCCATTGGCAGCTGTCCATAACTAAACACACAATGTAACAGTACACACACGCGCACACACACACACACACACACACACACACACACACACACACTCCCCGGAGTGTCCACTGTAGCTGTTTGCTTGGCTGACATGCTCTGCTGTAATTGCGGCGGCCTGCACAGCGCACTACAGCCTGCAGCTGTGGCCCTCTCCAAAAGCTTCGGCTGCAGCCAGCCAGAAAAAGAAGAAGAAAAAAACGTCAAACTGCGGAGCGGCAGAAAATAAACAGACACTTTGAGTCTCTTTCGTTGGCCCTATCTGGTCTTTCTCACCTGCAATCTTTCAAGTGGTTCGAGACCGCGGGCCTTCTCAGACCATATGCAGAGAAGGGCTGAAATTCTGTTGTTATAAAACAGAAGTCCTTAGAAACAACAACAACAAGAACAACAAAACAAACTAGCAACAGATGGGACAGTGATGAGTGTATCCCTCTGAATCATCCCAAAAGTTTTTTAAGGGTTTTAAGCTGTGCTTAATCTTTACTGAAGTCGAGCTGGATGAGAAGACCTACATCTAATCTGTCCAGTGAATACAAACATGTCAGCCTCCTACTTAATGGACATGCACTAACCGCTCATCAGGTCTTGGCAAGGAAGCGCATAGACTAGCCTACGCATATTTCCCAAATGGTTGAACTATTCCTTTAAGCGACACAGCAGTCGCTTGATGTCGGCAAACATTCAGCCTGCTGGAGAATCATGAAGCAGGACCCTGCCAGGTTCTGAGCCCTCCACATGAGGCTGTGGAGGAGGATGGGCAGACTCATAATCAATCAATCAATCAATCAATCAATCAATCAATCAATCAATCAATCAATCAATCAACCAACCAACCAACCACATTGCATTTGTATAGCCTATTTATTTAGACACATGTAGAACATTTCAAGTGGTACCTGTGCTATTCACAGAATCCCTGTGCACTTGAAGAGAATAAGGAAAATGAAATTGAAGCTCCCCAAACTTCCATGGTCCTTCAACTGGGGTTGGGGATGTGCACCATCTTTCAGCCACCATCTTCGCATGTGGAAAAAAACACCCCACGGTCACGTCAAATGAAAAAGGCTCGTCATAGCCGAAGCCTGTCGCGACATGCCGAATTTGTAGAAACGGGAACAAAACTGTATTATTGCAACAATTATGCTGAATCGCAAGAATGAGACGTACGTGCATGCTTTAAAAACCTTACACGGGTAAGAATACGTGTTGCACAAAGCACATGTGTGATGTAAACAGGTTCTGAGAAGCTGTTTCAGCTGTGTCTGTTTATGCCGACCTAAAAGGAACAAATACCCCCCCCCCCCCCGTGTTAGAACTAAGAGAACACATTACTTTACTCACACTTAACAGGATCTTTAATCAGAGCGAATACGTGTTAAAAAGATTTCCCAACCTCCCAAACGCCGACCCCCCCCCCCTTTCACATAATTTCCTGATGCTGAATGCTCTGCTTCCAGACCCGTGTGCCAAGCAGTTGCTAGACTAAACATGCCCAAGACCTAGTCTACTCCCAACACAGACGTGGAATTAATATATAAATATAAATCTTTTTACATAGCTACAATAAGATAAGGTCGGGGAGCGGACAAGGTTATCTCACACAAAATGTTTTTTAACTTGAGGGCATGTTGGGTATTTGTCTCTCTTCTTTTTTTAAAGATCATTTATTCAAACCATGACAACGCCTGCACATGTGTCTCTAAGGTAAACCTTCAGTTGTTTCCACACACACACACATGCTGACAGCTCATTAATGGCAGGTAATAAATGTTGTGTAAACACATCTGTTGGCGCTCAGTTACAATACAGTAAAAGGCCTTCACCCCTGGCCGTAAAAGTGCAGACCACCAGGCTCAGCACAGAGCTCCCATTATCATCTCCCTGTCCTCTGACTCCCAGTGACAATCCAGCTGCTTGTCACCACACTTCTTTGTTCGTTTTGTCGCTATTGTGGAGGGGTTGTTTGAGTGAAACCCTATCATTTTCTTAACCTTGCCTCACAATGAGCCTTTTTTCCCAGAAAGAAAATTAAAAAATCCAATGAAAAGATGATCTGGAGAAATGAAAATCCAACAAACAAACTTCGGATAATGTGGAATTTCTCACAAACTAAGACAAATACAGTGGACGTGATTTTGAAAAGGTAAAATCAAAGAGATTTGCACCTGCCCACCCCCTGAATACACAATCACTCATACACAATCACTCATACACAACACACACACACACACACACACACACAGACACACACACACACACACACACACACACACAGACACACACACACACACACACACACACACACACACACACACACACACACACACACACACACTAACAAGAATCCTGTCAGAAAACCCAGTAATGAGCTGGTGGGCAGGGGCCACTCCTCATGAGCAGGTCGCCTTAGCGTCGTATGGGCACGTCTATGGGGAATATATGCCACATGGCTGATAACCAGATCTGCCCCACGCTCGGGCCAGATGGCACTGGGCGTATCGTTAGCATTGCAGAGGTGGTCACAGGACGAGGACGAAAGCAATAGCGATGATTAAGGCCGATCAATAACGGTGATTAAATGAGATTTGACACAAAGGAGAGGACGCGAGGACGCTGAGACAGAAGGACTGAACATGTCCCAGAGCACCTTTTATTCACGATGTGCGCAGAGCTTTGTCAAACTCTGAAGGGGAAATGAGGCCGTTTCTGCCTGGCTCTGAGTCAAGGGAGGGACGCCAATAACATGCAAATTAATTTGATGCAAATTAACGCATTGATTTTATTATTTAGTCAATAATTTGGCATCTGCCTTTTGAAATTCAAATACAACGCTGATTGCATATTCTTATTGAGGGTGTACCTTTAAATACTCATTTAATGCCTGCCTTTAAAAATAAGACTTTCATCTGTGTGCTGTGCATAGCTCTCCACACTACTACAACACATTTAATTTGAAAACGCTTGAATTGCGATTTGGTATGGATGGGCAGGAACAGAGACTTTTGGTGCAGACACCGTTGTTTGGTGGACGAGCTCTCAGTCAGGCCCACCCAACCGCCCCGCTCCTTCAAATATGGTTACTCCTGGTTCCCAAAAAACAAGATGGCGCCGGTCATTACACTCAAGGCTTCAAAACGATAGTCACGGTGGGTTGGTCGTGACTCAGGATATATACCATCATATTCATACCCTTTGTGCCTCTTGTGATCGCGTTTATTCCAGTGCTTCATCATCACAGGGGGAGATACCCTCCTCTAACTGTTCACTTGTTTCCCTGTAAACTTTAATGTATATTGCCAAATAACACACACACACACACGCACACGCACGCGCACGCACACACACACACACACACACACACAGGCACAGGCACAGGCACTGAAAGCACAGCTTGTTACAACTCTCAGAGTGATTCCAGGTGGTTTTGCTGTCCTGTTCTTTCATACTGTGCAGGTACTATGAATTGACGATTATATGAAAGAAAACCATGACTATGTCTCAAGGACATATGGTTTTAATCTAACTCACACCTTAGGGAATGACGGTGGAGGGTCACACACACACACACACTTAAATATATACAAATGTGTGTATGGGGGCAGTCAGAGAGGGCGAGAGTGAGAAAAGGTCAAAAAGGTCAAAAGAAAAAAAGCAGAGGGATGTACATATAAATTCTCTTTTTGGGTTCAGGATTTACTCTTTATCACTGGTGAAATCTGTGAAAGATGTTTCACCCCTAATGGAATCATTCATACTTTTCTTTTCCCAGATGCCTCCTCGTCCTCCCTCAGAGTGAATGATTCAGGGACATGGAGCGGAGCCAAAAAGGAAAAGTGAGCGCAGCAATGTGTCCTGGCTTGTCTGACTTGTTTATCTCAAATCAGCAAAGTGGTTGCTGGGGGCTGGCGAGATTTGATGTTTGTATGTGTGCGCGTGTGCGTGCGCGCGTGCGTGTGTGTTAACAACACATGGTTGTTTGGCAATATACATGAACGTTTACAGGCAAACAAGTGAACAGTAAGAGGAGGGTTTCTTCCTCTGTGATGATTAAGCACTGGAATAAAAATGAGAGGCATAAAGGGTATAAATATGGTGATGTATTATCGGTCACGACCAACCCACCTTGATGTCACCCATTGGTTTGTGAAACTACAGTTCTGAAGCCTCGAGTTTAGTATTTGGACCAGCGACTTGTTTTTAAAACCAGAAGTTACCATACTGTATTTGAAGGAGCGGGGATATGGCCTGACTGAGAACTCCACTTACTCCTGCTAACGTGCACCGATTGGAAGGTACTAGCTGTCAATCATGCTGCATAAATATCCCAATGCATACTGTGCTTTATCGTCTATTTTACTCTAAGTGTGACCATCATAAATAATGAACATCATGCTATACAGAAAAAAAGACCTGAAACTAGCGATTGAGACCATGGACTCCTCAGGAAAATGTTTACTGATTAAGTCATTTTTTCATTGACATCTATAGAAACTGACTTTCTTTTTGCAGCCAGTGCAGTCGCCCCCTGCTGCTGATGCCAGAGAATACAGGCCTCAGGCACTTCCACATCTGCTTCAATTTCCGGTCCCGGTGAATATGTTCATCTTCACATGAAGTCTATGGTCACAACTTTACAACCAGTGGTGAAGGCAAAACGCAAAATAGTAAATATTTACTTTAAGTGCCAGTGCCGCCTCATCATGACGCCAAGAGAAGAAAATCGCTGAGCTCACTTTTCACCATTGTTATTTGTTGTTCATGGTTTCTTCGTGTCTGTCATTAAGTAACCAACTGCAGAGTACAAGAATCTGCTTCCTGTTCACACCGGCACACAGCCGCTCAGTGTACGTGAATGGTCACGTGAGGTGCATTTCCATGTGCGTTACAGGGATTAATATGGATACGGTGCTAGAACGCTCGACTGGATGGAGATCGTTTCGGTTTTTAAAAACGATCGCTGTTTCAATTAAAAAACGCATGGATGTGGCCGGGGGAGTATTTGTTTTGGTCTTGGCCTCTGGCCCCCATCCCAGTGCACCACATGGAAAAGTCACCGAACGCTGGTGGTTCTGGTCCAATCAGCACCACTGGCTCGTCTCCGTTCTACCCTACAGTCATGACATTCCGCTTCTCTGGCCGGTGAACACGATCCTACACTTTCTCCCTCTCTTTTAAAACCGTTTTCCACTGCAGGAAGCCAGATGGGACTGTGGCATGCCAGGCATTTCACCTGGTTCCCGCCGAGTCTCCTGACATCCTCGAAGTCGAGGGCCCGGGCATGAAAAACCACCTCCCGCCGAGGTACGCGACGCCCCTCGCATTGTTCCCGGCTTTGGCTGCACCTCAGGACTTCCCCGCGGGCCATTGTTCGTGCCAGTGGGGAAGAGAAAGAGGCATGTTCACACAAACAAGGACAAACCCACTCAGACTGACACGCACACTTTGGTGCTAATCGCCAGAGTCAAAAAATGAAAAGAACACTGCCCCAGGAGGACCAAACTCCTACATGTCTATTTATTGTATGAAATACAATAAATCAACTACTCCATTGACCCTGCCTTCAGGTCTGTTGGTGTGTCTTTTTAAATGTTTCCATTTTTCAGCATCGCCCTCAGACTCTTGTCTCTCGAGGTCTGTTCGTCTTTCTCATAAGATTGTCGTCGTCTTCCTCCCCGTTCACTCCAGCCTCTCCATAGCTCACCAGTCGCTGTTCTGTCCATAAACCCCGTTTTCCTTTAACTTATTGCATTACATTCCTCTGACTGCAGGGGGTGAGAGTAGAAAAAAAGACGTTGACTGGAGGTCAAATCTTGTGCATGGTAAATCTTGTGCATGGACAAAAAGTTGGCCCTGGGGGGCTCGTGTCACAGTGAGTCACTTCTCAGCAAAGGAGCGTCACAGCAGTGCAAAGATACATCAACTGGTCTAGGAAAAAGAGTAGGACAAATTTTGGACGGATACCTGTCAACATACTACTGTCAAAACCAAGACAATGGGTTCTGCACTTCTCTGGATCCAAGCAGAGAAGACACACCAACAACTGTGCTGCTTTCCCCCCTCTGTGCTGTTGTCTAGACTGACTGATGTTCCTTTTTAAAATTTTTTTAAGTGTGCTGCATACTGTACGTATCAAGAGAAGATATCGCCTTTCACGGAAGCGAAGGCCGTTTTAAAGGGTTTGTAATATAAAAAAATAGAACAATCCAAGCAGAGAAAATAGTAGATGGGAGGCTAGGGACGATGACAAGTGTCTAGAGAGGGAGCATTGCGGATTTCTGCCGAGAGAGCGAGAGAGTTCCAGGGGGTGGGGGCCGCCGTACGAACACAGGGGATGGCGAGCAGACCAGAACCTGCAGCTGGACTCTTTTGGCTCGGGGTTTGGCCGTTTCCCAGCTTTGTGGAATTGGCCAAAACAATGGAAAAAAAAACGCTTGGGAGGAGAAGCATCAGATTTCCAAGCGGGCTTCTCTCTCTCTCCCCCGTCTCAAACAACCACAAATATTTAAGTTTGTAGTTGTGCCCTGACTCAAGCTGTGGTGAGTTGACGTTGGACAATGGAAATGCATAAAGGAAAAATAGTTTTTTTTTCTGTTGTTTAAAATCAGGCCAACAAACTGAAGGCAAGGAAACGGTTAGTGTTAGTATAATGTGCCGCTATCTCTGTTTACACTGGATTATTTTCTGCACGTGTGAGCTAAATAAACGATGCTTTGATCAGCATGTGCAATATGATGTGCAGATGATGAGACCATAAAAAATATTTTAAAATGTTTAGTTCATTCGACATGTGCGGAGGCAGTGTTCATAACGTTCAATACCACATCCAAACCTGACACATGGAGAAGTGATCTCACATATGAAGTATTGCTAAAAAGTAGTGACCTCGACAGTTAAATGTGATATTTTGAACATTAATAATGCAGTAAACAACCATTTTCTCTGCAAAGATTCTAAATGGCAAATAGCACTGTAGTTATACAGAGCATTTTCTAGTCTTTTGCTGACCGCCCAAAGCACTTTACAGTGCAAGTCACATCCAGCCAATCACACACACATTCATGTAGCATTTTTTTCTATCACACATCATTCATACACAGCCGTCGGGAGCAAATTTTAGGGTCGAGTGTCTTGACCGGGGATCTAACCGTCGTTCCTCCTTAGCCACCCTTTCTTCTGCCCATGCGTCTGCCTTTTGGTCTGCCAGCGGGTCTAGCCAACAGAACTGTGCATGTGGTCCTCCCCAACCTTTATAAAGCCAGATGACAACGTCAAGTGCAGCGTTCGTGTGACAGCAACCCCGCTGATGTGCTTCCATCGAAGAAACCTTGCCCTTCGACTAAAACGTTCTCGACATCACCTGGTGATGCGCTACACCACGGGGGCGAACAGACCGGACATTGTGCAGCTTGTAGCATTGTGCTGCTCACAGCTTAGATATTTTGCTTTTTCTGCTCGTCTGTAACCCCCTAATAATTATTTCCCACGGCATTTGACGGAAAAGGAATCGTGTAATTGAATCTACGTTTGTACGGGAAATAATAATAAGATAATAAGATAATGTCCTTGAAAGAGGAGGTATGTTAAAACTCAAGCAAATATGCCGACATTATTCAGTTATTATTGGAACCTTTGTGTGAACTGTTGACTGTACATGCAGGAGATGAGGCTTTAAACTTCCTCTAATCTGTTCATTGTCGGCGTAAAGCAGCGTAAGCTGGCCTTTCTATACATGTTTTTTTCTCAAATCTGTATCCCAAGCTTACATTTGCTGTTCTAGGAATTACGCAAGGGCCTAAAAATGACACAGGAATAATTATCTTCTGAAGCCTATGCAGAAGGGCTGTTTATAGCTTTTTTGTATGCTATTGTATATAGTATTTATCTCTTATAAGTGTGCAAACAGATAATAAGTTTAATATCATTTCAGTCAGAACAAAGCGTGACCATAATCAGGTCATTTCTCTTTTTTTTTTTAATCCAATAATGCTGGTCAATTCGGTTCAATCTCAATTTTGGTAATTCCGGTAAGTGTGTCTCAGGGACGTTTGGTGTCCTACGCACTTGGCTGCTGCCCACTTTAGATTATCACCCTCGTAAAAAACGCAGCCGTGGCTAATTACATGGGAGGGGAATCCGTGACTTGTGCAGTTCAGGGCAAAAACGCACACTCGCAAAGTCGCATGGACAAAATGTATTGACGAAATGTGCAAGCAACAAGGCGCGCGCACACACACACACACACACACACACACACACACATATTTACACTTCTGGGGGCCAACACATGGAGAGGACCACCCAAGAAGGAGAAGCCTGTTTGAAAATAATGAAAATTCCACGGCAGCCTGGTGCTGCACAGCAGGCCGAGGCAGCGCTGCGTCTACACAGGGGAGTCTATGGAGGCTCGCATCCCACCTGGCTGCAGTGGTTGGCGAGCACAGGCAGAGAGCCATATAATAAACACCTACAGTTTTTTCCATCTGCCGCTAAAAAAAAAAAAAAAAAAAGCATCTGTGGGACTCGTGGATGCTGTCAGAAGGGAAACGACAACAGATATCTGGGGTCGGTTCCAGGCTTAATGTTTGTGATGGAAATAGTGGGTCCTGATCATCTCTGCTTTGAGAATAATTGTTGTACTAATGACTAATTTGTATGTTGCTGTTTATTTCATGTGAGGTAACACATTTAGAGGCGTGCTAAATCACACTTTGTAAGTCACTTTTTTGAAAGAAAGAATGTGTTTACCCAGTGTGATCCATTATCATTTATTTTTTACGGAGAACAAAAGGTTATGGATGATATTTGCTTTTTTGAGTCCTCCTTTCCTGATGTATTTGTGATTTCAGTGAAGCTATTTACAGTCCTCAGATTACAAGTCCTTTTAGAAATAACAACATAATCACCTCATGATTGTGATAAAAGATACACTGTCCTGGTGTTAATTTGACATTTAATATAACGTGATGATATAATCTTTAAAAACGTACATTAAGCCCTCTGAACACTGTTTTCATTCATATAAATAGTGTGTGAAAGATGCCTCTTGCTGTGGCTTTCTTATGCTTCGATGAATTACATTTTCAGCGTGTGAATGGAATGACATCCTCCCCCCTGCATCAGCACTTACACCGGCCAACAGCGCAACAATGAACAATGGGCGAGTAACACAGGCACACAAATACACCCGTCCGCAAAAAAAAGCCACCGCAAACAGACAATCATCAAACCACCCACATGCGCACACCACCGTTCACCGAGTGGCCGCAGGAGGAAAGGGGCGGATTCAGTGAAAACACGGCAGTGGTGAAAATCAGGGCTTTCGCTGTTGGTTGAGACGATATGTAGGAACCGTATGTGGAGTCAGGAGGCTCTTTGGCCCATAAATGTACCAAACCGAGTTGTACTATTTACTGTAATTAAAAAGTAACTGAGGAGGGCAGGGGTAATACAAGTTGGACCGCTGGATCGTCCAGCTTGCAGACCTCTACATCCATCGCTGAAGTCAAAGCCTTCTCTCTCTCTCTCTCGCCTGATACAAGACAAACAAATCCCACCGCTTAAACTTGAAATCATGAAGTCATGAAACGATCACCACTTATCACCCACCAGTGAAAAAACGGGTGATTACTGTGCGCCCCTCCAGCAGCTGCTCCACGAGCACTGCCCTGTTCCTGTCGACCGTCCACTGTAATGGTGCTGGAATAGGGAGTCGAGAATCCTCCTGTGACACCAAATACGTCTTAAGATAAATATCTTCTTAGTTTTATACTGCACACCAGTCTACTGAAATACTGTACACCATGAGCTCTGATGTCGCCGGTCAGGACAGGGAAATAGGAAATGCATCAACTACTCATGGGGGCTGACAATCTGAGATGGTGGCCTGATTATCCAGACATTGTCCAGAGTTCAAATGAAAAAAAGGTAGGTAAAATAGTTCACGTGTAAAATGGCTGGACATTAGAAACTGGGTGTTGATCGTCTTATATGTGAAGAGTTATTGGTTAAATCTGATGCGACAATTCAGCCTAGAGAACAGACACACATACTGACGTATGCCCGGGGCTAAGAGTGGAAGAAATCTGAAGGAAATATATGAATGCAATTTTTCTTTAATTTTTGATATATTCTTATTTTAAATTACAGGATCAAAAGCAACAAAATCACCCAACCGTCCCAAACTCCTATGAGTCAATTTTAGAAAACAGTGCTACCAAAAGCGAGACTAACATCTTCACTAGCCAAAAGTTAAAGGCTATGCTTCCACAGCGCTCTTCATTTTCATGCTTAGGAAGGAGTTTACCTCCATTGTTTGTGCTTGGAAAAATTAGAGGAGGACAGTGAGTGAGACAAATACAATGCTTCACTTCCTACCTCAGTAGAGTAAAGGGGTCAAAGGTCAGCGCCATGATGTCCTGAGAGCAGCCACAAATGAACATTGAAGTGAAGAAATATTCCAGAAAGAAATAATAATAGCCTTGAAAAATGTGTGTGACTAAAAAGTAAAAAGTGAGTGTTACCAGACAAGCCTCAGTAAAGCTTCTTCGCAAGAACAGAAAATTATGTAGATGGATATTTTGATACTTGTTATTTAATTTATCAGTTTGTGTGCCTGTGTGTGTGTGTGTGTGTGTGTGTGTGTGTGTGCATCATCAAAAATAACAAGGAGAGGAAAAAAAAAAAAGGTTGAACCAGCTTTATGTATGAGTATGGTGAAGCTTGGGCTGAGTGTTAATGCAGGCCAGCCCGGGGAGTTATAAAGCAGGGAGACCGAGGTTACTCCAGTCCAGAGACTTGGTCTGGTGCCAGCCCCTCCTGAATCCAGAACATTTTGTACCGTTGCGAAGGCACGCAGGCAATAGCCATTGTCCTCACACACACACACACACACACACACACACACACACACACACACACACACACACACACACACACACTCAGTCTGTCTCTCTCTCTCTCTCTCTCTCACACACACACACACACACACACACTCGCAAGTTGTGCTTTCTTTGTGAGAAATAAAGATTTATCGTGGAGTCAAATTGTATTTCCCTAACCCCAAAACCCTCAGATGAACTACAATCGTAACTCTAAACCTGAGCCTATATTCCAGTGCCAAGGCCTTAAAACTAGACCCGAACATAACCCCAGCTGTGACCATAAAGGTCTATACGGTTGCCAAGGAAAAACCCCACATATAACTTGTTAAAGTGAGTAATAAAATGATCCCGCTCATCTAATCAATCCGTGTTGTTCTGCCCCTCATCTATTGAGTCTCGCCTCTCACCCTCCACACTCCTCTACTCCCAGCATCCAATCTCCTTTCGTTTCCATCTAACCTCTCACGTGTCCTATGGGTGATTCATAAGTTTTTTTTCAGTATTTAAGGGGCAAGTCTTCACAAACATCAGGTAACTAAGCAGAGTCTCATGGAAGAAGTTCAAGTAAATACACTGAAGCTTCTTTTTCGCAGGGTCCCGAAGTTAATGATTAAACCCACAGCTGTTTTTTTCAGATAACTTACCTTCACAATGCCATAAATTCACTGCATGCAATACATATGTTGTGTTGACATGTGGAGCCAGATCTGCTCGTATGGAGCCTTATCTAACCACAAATAATATTATGAGGTTCCAGCTGTCGGAGGTAACACCGCTCAGGGCCCAGTGTCATCGGCTTTTCCTTCGCTGAGCAGAGGAAAACAACTAGGTGCTATCTGCTTGTCCTGTCGTTTCTCCAGGGTTCGAGTCCGTTTGCACGTGAGGATGCAGCACTACAGATATCTTACATGTCTGCTTTCCTCACATGTATATGTATATGCATGCGTACATGTATGTGGATGCTGTCGTCAAAGTTAGGGGAAATTTGGCCAGCGCGTGCCTTCAGCGCTGAAGAAAAACCTGGATACGGCACGGGGCTGTAGATGTCACTCACTCTGCGCTACTGTTTGTTTCTTCTCGAGGTTCTTTCACCATCTCTTATTGACCCAGATACAAACACGTAGTGCATCCAATCCATTCCAACCTCTCTCTCTTTCTCTCTCTCTCTCTCTCTCTATCACTCACACATGCACATCGACTGAGCAACTTCAATGCAGTTTTTTTAAAGCAGAGCAAACATTTTTAACACACATATCTTCCACTATACTGCTCTAGGCCTGGACTTACAAACAGCTCAATTTAGCTGTGGTTAGCTTTAACCGTGAGCCGCAGCCCCCACCCCAAGGAATTAATAAGCAGGGCAGGACACAGACATCCCCTTGTCTCTATCGAGTAGACCCCACAGCACACACACACACACACACACACACAGACACACACACACACGTAGCTGTGTACACAGGGTATGCTGCGCTAAGTATAGTCGTGCAGGCCAACCACACACTGAGCCGGAGGTTTGGCTGCGAGACAACTCGAGCTACCAGGGCTCGCTTTCTCCACCCGTTTTTAGAAGTGTCCGTCACAAGCAAACACACAATCACTCTGGGGACCTGAGCTATTTCGAGAAGCCCGGTAAAGTAAGTGCACGAGCTGCACACGATGCAGCCTGAAAACACACACACACACACACAGACACACACACACGTGAAAGCATGCATCACATTGGCATAATGTAAATACGCGGGGCCCAACAGTTGACATTGGATGCCCATAGGGTCACATGGCACACACAAATGGATATTTACACTTGATAAACACCTGGTGGCTGAGAATAACCGTGTCAACAGCCCTCATTACCTGATCTCAACGGTGCTTTTTAGGACCTTAAAATACCCGAGCAGCGGCCACAGGAGACTCTCCCGAAAGCTTTAGTAGGCCCTTCTTTATTTTGATAGGCTGAGCAATCTGGCCTGAGCAGTCGACCCACCCATGGAACAACGGGTGCCGGGCAAGTGAGTCGACATATGTGATTACTTTTTACACATTACTGACTGTTGTCGTTCTCAACTCAGCTCCATCAAAAGTGTCCATGCACAGCTCCAAAGCCTTCCAGCCCACATCATGCATTCTGCATTTAACGCGTGAAAATACATAATTAAAACTTATAGTTTAACCAGTTGCCAGCCCACATCATTTTATACGTATTTGCTGAGCAGCAACAGCAAGCTTAGCATTAGCCGCGGTGAATGCACACGGCACTACAGAAGACGTCGCCCTTGCAGTTGAGCTGTGGGGTTCACACACACGCTTCAACTTTGACCTCAACCAGCAAATATTCTAAATGTAGATTTGGCTGAGGAATCACATTACTCCTGTCCTTAGAGAAGGTAACCACCTCCCACACCTCCACACATTGGAAAAGATGATCCCGAGTAAAGGAGCATTACGCCAAATGCCAAGGGCTCCAGGATCTGTAGCGGTTTCACTGGGAGTGTTTCAGAAGTGGAGCATCGTCAGTATACATATTTGTAATGTAGTTTAAAGTTGAGAATAAATAAAATTTTGTGGCAAGATTTCTTCGTCCTCACTTTGTGTGATCAGCTTCGAAATTACTGTTGGTCGACCTTGATCATGAGCCACGAAACATACTCAACACTCACAGCTACATTTTGAATTTGGCTGCAGTGAAACACAGTGTAGGTGATCACAGCGTTGCTGACAACTGGAAATAACAGCAGCATTTATTCATATAAATGAATGCTTTCATTTGTTAGAGGTGTTGTATGGACAAAAGTGAGTAGCGTGCTTGTTTTGTTTTAATAATGGATCACACTTTTGACTGAAATGGTGGTGTGATTAGGCAGTGAGTGTTTTTTTTTTTTCACGAGTGCTGTTGTTATACACAGAGGAACCTTTTTCTTTTCAACACGGCAAATCCATAATACGACCTGTGTCACTTAAAGGTTTGCAAGCATCATTAATAATGTCATGACCCCAGACGACAGTGGAAACAAATGAGACACTGTGCTCCGGAGCAGCTGGGGATCAGAGGTATACAACTCCACCGAGGACTGTAACTCAGCTAAATGAGCGGACTATCAAATAATTACAATCACAGTCTCCTAACTACTGAATTGAGAAAGAAAAAAAAAAAAGTACTCAGGGTGTGCAATTTAAAACCGATCCTAATGTGACCACCTCCGCAAGGACCTCAATTATCTGGCAGTGTGGCCCCAGCTCTGGCCCGACCCCACTTCCATGGTAATAACCTCCTCGGGCAGACGGGAGACCCCTAAATAGCAGCACTTAGGCGACCACGGGTGGGCAGCCAGATCTACCCACGGGGGCAGCCACTGCTCCATAGTCTGCAAATTCATATAGTGCAGCCCCCCAGCTGAGAGCGAACCTAGCCAAGTGATTAGGATTGGGCTAATGAGAAGCCTTCAATAAACCACTGGCTCCTGTGCGCTCCTGGTTGTACCAAGACCTCCACTTCCAGTCCTCTGGGATCTCACACCTATCAAAAAATATCACCTCTCGAGAAAATATGGTGGTTGATTTAGATAAAGAGTTGAGTTGAACCTGATGTGTTGAGTTGTCATCACGAAGCCTATGAGCCAACAAGTCCTCCAACTCACACAAGGACCTATGTCGCATGTGCTCTAGTAAAAGTAATTTTCATCATGATGCCTTTTATCTAAAGCATCATTATAAGGTATGATGCTTTAGATAAAGGTCTCCACTAATAATCACAAGCGTTGTCTTGCATTTAAAGCCACAGGACAAGTTTGCAGGAGAAAGTTCTCAGAGCTTCAAAAGTGTACATAAAAGTGTACAAGAAGTCAGATGTAAGATGGCGACCCACTCATTTAACACTTTCAGTATAGTTACACTATTTCCTTCAGTTTCAGGCAGGAATATATATGAGCTGTGGGCTTCCAGGAGCCACTTGGGGTTTTTTACTTCTCAGAATCAGCATCTGTGCAGTCCTCCCACACAGTCGTAATCTCGCGCGCTGTCTCACCTCAGCTCCATGAATCCAGCCTGCCAGAACACGTCGTGACGAGCCGCGCGGAGTGAATGCAACCTTTGACACATCCTGTGTTTAGATATGCAGATTGGGGGGAAAACATGCTTGTTGGTCTTTTGGTTTATTTAAAAAATATATATATTTATCTGCAGTATTTGTCTTTTAAATGTGAGGCATTTGGCCAAAGCGCCCATCCTGACCATCACGACCGGCTGATCTACGAAGTGTGACTGTAGCTGCTGTCGCCATAATGTTTGTAAGACTACATTAAGGTTTGGCTCCTTCAGGGAAGAAAGACAAGCTAGCAACTATAGAAGAAAATTGTTTTTTTTACATGGTTAACCTTGTCTTTTTATCTATACATAATTAATAATAAAGTCTATGACATTTACAATAACATTTTACTATCCAGTTGCTTATACTGTCTTGCAAATATATAATATATGACATATACTTCTATTAAATACATATACAAGTCTTTAGTGTAATACCATCTCACATTTTACATAAACCATGTATACACATTCAATGCTACATTTTACCGAGGTAGTAGAAAGCAAAGATATCTTTCTGTCTGAGAGTGAAGTCCTCTGTCTGGGGGGGTCAGGTCCAAAGAAAAAAATCTAATGGTTCACCAGGTGCTTAAAGGGATATGGATCTGTGACTGAAGATGTTCCTTACTTTCTAACTAACTATAAATTTGACTTAATATTTTTACATTGTTACCTTACTTGTTTGTCCTCAGTAAATGCTCATTTACTTTTTTTTTTATTTCAACAGTACAAAAGTCATGAAGCCTTTTCCTCAACCCTATCAGCAATGCAGCCCAATTTAAATGCTTCATGAGCCCAAACAGACCTTGAAGTATTTTACAACTACTCCATTGTGCAAATCTGACCTCTGTACTTCTTTCTCATCTGTTCATCTGCGGCTGTGTAAAGCACCTCGGCCTAAACAAAGGCTCCAAATCTAAACTCATGGGTGAAGTCGGAGGGCAATCGGCTTCGGTGCTTTCCCCTGCTCAAGCTCCATGAGTGAATCACGCAGCATCCAGACGTCCAGACATGCCTCTGTCGGTCTGCATCCCCATAGGCCCCGGGGGTGAGGGTGAAGGGGCGGGGCAGGCTGGGCTGGGACGGGACAGAGGGGTGTGTGTGTGTGTGTGTGTGTGTGTGTGTGCGCTCTCTGTGGGAGTCAGTCCGCAGGTGTGTGAGTGGGAGGATTTAGGATCATCTGGTTTCTGTGTCAGTCAGGAACTGGTATCGTGTGAGAAACCATCTGTCAGCACTGAGTCAGATGTCTGCCTGTGACTTTGTATGTCACAGTTTATTCACCTTTATATCATTGTTTTTAACATCATACTGTTATTGAAAAGCTGTGGGGGGGGGGGGGGGTGGGTGGGGTTTCAAGCATGTTCTGAAACAGCTTGTGTTAGACTTTGCAAAGGCAAGAGTTTCACATCCAGTGTCATGGGACATTCAGACGGGTATAGAAAACACCACTCCACTTCCTGTTGTGGTGCTCCTTGCCTGCACCTTTTTCCATTATTGTCATATTTAGGAAGACCTCACTGTGAAGTATTGTACTGTCAATGAGCATGTTATTTGGAAATCCAATTACTTTCTTAAATAACTGTAATTGTGAACCAACTTTTGGATCCAACAAATGCTGGAACAAGCAACAACCGGTAAACAAGCAAGAAATGGACGACTTATGGTAGATGAGTTTGGCTCAGGGCCGTTGAGAGAGAGAGAGTAGCGGCGACTCCGTTCACTCCAATGGACCTTTTTTTAAATGAGTCACGTGAATGAAACATTTTGGACTTCCGTTGTCGCTACTCCTGAGAGGCTCACGAGACATCCCGACTCTCCAAAGGTGAATATGTATTTACAGTGCTCTCTATTACACGTGTAACTCAGTCAAAAATGAAAGAAAATAACAGCCTTACCTTGCTCGGCCTCCAGGCGAAGCAGCGGTCCAACTGAATATATAGGGTGTTCAATTAACACGGACACCACTTCAGCCCATACCAGTATTCACTGAGGGTCGACACATACACTGCCCTTGATACCAGGAAACATTATTTTGTTTTTTACCTCTTTTCCCAAGATCATTATGTCACAACTTCACTTTATAAAAAGTAAGTATCTCAACCCATTATGCGAACAAACAATAAAACACCAAACAAAACGTTCCCACAAAAAAAGGAACCCCTCCAGTTGGTTTAACCCATGATGTCAGCGATGACATCACCAACACCAGAGAAAGCAGGAAATGCTGGCGGGCCTCTCTGGAACAATAGTCGTGCATGGTGGCTATGAAACAAAATAAAGATTACTGGAAGTAACTAAGTAGTAAGTTAGTAACTGTGTGTTAATTTACGTATGTGCTCTGATGGGAATTGTAACCTTATGCTAGCACAAACAAACACCCCCGGTTTATTGACTGAAGCAATGTTAAGTAAGCAATGATAAATTATAAACAAGTGGTGGTAGAAAGGGACAAGTGGTGAGTAAAGGGATCTCACCCACTTTGTCACCTTTTATTATTTTTATTTTGACATAAACAAGAGAAGCTCTTGTTCTTTTTTTCATACTTACCAACAGGGGCTGCACAGTGTTGTATATGCCTGGTTGGCATCCCGGTTCAAACCAATCAGGGCCTTTCTGTGTGGAGTTTGGATGATCCCCATGAGGAAATTTCTCGGGGAAACGCACATACATACAGTAACTACTCACATAAACGTTACACCGATGGAAGGAGCACGAAGCTGCTGCATCCCTGCATACCGCCGTCTTGCCATAAAACATTAGTAATGCACACACAGACACAGGCACACATGCTCCAACTAAGTGTCAGGTGCCCATGAGTAATCCTAAACTCGCAGGCACCTGGCTGATCTCCAATCACTCCAAGCAAACATTAAAGATGACAGTTCCTCCAGTCAGCCCCCATACACACACACGCACACACACACACACACACACATGCGCGCGTATTGTAATCGCCCACAGCTCTGCTCTAGTTTAGGGCACTGAGCCAACCAAACCTTCTGTCCACACTGTTACTTCTGCAACACTTTTGCTGCAAAAGCCCCGATAACATCTATCACTACACTGGACAGGGAGGGGGGAGGGGGGGTCGGACAGATAGCGTGTCAGAGAGGATTATTTGTAACAGATACAGCAGGAGAGCCAAGGACAGATATGGTGGTAGAAGGAAGATCTTAGTGTTTTTTCTCCTTTCTTTCTTTTTCTTTTACAAGTCACGGCAGTAAAACTGTCTTCCTGAAACATGATGAGATGAGCACAGGCTATAACCGGTAGATTATATGTTGCAGACACAAATGATGTCATGATTATGATCCTACGCCCACAAATTATGCGACAAGAGCACAAATTAGATATGCCACTGTGTTGCTGGCTACATGTAATGGTTGGCTATGGAGTAAAACAACTAGGCTGAGGTTAAGTTGGAAAAGCTAAAATTTCACCCATTGACGGTGAAGTGGAACTTGAACCTCGGTTCTTTGTCTTACGGGGAAGATTTATCCGACAATGCAGCACTTTAATCTCCGCACTCATAAGGGGCCAGCATACCCCATCAGTAGTGCCTGTTGGATGGTCGAACGTGGTCTGAAACCCAGAGTTTCCATCATTTTGCAGAGAGCGGTATCCTTTTTCTTGGACAAATGGTGTATTTGCACTTACACTATTACAGTTCGCCTCAGATCAAAATTGAAGACCAGTAATAAGTGTCCCAGTTTTAAATAAACAGACCCAGGGCATCATTTCTCCAAACGGTCTGTTATTATATTCACTATAATCAATAAATGAATGAAAGGATATATTAAATAAAAGCAGTGGGGGAGTCAATTGAACTTTAAATGAACTTAAATGCATTTACAGTTTAGTCTGTAATGTGCATTGCATGCAATGTATATGCTCAAGAAAAGAAAAGGGCTGCTTACTTGTTGAATGTAGAACAAATTCAAATTCCCATGGATACAATTCTTAGAAACATAAGTATTCATTTAATGTAACTAAATTATCAAAAATCAAACTCTGTCTAAGTTAAACATATTCTGGATTTTGTGTATTGAAATCAAGCGATCGGGGCTGAAATCCTGTCCTGCACAGGAGTTGGTCTAACTGCTTTAGAGATGTTCAAAAAAACAAAGAGGAAGGAACCGTCCCCACATCTTTTAAGGTCTTCTGTTCACCAAAAGCAAAAGTACCGGTGAATTCACAGATCTGTAAAGGGGCGACAACTCACAGCCTGAGAGGTGAAGTGATGCATGTGACTGCAGGTGGTAACGGGACCGTCCATTCACTCGGTGCACCTCCCTTCCGCCGCCTACTCTCAAGCTAATTAGACTGCGGCGACACTTCCGTCCTCCTCGACTCTGACCTGCCAAAAGCTGCTAATTATAGACATGAACTTGACAGTGCTGCTTCATGCTCAACTGCCGCCCTCCCACTCGTTGTGCGGGGCCTAGTCATTACATAAGTGACTATCACTCTGGGTCAAAGGCACCCACGCTCTATCCTCCGACACCCTCCCTATACCGGGTTGGCTGCTAAGAATAAAAGGAGCAAGGGTGAGTGGGAAATGAAAAGGAACAATTTGACATTTTTGGTGATGTGCTGATAAAAAAACAGCCCGACCCGGTGACATCCCTGAGTCTTGTTTGTCCGAGCAAGTAACAGTGATTCTGCACACTGTCGATGTGCTGGCTTAATGGATAAACTGTTGCTGGTGGATAAATAGATACAGCACATGTCTCATCTTAATACCAGAATTTGTCTTTTGGTTTAAATCTCTGTGTTTGTGCAGATCTAACAAACACAGTGCATTTTACTTAGCATAAGTAATCTTATGCTAAGTAATTACCTACTACCTAAAAGGCGACCCGGATCTTTGAACGAGTTATCGCCACAGAATCAAAGCAAAAAACATGAAAGAGACGCTTCCAGACGCAGACAAAATTACACCAACGTTCAAAGTCATTCACGGGAAAATCCGCCATTTCAAAGGATAAACTCATTGAAGTATATGAGACCGTTTGAGTGGAGCTTGGTAACCTGATGACACAGAGAGATAACAGGTATTGTTTCAATGATAGGAATAATAACAACTGGGTATGTTGTATTGATGCATATACAGAACACATAGTCAGGCACAGGAGCGTCCCATGTTCCGACATTATATTGCTAGAACGTATCTCCGAATAAAATGTCAGACTAACTATATGTCAGAAGTCAAAACACTTATTAATTCTTTATGGATGTGAGAGACAGCGCAGTGACAACTCCTGACATCAGTCATCCGTCCGCTTGTTCACCAAACACACGAAAACTAACCTAAACTTAAACTGGCACTGATCACACGCCACTCGCCACATATGACTCCCCAGCTAAGTGTAAACCACTGGAGCCAGAGTGGAACCCTCCCCAGACAGAGCTGCCCCGGGGCAAGTGCTGCTTCATGTTCCACCAGCCTACCCCAAAAGCAGCAATTTAGTTTCTTTGAGGTCGCTTTGGCAGACTGACTTGAGAGACGTTGGCCTTGTACTATCAAAAGACCTTTTCAGTTGCTCCGAGTTCTTTTTCTGCCACACGAATCCAATAAAGATCTCAAAATATGTCACATCATGAGAAGATACATGCTGGTGCTTCTACCACAGCCTGAGTTTTAGCTAAAGCTTTGGTAAGATATCGCTCCAGAGTTTATTTCCTCAGATGAAACATTAGTATAGATTTAAGTGTGTCTACTGTCACACGTTAACACGTTTCACCTTGTCTGATATGTTTCTGCCTGCTAAGGGACTAGCCGGGTGTACACATTTGTTTTGAATCAAGTGGCCACTAAAACAGTAGTTTTAAACTGCCAGCATCGCTCAGCCTCTGTCCCCCTCTCATTAAAATCATTTGCTGAATTTGGGCTATAAAAGCAAATGCAGCAATTGCTGGCATGAGGCTTCACTTAAAGTTACGACGGGGGGGGGGGTTCCAGATCTGTCCGTGTGTGTGTGTGTGTGTGTGTGTGTGTGTGTGTGTGTGTGTGTGTTTGCACTCAAAGTAGACGTTTTGTGCTTTGCCTGCCATGGTTTCATACTGAATGTCCTCAAAGCACCTACGTTTGACAGACAGTTGAAGAAATGCGTTCGCGCAGCTGCTTGATCCTCTCGTCTCTTCAAGTGCACGCGAGCTGCGAATTGAAGCTTCCGCCGGTGTTCAGTTTCATTAGCGGCGAGATTTTCGGTACCTAAATGGCAAATCCATAATCAGTAAATTGACTTTTGGCGCACAAGCAGTAAAGTCGGATGTAGTGCGTATTGTTTATATTATTTAATTAAATATAATCTATGTTTGACTGCAGTAAATCCTCTCAGGTCTCAAAGTCTCTAGATTGAATTGTGAACACATGAAACTATTGTGTGTTATAAGATATGATAAGATAAGATAAGATATTCCTTTAACGGTCCCCCTCTGGGAAGATTTGCCTTGGAACTTGAAGAGTCTGCAATTGCTGAGGACGGATGACATGTGCCTATAGCATACTGCTATAGGCACATGCCTATAGCAGTATGCTAATCAACTTGAATCATTTTCTGTGTGCACAAGGTTTAGCGTCTAGCGCTGCATCTGAAGTCATCGTATCCAACGTCATGCCTTTGCAACATTTGTGTGAAGCACCAGCTCAAATGACGGTTTGTTAGAGAGAAGATTACATAATTATATATGATTTTAAGATTACATCTCGCCATTGGTAAACAGTGTGACATCAGACTTCTTACGACTCACTCCTGGGACTCATGCAATGTGTACGTGTGAGTCAGTGGGTTTGGCCATTCTCTGATGCAAGGTGAATTTTACCATAGTCATCTTGGTATATAATAAAGAATTTTCTATCGAAACAAATAAAACCTGATAAACACATTTTACTGGTGCCAGTTCACTACCCTGACCTTTACGTTTACATGGACAGAAATATTCTGACTATCGACCTTATTCTGAATAAGACATTATTTCTATAATGATGTTTATATGCGTTGCGAATGGTATATATTATTGTTTACTTGTTACAGAGCACATGAGACTCATATGAGAATAGCCTGCATGTCTTTGATTATTTGATTATTGTTTATTCTGAGTGTGACCTTATGCGGGTAATGGTCATCAGACCTGTTGACTATTGTCTTAATCGGGTTAATATCGGAATATGACTGTCCATGTAAACGTAGTCAGTGGTACTGTACCTTGTCTCTCTAAATGAAGGGCACACTGCTTCCTGAATAGATGCTTTGCATTATTCATAAATCATGAGGTGGAGAATTTTTTATTTATATTGTAATCTGGATACTGGGTTGTGAAAAATGGAAGCCGGACAAACTATTGCCCGGCTATCAGTTGTGGGAACTGGTGGATTATTTAAGTCAATTAGCAATCTTCAGTCAGTTAATGACTTAACAAGCAACTTTTAATGGCAATAGCCTAAGATTCGGGCAGAAATATTTATATAAAATCATGTGCCCATCACCTATAATTCCTATATTTCATTTAAGCCCTTATAAATATGATATCCCAAAGCATTGCTGACAAAATACGAAATGGTGGAAAAGAATTTTAATGCTACAATCCCGAGGATTTACACCTGAGTAACATCCATCAACAATATTAGATTTCTGATGTCAGACATTATGCAGCTCAGTTGATATTAAGAGCAGCTGTATCACCTGAGGCTCCGCGTGTATAAACACAGCACCGGTCTCCTGTTAACTCCAGGATATTGGTTCAAATCCAACATACACAGCCAGTCAAACAGTGACTGAAGAAAAAGAAAAAGGGGGAGGCGAGATAGTCAGAAGAGAAAGTGACAGGAGGAAAAAGGTGATGAGAGAGGAGGGATGGATCAAGATAAGATTCTATCTTTAATTTTTGTTTTTTTAAAATGGATATTAATATCGAAAAAAACAGACCATCAAAAAATAGTCCGCCACAAAAACATGCCACAAATGATGAGGTTTATAATGTAAGTCGTAGAGTTTGTCCCTTTTTGGCTTTTTCTTAATTAATTAATAGTGCAATAAATGTGGAGGTGCGGTGGATGGTTGCCCATGAATATATGACTGGTGGCTCAGGGTCAATTTATATTTGAAACTGTCCAAATGAAGATGGATTCTGTGTTGAATGGGAATGATTGTTGACCTGTTGTAGAGTCGTGTGGCCGAAAGCCTCTGGAGCGTGGTGAGGTAAAAAAAAATTATTCAAAATCTAAGCGGTTCTTTTTCCATTTTAGCAGGTTTTTGCGGTATAGTTTATTTCATAAATTTGCCTTTTCACAATACATATCACTTAAATTGGATCCCTTGTTGATATATGATACGTACCGAAAACAGGAATTTGTGAAAGTTCCACTAAAAGAGCACATGGTTTGCCTTAAAATAAGGATGTCACAGTGAGTTTGAAAGGGATAGCTCGTCAATTTGCTTACTTGCTTGAGAGTTAGACGAGAAGATTGATGTCGCTCTCATTACTGTACAGGGAATATTTAGCCACAGCTCATTAACTCATTCTATTTTGTTTGTTTCATCTGAACAAATAGAAACAGCATAAAGTGGCAATTCACAATATTTACTGGCTAACAGAGACCCCACAAACTTACTCAAAGAAATTATGACAAAAAAAGCATATGCCACCAAATTGTGAAATGGTCCTTAGATGCGAAAACAGTACATTCATTTCACGTGCAAAAAGTGACTCGGCGGAAAAAAAATGGAACTAAACGATTCAGTCAGACGGCCAGCATCGCAGACCTTGTGCGTCTAGACACGTAAACACCATCAACAAAGACCCGTCCGCACAGGAGGAGCAAGGAGCACAAGGTGTCTCACGGGAACTCACCAGGTACCAAGGCGTGGTCACACCACCTTCGACTAGAGCGGCTTATTCACAATGATGAGGCATTTATAATATATTTGTACAACATCCAGACATCCACCATAACTGAGCTTTAGATTGCGTATGCACTGATGAACTGTATATTCTATATACAAGTCAAAAAAACAAACAAACAAAGGATCAAAAAATACAGGGGAGTAGTTTATTTTAAATGTTAGTTTTTCAACCACACACAATGCAACCATGCAACCATAGAGGTGGCATGTCAGAAAAAAAACACTTAAGGGACTTTCTGTGTTTACAGGATTTGTCTGCTGACAGATGGACTGTATGTTGAATGAAAGGAGTTAGTCAAAAAGAAATTGTTCTGAAGTGTTGCCAGGGCGCCGGGTGATAATTCACTCATCTGCAGTGAGTTTTTATGATGAGGTTGATCCTCGTCTATTGTCTAGTCATCGCTGTCCTTTTTCGCCACGGACTGAAAAGGAAACAGACCTGAATGACTCTGAAAGGATGGGCATGTAGAGTGAGTCAACATGGGAACTGTAGAATGTAGCAGGGAGAGAAGGATTTTATTCAAAAATTCTTCACTCTGACAGGGACGGTGAGCGAGTCCGTTCAGACGTCCGTTCACCCTGCGAGCGAATGTCACTACGACGATGAAACTCAACAGTCATAAGGAAACAATCTGATCAAAGTACGTTGAAACACGCCAAAAAAAATCCTTTTCGACATTTCCTCTCCATATCCTCACGTAGGTATTATGCGTGATCACCACCCAGTCTGAAAACATGAATCTGACCAAATTGCACAACAACAGGACACGCAGGTCTGGCACCTTCTGGGACCTTCGACCCAACGATATCTCACTGATACTAACCGCACGTCAGCCTTTAACATGCAGTCAGCTTGTAGCACAATCCAGATCAGTGTACATAATCCCTTCATATACACAGGCTTTAACGTCTTGTTTACGGGAGAATTGAAGTTGTTCTGTTGGTATATCATCAATCAGTGTTGTTAAGTGCATTAGGGAATTTCTTTTCGGTCCTGGGAATGATTTAAAATTTCCCATAACTCAAAACTACCCAACATTCCCAGCCCAGCAATGTAACCTCTGCCTTGTTTCTAAATTCACTGGACTGTGCTTCTATAACCCTTTTCTAATTCATTTGAGCCCTGGGGAACAGGCCTGGACATGCCTGCACTCAGTGGAGAATGGACAGAGAAATTCCACTAACAGCAGTTTTTTTGCATTGTCACAATGAAACGACAGGTTATTCCAGTGAATGGAGTCAAGCTCCCCGAACTAAAAATGCAATCATATACCGGTCATACTAGTCCGTTGACGCTCCTTTCGTTGAAGAAGTGTGCATTGTTCTTTGGTAATGAACGTTCCTTTGTTCTGCTGACTGACCCCATGTCCTGAAGGTGCACATTTTTGTTTTAATACAAACAATACAAACAGCTTACGACAAGAAAGAATACACGCGTCTGTATTGACCAAATGTTAACCTTTAAAATTCTGTTTTAGTTGTGTTCAATTTGCGTAACCTTTTTAATTTGAAAAAGTTTTTTTTAGGATTTATGAGAGAATTTTATTAAATTAAATTGAAATTGAAATTGATGGAATTTTAGCCATATCTTCACAAATACTTGACATTTTAGAAAATACACAGGTCAGATGGAAATGGCAAGTGATGGTGAAACAGCATATGGGTGGGGGGTTGCTCAGCCTTGGCGGAGGTCTGGGCTCTCTGAGTCCTCTCTTTTGTGACTTCGACAGTTAATGACATTGGCAGCTCTTGCTGGACCCAACTACATTAAAGTCGGGTGCCTAGCTGTGACAAATAGCACCTCATTAGTCACCTAGATCACTGCTCATCTATCTGATTTCTCCATCTATGCAGGAATGTCGCCATGTGACGGACGTGATCACTCTCACTTTGGCAGACAAAGGTGAAGTTGACTGACACGTTTGTTCGACGCGATGGCGAGGGGAGACAACCCGGGTGGGGGCCGTTAATGGATTACAACTACGCCGCCATCGTCCAGGTGACGTCTTTCCGATGCTAATCCCGGCTAACGATAGCCAAACATTGACTAGACACTGACAAAAGACGTCAAGAGGTCAGTCAAGAGGATCGGCTCCGGCTTTGACATTGCACCAACATATCGCTCAGCTTGGTCTCTCCCTGGCACTCGACTGAATAAATAAAATGTGACGTATCAAAGGTTTAACAATCACCTAGTGTGTATTCCAAAACGGTGAGGATCATTGCATTTGTAAGACTCACAGTAGTTATACACGCTGCAGAATTCATTCATACACAACAAATCAGTGCAAAAGTAAAACAGTGGAACAAGTCAGCAATTACCTAAGGCCTGCTGAAAGGAAAGTGGAGAAAAAACAGCCTACTGAAGTAAACACACGTCAATCCGCCGACTTACTTGTTTAGTGTGTTGCAGAGGAAACAAGGGAGACGTAGTCTGCTGAAAGTCAGAGGTTTGGGCTGAAGTCAGGTTCACATCGTGAGAATACACATCAGTCAGAACTTTTCATCACCTCCCTGCTGTGAGAAGAGTCCCTCAACCCGAGGAAGTCCCATCTGCATCAAACGGTCACCGTATTTGAAAGATGCCTCGCCAAACATTTGATTGTGAACTATGCAATTTTCTTTTTGCTGCGACTCTGTATTCTGTGAGAGACCCCAGATAAATAGAAAGATACTCTATTGATCCCAAGCTTGGAAATTCCGTCAAGAACATTTTCAAATCCTTACGGTGCAGTGCAAATAAAAGTTTTCAGGTTTTGTCGTTTTCCAACACTGAAACAAAGTTGTCTTTGATTGCCTCTTTCCTGTGTGCACACCTTTGACACGAAGGTGCAACTTACATTGGAAAGATTGTACATGACTGCTGATGAAAATTAAAATTTGTCAACTGAATCTGAATATCACTGAGCAGAGAGGACAGACAATAATCTGTTTATAGTATGAAAGGATTTAATGCTGATTGAAGGTTTACCCACATTTGGGTCCACATGGTCTGGACACACTGTCACACCGACGACAGACAAGTAAACTGGACACTTGTTTCACGTGCTACCCATATATATATCTACTGTTATCCCCCCCCCCCATTCATATTCTTGTCAATTTGTTTTTCTTCTGACACACAAAGGAACACGTCTTAGTAGTGTCAGTAGGTCGCCATCGTGTTGTCTGGAGAGCATGCGTGGGAAGATGTGCGAGGCCACTGACGGAGCTACACCTCCATCAAATGAGCGCTCAGGCACCTACGGCGCTTGAGGTTGGAAGAAAATATTATTCATAAATCATACCCTCCTGTTAATTTCAGCAAAGTATACGAGAGTGTAAACATCCCTGGGCTGTCCAGTGATGTCACCTGCAGGTGAAAGTGACACTGCTGTTTTTATGATCTCTTCCTTTTCTTCCTGGGCCACCATTACATAATCCCCTCTGAATAAAGAGCGGCGGATACTTACCTCTCTACTTTATTCATCATACTCGGTGGCCCTATATCCCTTACCTGTGGTGAATAGTACTTAGTGCAACAGGTTCTATTGTATGTGCAGATATAGAGAGGGAGGCCCAGGCCCCCTCGGTGATCCGGTGTCCTGCGGTCTCAAGTTTCCTTCAGGGAACCCCTGGTATCTTTCCGTTTAGCCAACATTATGTGTGACTTCCTGTATGTGGCAGGGATATGACTAGAGGACCTCTCTGGGGACGTGGTGACAATGGTCCTCTTCTTTAGTTTCCCCCGTCTCTTTTTGTTTTTCTCTTGTTGTGTGTTTTAATAGGGAGATCTGCAGCTTTGTGTGTCTGTTTAAGTAACAGGAAAAATGTTGGCAGAATAAGGCCTTTTATTATTAGCATTTATTATTATTTAGCCCCCCCCCATGCACATTCTAATATAGACTGCATGCATTATTTTACACCACAAAGAAGTGAAGATTATCCTGAATGTGTAAAATAAATGTGTATAATCCTGCAAGATTACAACAGCAACAATAGAAAGAATACATCAGATCAGACTTTTATTCTTTAGCATTAGGAGAGTATGGTGCACCTACACCGGAGCCGATGTGGACCACCTCGAGAGTGTGACTACGAGTCGGGGTCTGGTGGCTACAGAGATGGTGGAAGCAACAGGAACTCTGACTGGTTAAACTGGTGACCTTGTGTTTTATCCTCCATGCTTTGAACATTGGTCGAGTCATAGAGCAACTTGAAGAGTCCTTTGGCTCACTGTGATCATTTCTCTGTATCACAATGTGGATGAAAATATATTTATCCAGATGCTTGGCAGTAGTCTGTGTGGTTAAATCATAGGTTACATACAGATGTACCAATAGAGACAAATACAGCCAGACATAGGGGCACATTGACAGCGTGGGTTTAAAGAAATCTATTTTGGCAACATGTAACACCAGTTATTAATGACGGCTCATTAATCGGTCTGTCTTTCAAGTCTTTTTTTTTTTTTTCCACTTTCAGTGAAGTCCTTTTTCAGTCCACTTCTGAACACCGGCTAAATACACAGTGACGACTTCTACCCCAACAACAGTAAATGAATACCTGTACTTCCATGTGTACACACGTCAAAGTCCCCTCTGTGCTGTACATTTTGTTTGGAGAAGGTTGTCATGATTTCCTCAACCCCGAGAAAGCCGAGAGCGTCCTCGCGGGACTCTGGTAAAAGGCGAAACTCAAGACGATCTCCAGTTAGCGCAGCGTAGGTTAAAGCATCCTCCTTTCAGAGGCAGGCGGAGACAGAGTGAAGGAGACAAATAGGTTCCCACTGGCGGGGAGAGGTCAGCTCTCCTGGGAAGCATCTCCACCATTCTCTCGGAGTGAGGTGTGCTAGAAAAGAGTTTTTCTTTTTTTAACCCAGGTCTGGAGTGAAGAAAAGGCTCCCACCCATAACCTCACATTCTGCTTCCGACGAGCACACAACGACACGCACCATCCCTCACGCACACACACACACACACACAGGCGCACGCACGCACATTAACACACACTGCATTAACCTGCTAATGGATTGACCCTTTCAGCTCTCGGCTCTTTGTTTCCGAGCACAGATCACTTTCCTCCAGCCCGATCGGAGAACAGCAGGTGAGCTGCGTTCCCTCGCTCGCCGATCAAAATGTGCAACAATGGGCGTAACAACCTTTCATATACATACGTTTTTGGCCTCACGGAGGGCGGGCCTGTGGAACCATGCGGGCAGCAGCTGTCGACCGCGTGGTTCCACTTTTCGATGCGTTGCAAAGACGGCCGCGTCCGCTGTGCACAGACAAGGCGTTTTCTGAATTTGCTATTATGTAAACTAATTTACGTTAAATGACTGAATCAACAACTCGCGCCTCAGAGGTGGTGGCCTCTATCTCCGAAAGTCCACTGATGTCTGACCTGTCATTGTTACTGATAGAATCTCTAAAAACAAACTGACTAGTCTACTTGAGGACAAGTGGCCCGAACACTGACCAGGACATTTGGGGAGAGACCTGAAAGAGGCAGTTCAGACCTGCTCCCCATCCAATCTGAAGCAAAGTGCATCTGCCAGGTAGAACGGGATTCTTCCAAACACACATAAATGATTAAATAGATACATGAAGGATTTTTTTTTTTTAAATGCCTGAAAACATGTTATTGCGTGTAAATTGATGAGGAACAAGGGCAGTTTTATAAATTAAAAAATGAAATCTACAGTTTTTAAAAATTGAAGGGGTCTAGATACTTTCTGAAGCCGCTGTCAAGTCCGGCCGTTTTCCCGAACTTCTCCCGAGGGGCTGCGTGTGAGGGCGCAAATGTTGCTGTGGACATGTTCACGCAGCTTTTCCCAACAGCCCCCAAGTAAAAAAAATTCTGGAGAATGTCCGAGTGAGCCCCTTTCAGAATACAGCAGGAAAATCTCTGGAGAGATCACGGCGAGCGAGTGCAAACGAAAAAAAACAAACACTGCTTTCGTCGGCAGAGTTATTGTCATGTCCTGCCTCCTGACTGCTCCACCCAGATGCCACAGAATTTACGTAATGTCTTCTGAAAATTCTTTGCGTCCGACTCGGACAATCTCCTGCTGCGTGCGTCACGTCTGAACGGCAAGCTCAGGAAACAAATCTGAAAGCGCGGGCAGCGTCCTCACCCGCAAGGCGCGGAGGCTGCCCGCGCCCCCAGATGACTAACATTCGGGTTGTTGCAGTTGTCCTCGTCCGGCTGTGATAACGCAACTGCTCCGCCGTCCTGGAAACGGAAGCAAAGTGCTGAAGTGCAATTCCGGGAACTGTGTCTCTAAAAGCGCGTGGCGAGCGGTGGAAAGAAAAGGCAGAACCCGTGACGGTGACGAAATGTTATGTTACATTTCAATCACTTCCTGTGGGAAAGGGCTGCAGGCGCCCGTCGCGTGTCAACAGCTAACATGAGGTCGGCCAACAGTGACGCAGGCCACAGGGGGAGAGTCGCAGTGACACTGTCAGCCTGACCCAACCTGGCAGGTTACGGCGGGTTCAGACTATTTGACCATTTTGAGCTTCAATCAGTTTGAGTTTCATTTTATTATAATAACATGTATTTAGGCTAATTAGATGCCGAAGTAGTTTGGGCAGGTTGAAACAGAACCCGTGTTGGCTCAAGTAAGTCTGATCTTTATGAGGCACTAAATCAAACGATGGTTAAGAACATGTAGTATATGTTTGATTGATATAGTGATGAAAGCTGCTTGGTCATTATTTAATTTGATCAAATGTGAGCTTTCTAGTTGATGTGGGAGGCACGACATGATTTCTCAATGTTCAGCTTTAACACCCAAACCCGCATTGTTCCTGCACAATACCAGCGTCTTTTTTGGTCACTCTAATCTTTTCATAAGTAATCTGTTACTCTTGAACCTCCTTGCGTATCCCCCATTCAGCATCCGTCCTGTCTTTCCATTGATTCCGAGCTGACTCCCCGACGCTGACCTTTCCATTCAGGACAGATAATCCTCCTGTCCGCAGACATGTGCTATGTTTGAGTGTGTGACGAATGCCCCTTGATCTGCCCGGGCGAAGGATTTTGTGACAAACACACAGCCTCACGCCGGAGTCTGAGCCTACACGGCCGCATCAAAGGGATGAAGGGGGGGGGGGGGGGGGGGGGGGGGCGACTGGAGTTTCACATTCATCCGTCTTGTTTGGACTTCGGCCCAGCAGTTGTATGTCTGTGTTTATATGAGCAGGACTGTTTGTGTGCGAGTGCGTGTCGCCATGCTCATTATCACTGGTACCTGTCAGTGCGCAAAGACCACGGATGTTCCTGAAGAGCGCAGTGAATGCCAACGCCGTAACAGAGCTCATCATAAAACTACGGCGTCTGTTCAGCAGGTTTTTCCTTTTTACCGCGGAACTGGCAACAATGAAAATATGAACACGGATCTCCGAGGCTGCCCTTTACACTCAGTTGTGAACTGCTGTTGAATTCCATCCCATGTGTCTTCTGATGCGCTCTTTGACTGTGCGACATCAGCGACCTTGTGAGGCGTTTTAGGAGTGAAACGACCTCCATCCACATGTGCGTTTCAGCTCCGCATCAGTAATAATCCCTGTCCGTGCTAACACACCTGAATACGTGCGTCGAGGAGCCTTGAGGAGCAAGGGAGAGTCAACCTCAGATACCTGTAGGCAGCGGGCTAGAAAAAGCTGAACACATCTCAATTCTTAGATATCAGAATGATGGCTTTCATGGGTGTCAGGTTAAGTAAACTAAGTAACTTTGATTGACTTGAAATAGCCCCAGTCCTTGTCGTTCTAAATCAAAACACCAGTCACTGTAGGAAATGACACGAATAGCTTTGAAGAGCTTATGGCGAAATTTTTCCGTGGGATGCAAAGATGTGAAAAGCCACAAATTTGTACCAGATGACATGAACAAATGCGAACACGTGTTCTCACCAAAAAAACGGGTGATGCTGTGTCACGAAAAAACTATCTGCCCATCACCTAACACAGATGCTACGACTGCGAGAGGAACCGTAACATGAACCATGTGTCTGGAGCGTGAGACGAGGGAAACGAGGAGGAGGAGGAAACCGTCCAACAATGTTGTTGTATGTTTGTCTGTCACAATTTAATGCTGAGCTGTGTTAGCCGGTGCATGCGTAAATGCTTGCCACTGTTTTTGTTACAGACGTGCGTGCGTGCGTGCGTGTGTGTGTGTGTGTGTGTGTGTGTGTGTCTGTAGTGGATGAAATATGATCCCAGGGCCCATTATAACTCTTGCCGCTCGCTACCCCCCTCCCACCCTCCAACCATCCCTCTCACAAATTTGGGCACCTGCCAGATCCCACAGTCATTATCCTAATGAGCACTGACAGCCTAAAGTCAATCTGGCTAAAACACCAGCTCACACACACACACACACACACACACACACACACACAGGTTTTGTATATTAACAAGGTCACAGACCGAGCACGGTCAGATGTCGGCACAGCGCAGGGCCGCTGTAGCCGCGGTGCCCTTACATGCGCGGACCTGAGGGGAAGACCCCGACTGCTCCCTCGTATTTCATTATTATAAACCTGCTTTTGGTTTGTTTGTCTTTCTGTTTCTTAGTCAGCAGGATTACGCAAAAAACCACTCAACCAATTCTCACGCAATTTTGTGAAGGAGGCGGGGGAAGAACCATTTCAAATTTTGGAGCGGAACCGGATGAACTGGCTGAACGTTGTTGTTGTTGTTCATAGGGAAGATGGGGCATTAACCTTAGTGGAAGTATGCTCACGCTGTTCGCCCTTGTAGTCACAACTGTTACACACATTCACAGTCTATCTACTTATATTCTACAAACCGTCGCATCCTGGATACAGTGTGTGTGTGTATGTGTGTGTGTGTGTGTGTGTGTGTGTGTGTGTGTGTTTTATGCGTCTTACCAGCTTCCTTGTTGTGCAAGAGTGAGACTCACTGACTGAATGCCAGAACTTTGGATCTATATTCGTCCACCTCGTAGTCTGATAATCATCTCTGCCGGTCCCCCACACCACATTTGGAGACAAAGGTTTTTTCTCCATACTTGTTTATCCCATAGAGCTGAAGACAGGGAACCTGTAAAAGAGCATGTACTGTATTAGTTTATCACAAGTGTCTTTTGGGTCCTGTAATTATTAATATTATAGCTGTTAGAACATGGCTGAGGAGATTATACATTTTTCATACTGTCGACGAATCTTATGTAAAGAATGAAAATCAACAATGAATTGATCTGACTAACACATTAGTCATGTATCCATAGCCTGACAAATAGTTCATCCCTCTGTTGCACTGGGTGATACATTCTTCCATACATACATTCTTCCATTTACGTGATACTGACTCAGTCCCACGTACACGCACATCATAATCCTCAGCTGAAAACAATCTTACTACCGTATTTGCTCCTGCTTGAGGACAATTTAATAAAAAACTACAGCACCCAGCTGTTTTGGGAAATTACTGCCTCGGCATGTCTAAGTAGATTAAAAAACACAGACATGTTCTAGAGTCGGATGATAATTGGAGGAAACCGGTGGCAGCAAACTCATATCCAGCCACGTCTGCTTCACATGGGAAATTTCACGAGGGGGGACACCTGCCAGCGCCGAGAGAGGCAACGTGACCTGATGAGACGGTGCACTTCCTGGCGCGACTCCGTCCGTCTGGCACGAACACACACAGGAAACAGGTTAGTGAAGAGGCTGGAGAATGTGCATGTGTGTGTGTGTGTGTGTGTGTGTGTGTGTGTGTGTGGACGGGCCTACACCCTCAGGAGTGTGCCACCACGGCAACTGTCTCCGTGGGAACAATACCACCTGTCGCTCAGGGCTACCAGACAATGGAGGCCAGATGGGGAGCAAAGGGTGGAGGACGCAACCGAATGCCGACCTAAGCAGGGGCATCAAATCAAATTCTTTAGGTATTCCTGATGCCAAGAGCCTATGGTTTTATTGTTTATCACTGCTTGTAGCGGTAATACAGTACATGGCCATCTGTCTTTCTCTCCTCTAATCTCTTTCGGTCCCCGGCTCTTTGTGTCTTTGTCCCTCCTGCTCTTTGATACACATGCGTGCGGCACATAGGAAAGATGGAGTGATGAAATGACATCATTTTGAAATCAAGTTTGGTGCATATGCACTTTTTGTGTTCTTGAGTTACATCCAGTACTTTTACAACGTTGGCCATGATCATTAGAAAACTTTACAGCAATATGGAATTGATTTAAAGTAAGGGGAAATAAGCAAGAAATAATATGAAATTCTGCATTTAAGACCAATAGTTATATTTATCCGTTTGAAATTACACGTACAAAAACCACAATATCAATGTGGAAAATATTCAATGAATGAAAATATCTCACGGCTCACTGTCTATATTAAGATATTAAGGAACATGTTGATGTGAGAAGAAGGGGTTTTAAAAACAGCTTTCATTCTTCAACATCAGCAAAACGTGTCAGAATCACTCATTTCAAGTGTGACTCGTGAAAAGACCCATAGGCAGAAGTTGCCCTCTGGGCCCGGGACTGCACCGGCGCAAGGAGGCAACGGGGCCGGTCACGATCCACTCCCTCCAAACTCTCGTCTTTGTCTCCTTGTCTTCGGACACATCTCTCATTTCCTCTTTTGTACCTCTCGCATCCTCCTCCCCGTCTGTATCAGTGATCCCCCCCTCCTTTTTTTCTCAAGAAGCAGGATGTGAAGAAAATGTTTGTAGCTCGGCAAGATGAACGATCCACTCGCTTCTAAATATGAAACATGTCATGCCTTAATGCTGCGTAAGTTTGTGTATACGTTTTGAGGAAATTGCTGCCACTATGTTTTGTTCTCAGCGAGTTCTGAATCACAAATCATACAGCTCTCAGGGGAGCTATTCAAAAGCATGTGTATATGTGCATGTCACATCTGGAACGCTACCATTTCAGTCAGCCGCTCTTTAGCCATGCGAACGCTTAAATTTGCTAACTTATTTGGCAGTTCAGCAGTTTTCAGACCTAAACTCCAGGGTTCAGTTTGCCGTTCACACTACACAAATGCTGCGGGAGGTCGTCCGAGTCGGACGTGTTCACAACAGCAGGAACACTTCGGGGAGATTCAGGCGAGGGGTTCGGCGCCAGGGTCGAGCGCCGTGAATCCCCCCCAGAGATTGCTGCTCTATTCTCACACGGGTCTGACATCTTCTTCTGAAAATGGATGTTTGATACATTTTTTTTCTTTACAGTGGACATTTGCCACATGACCTGCGTCATTCTCGTCACCCTGAAGCACGCTTTTCTTTCCAGCAGCTGACCAGACGCGGCCGCCCGGCTCCCATAACGCGTATGATCGCCCCCGTGAAGAGAAATAGTATGCGCAAGAGAGCAGACGTCTTTTACCCCCCCCCCCCATTCCTTTATATTGTCTTATAAGCGTCTGTGCATTCAAGTAAATCTAAGCTATCCCTGTCACACATGCCATGCTGCCATTAAGTATAAAAGTGAAGGCTGAATAGAACAGGAGAATGTGGGAACTGGAGGTTTTTTCGTCCCTGTCAGGGTCGCCATCTGCTCTTTATCCGTGCTGGCACCGAGCCCTGGTCCTGCCCTGGTCCAGCCCTTGGCACCTACACACACACACAGACACACACACACACACAGACACACACACACACACACAAAACACTCACTTTGCCCACGTAACATAACTGTAACGTTGTGAAGAAAAGGCAAGGAACGGCCAAACGCGCAATGCGCGGCAGACAGACAAATGAAGAGGCAAAAAAAATGCGTTTGGACATAAATGATGTGATTGCGCTCGTTTGAATGTGTAGGATTCGGTCCAAGAGAGAGGGTTTGCAAATGGTGGAGTTTCTTGGCTCTCATTTGAAATGAGTCAGTGAATGGAAAAGCGAGAGTAAGTGTTTATTTGTTGATGTTCTTGTGTCGGTGTTTGCGGGAGTGGGGGGTGCTTGAGTTTGTGCGAGTGTGTGAGTATACATTTGGACACATGGGAAGACAAAGAATATGTCTTAGTGTTTGAGTGGCAAGACAAGAGGGCCCTGAGTATGTTGTGTGTGTACTTCAGCGTGAATGCAAACCCGGAGTGATTTGCTTTTGTTTTTTCGAAGGAGTGGGTGGGGAAGGTGCGTGAGAAGCGCGTTTTCTCTCCTTTTGGGTTCCTTGGCTCGGGTGGTGTGTGTGTGTGTGTGTGTGTGTGTGTGTGTGTGTGTGTGTGTGGATGGCGAGGATGTTGGTTCCCAAAACAAAAAGCAGCAGCTGTTTTTACAGGCCTGCACACAAACCCATTCACCCGTCGTCATCTTAGACCCCTCTTTCCTCCTTGAGCCACGTCTTAGCGCTTCCACAGAAACAAAAGTCAAAGGATATTTAAATAGAAATGTCTCTATAATATCATTTCGGCTACAGTTTCCAACTTGTGTGTGCGTTTGGGCGAAAGAGTCGACTTCACTCTTTTACAGCGCAGGGGGGAGATTAACCGAGAGGAGAAAGGAACGATCACTCACCAGTTGTATGGTCGCAGCCAAAGTTGGCAAGAACAAGCTCGCCCAAGTTCCACAGCTGGTACCGCCTCTGCAACCAATCAGATTATTTGGCCCAAACCTCCCGCTTTATTATGGAATATGAAACATCACTCGTCAGAAAACACACATACTGTATGTATCATTAAGTAAGATGGCATGAGGAGTTTTGCAGATTTATTTAGTGTATTTTTGTAGCGTTTGAGTTCAATATTTAATTTGACATTTCTAAGTACTGACATTATGTTACACTTCTGAAAGCGAGGTGGAAATGTTCTCATCCCGTGTGAAAATCCTAAGTCCTAACAAACCAATTCACACACACACACACACACACACACACACACACACAAACACACACACACACACACACACACACACAGACTCAAGAGCAAAAGGCTGCTATGTTTTGCGCAAAATGGCATCGCAGCCCAGGGACTCAGCTGAGTCGCCCTTCGGTTGCCCCGCTGACCCCCAATGCGACCCCGACAGGAGATGAACCAATTGTCTCAAATCAAGTACTAAAAAAAACCACACAAACACAAAAAACAAGTCAGGTGCTCGTCGCGGCCGTCTACAGGCGCCTGACCAACCATATGACTGCGAGTCGGCACTGTTGGGCCCCATGGTTTGTGTGTGAGCGAACGTGTGTGTCTGTGTCTTTTGTGCAAACAGATAAGTTTGACGCTCTGGAGTCAGTCCCTCCAAACAAGACTGTCATTAACCCTTGTAGCTCTAGGAAGACCACCCACACACTGTGTGTGTGTGTGTGTGTGTGTGTGTGTGTGTGTGTGTGCGTGTGTGTGTGTGTGTGTGTGTGTGTGTGTGTGTGTGTGTGTGTGCTCATGCGTGCGTGCGTGCGTGCGTGCTTGGCCTGCAGACTGGCTTTGTGTGTTATCTATCCACTCTAGTCTGTTCATTTATGCTGCTGTGACAACAATCCTCTTCTGGGAGTGGAAGACGGGAGTGTATCATATCGCCATGGCAACTTGAAAAAAAGAAAATTGCCCTGACGTGACACTTCCCTGCTTTATTTTGCCCCCGATGACCCAGCAGAGGGACACTAGAGGGGCCCGTCTGCTCTCTGGTTGGCCCAAAGGACCCCGTATTGGCCCAAGTGCCCCTCTGGTGAGCTTGAATATCCCTCCGCTCAAGTTGCTGCTCCGCTTGGGGCAAAAATTAACCACAACTTTTCTTTCGCCACATCAAAGCGTGGCATTGCGAAATTGTGGCAAACCTGGGATTCAGCGACATACAGTAAAATAATGTCTGAACAAAAGTAACAGTAGCAGTTAAATTGTCAAAGAGAGGTATGACAAACGGTTTTGTTTTGTTTATTTGACATTATACAAGGAAATTAGGCTAAAATTGCTCAATTAAGTTTTGTCTCTGGCGTTCACTCTGAATAACTATTAAACGCACAAGAAAATAAATAAGCAGAAACAGAAAAAGTTGTATTTTTGTCCTGCAAAGTTTTACATCAGTAAAATATCCTGTTGTGCAGCTTTGTGCCACACTTGGTTAAAGAAACAACACAGGAAAAGAAAATAAGAAAGAAAAAAAAAAGGCAGCAGCTGATATTTTTATCCTCTTAAGAGTTACATGAAAGGCTCTGACTGGCGTTGGCCTTTCTTTATGCTCCCCTGAAACCTGTGAAAACCCTATGTCTTAAGTACTTGGAGCCTCTTAACACAAGATTATCCCTGCTCAATTGACTCACAGGACAGATAAGGGTTTTCACAATTGGTTTGTTTCTACTGTGTGCTAATGATGGCTGCATTGTGTCTGAGAGATGTATCGAAACAGTTGTTGTAGAAAGCCACATGAGGCCAGCACCCTAGTGTCCATCCAAAGAGGCCAGCGGTATTTGTTTTCTTTGGGGAAAAAAGAGTCATGTCACAGGAGCATGACACATCAGGGAAGAATACGTTATTCCTGATAAGAACCAATCTGTTTCTGCCCATCCAGACTAAAATGTTCACCTCAGTAGTTTTTTTTTTAACTACTGAGGTGAACAGTGTAAACCTAGCAGACGTTATTGTGGATGTAGTTTTAGCAGTTGGACTGTTTCAAAGGCACAATGAGATTTGTTCAAATACACAATGTGTTAAGAATTTATACTAGGGATGTCCCGATTCGATATTCCATATCGGTATTGGGGCAATATTGGCCAAAATGACTGGATCGGATATCGGAATAAATAAGAAGTAAAATCTGATCAGATACATTACAGTAAACATACCAAATAAATGCCTGTTTACATATCTACTAAGCTTTGAACGACATTCCGGCATCATATTTTTATGTTCATTTATTATTATTTAATTAACAGCGTACAGTTCAAATTTTTTTTTTCCTTGTTTGAACGGTGCTGACCATAAACACATTCTGCCAAAAGATCTGTGAGAAATAAAACAGCAGTATTCCATAACTCAGTCATGTTGCTGGCTATATGTATATCTTCCTTTAGGGGGAGTTGATTATTTGTCTTACAGTTGAGATGCAAACTGCATCCTGAACAATTCATTATTAATATTTTGTTTCACGCGTGGGAAAAACATAGTATCAGATTAGTATCGGATCGGTATGGGCAGATACTCCAGGTTGGAGGATCGGTATCTGATCGGACACGGAGAAGTGGTATCGTGCCTTCCCTAATTTATACCTGTATTGAGCAGCTGTAGTCAGTAGTTTCATCTGGTTGTGGTCTGAGAAGTATGAGGATAAATGTGTGAGGAACATTTTAAGATTCAAATTGTCTACTTTTGCATCTGACCTGCACCTACAGTAACCCTGAAGGATTATTTCCCGCTCCTTCACATCCTGAACCCTCACCTTGATTTTGTGCTTTGGCAAGACAGTAACTTTACCAGCGGCCAAAAACCCCACGAGCACTCATGCAGCTGCTGCAACACACAAAGAGTCCCTTCTTTGTAACTCCAGATCCAACACACTGGTCCTCTGCATAGGATGTGTTCAAAGATGGAAGGAGAAACAGCATCGCACAGGAGTTTCAAAAGACCTCAAACGCACTCACACACATACAGCCCTCACACACCTGTGCAAACTCTCCATCTGACTTCCTATCTGCAAGTCGGGCACACACACACACACACACACACACACACACACACACACACAGTTCCTGTGGGCTCACACACTGCCCGGTCTGTTCTCCAGGGCGTTGGCCGCTGGGCACTTGGTCAATGTGTACACAAGTGTGATGCTTTAGCGCTCTAGGGACTGGTGTGCAGACAACATATGCACGCACGCGCACGCACACACACACACACACACACACACACCTGCACTTTAATATTACAAGCTTAAATCAGTAAACTTGTAAACTGTGACATATTTTCTGGATTGTTAGTTAAATTAGTGATCAAATGTGTTTGAGGTTAAAAGGGCCAAACTTCAGTTTTTAATATCATTTTATGTCCCATTGAAACATTCAACATTTCCCCAAAGAAAATACATGTTGTGACAGACGTCCCGCCCAGATTATACTCTCATGAATGTTTATTTTTAACACAAATCTGGATACTGGATGCATATGCAGAACAAATTTGTGGTCTTGGTTAAATGATAAAAAAAAGTAAATGCTTACTTGAAGCACCAAGAGAGAAACACTGATTTCTTTATTATTAAAAACAACAACAACCTTGCAACGCACGGGACACAGGATGTGAACAACAATCTCAGGGTCAAAGTCCTGTGCTTTGTATGCACGACAAACCATATCATAGCTCCTCTCTACAGATTCTGTTAATTATATTGGAACCGGCCATACAACTTTAACGCCTGTTGAGATGGATCGAGCTCAGATGACTGACTGTCAAGACAGTGACACTGTTTGGTCAAAAATAAAGATCACAGATACATAGTGCGTATATGTTTAGGACCACTGTCCTGCATTTGGACAAAGTGGACCCCAACATGTCCCCGAAGCTTTAACCCACGTCGTCAATGTTTCATTTGAGACGAAATGTGCTAAAGACTGAAGAGGCCAAACAATGAGAGGCTCACAATAAACCAATTCAGAGTCCTGTTAGATACACAGTGTTGTATCCATACAGCTGGGCAACTGGGAAGTAAAGGAAAGGACACACACAGACACACACACCTCCACTGTTTACAGACCACTAAGCAAATGTCTGAAGAGCGACGAAGCTGTGAAAAACTAAACTAAAACCCTTGTGTTACGGTCGACATCTCACTCAACATCCAGCCAACATCAGTCCACACCACACAGGTGATATGACACACCATTTGCAAATACACCAGACACACACACGTGCACCCACACACACACACACACACACACACACACACACACACACACACACACATACAAGCACACAGATTCAAGGAAGCTCAACTTTGGCTTTTATTTAATGGGCTTCAAGTAGAAAAAAATGGTTGTTTATTTCACATTGTTCCCTGAAGTTTGAATGGTCTCAATAGTTGCTTTGAGAAATGCCTCGGAATTTGATTGTCTTTGTGCTAAATTCAAAATTAAAGATCTCTTTTTTGGGTTGAGAAGTTATTTTTTCCCAAATGTCCTAAACTACATAAACCTTCGGCGTGCTTCACAGACTGTGCAGCTCTTTTCCAAATGCGCACTGCAGTGAACCGTCACGCGCAGTCGATGGCCGGCACAAGCAACACACCAAGCTGAATTAATTTCTGGATGAGCTCACTTTGCCAATAAATCTGACTAATGCTGCCATAGACAAAGAAAGAAAAAGAAACGCTTCCCCAGCCCTGGTAAAAGTAAGCCCTTGAGCGCCAACAAGTGCACCACTGTTCCCCTTTGCTCGAAACACTGCACAGACTGTGAGATATCACCTGTCATGTACAGTATGTTTGACTATGCATTATCATGTAGTGGTGAATTCCAAGGCACATACCGTCCGCAACTCCGAGGTCAGGCTGCGCAAGAGCTCCTGCCACTCCTCTGCCGTCCGTATTTCTCCTGAATAAAAGGAAGATAACAGGAAATGAGAGACTGATAAGAAACACAACGGCACCTTGATGATTCATTTGCAGTTTCTTTAGTACCATTTCATTTCACTTTTCCTGTTTTACTTCTTCAAGTAATCTTGATAGCAAATCCTTCACACAGACTAAATGATGTGTTCTCTATGTCCCTCTATTTTACCATCACAACCCCTCTTGTGCACTATATTACCTCTCACTCCCGTCATTACTTTATCTGTAACATCTGGGATGCTCCCCCTTAATGACAGGATGGACGTGCAGCCAACTGTGCAGCTGCACTCATTGCCCCCATAAAAACTATTTCAATGAGTGAAATGACTTTAAAATCAAATGATGAGTGCAAAATAATGAATAAAATATAATGATTATCATTAGGACTACAACCTTATTCAATTTACAAGGTCAAGAGTGGTCTTTCGTGCCTAAGTGGTACCTCCAGCTTGTGTGTCTGCAGCTACAACTCACCACTCACTGTGGAGAGATGAAAGAATCAATTTCTCCATGAGATCAACAATATTAAATCATGCGTATCTTTGGAAATCAACGCAAAGTTGCCTTGAATTGAGGCCCCTAAATCTCACATCTACAACCGGAGTGAACCGGACTCTACCTTATATTTGGCAGGGGTTTTATTTGGGCACATACAATCCTCCACATCCATCTCACAGTATTTACCCGCCTGTCAGCCTTGCACTTCCTACTGACCAAAGACAATCTCTGCCCCTGCCCCAGGATCTGACCTTTCCCCTCGGTATCACCTTGCCATAAACGTCCAACGTTTGAACAGGGCATTCTTAGTCGGGATGAGGCAACAATCTGTGTCAGGAGGCACCAGCGGCCCTCGGGGAGGTGCTGGAGCCGACCCCCTCTCTGCTTTATGGCGCTCATTTAGGACAGCAGGCAAGACTAATGTGTGCGTGTGTGTGTGTCTGTGTGTGTGTGTGTGTGTGTGTGTGTGTCTGTGCGTGTGAGACAATGGTGTGTTGGTGCATGTGTGTGTGAGAGATAATTTAAGGGTAGAGGCAATGACTGTAGACCAGTGCTGGAATCCAGCTGGCTCCACTGCTCGCTAACCATCAACCAGTAATGAGTCCTGAGACAGACAGACACACAGACAGACTGATAAAAAGGGGAGAAGGACAGGCGGACAGATAGATGATGGCAGATAATAACTAGACGGACAGATGAGAAAGAATCACTAGAAGATGCAGCAAGAGACAAAACATGAAGGAGGAGAAGGACAGACGACTGAAATGTATTTGATGTGCTTAAAGTAATGAAGAAGATGTGTTTTTGGTAAAACAATGATGCTGAAGGCAGTTGTCTGTCCATACTGTAAGTATCCAATACCTCATTAACACCAACCGAACTAAGTCCCACGTGTGCATCATGGACTTTCAGCCCTCGTTTAGTCAGAGGAGCAAAGCACATACTTAACTATATACATTACCTGTCCGGACAAAGTTTGACACGGGATCCTCTTGCCTCTCTGGTCTTTTTTTTTTGTGGGGGGGGGGGGGATACTTCAAACTAGAGACTAGATTTTTGCTAAGATTTGATACGTAACTTACAAGTATTGTCACTGAGTAACAGATGATGGCAGATATAGATCCTGCCGACTCAGCACGTGGCACCGTCGCCCATTGTCTTGAGCCAGTTGAAGTTTGGGCCGAAGTTGATTCAGGGGGAAGGGGTGGAAGCTGTGCGCTCGGGTGGAGAAGGAATTCCAACAGAGATGTAAATACCACTCGTCTGCCGTAATGTACTGAATCTGAGAGCTTTTCCAGTTAGAGTTAATAGTACAGAAGGCTACTTAAAACCGCTACCATCACTAAAACCACTATTATCTTTTTCAGCAAGGAGGAGTTTAATAATTAGCGGTGAAAGCTATTATGCCCCCGCACACTCATGCCCCATGCTCCCCAATTGGAAGGAAGAGATGCTGTAAATGTGTTACACACCCAGCGGTGGGGGGGGGGTGTATGGAAGTGACGAGTGGGTGGGTGAGTGGGAGCCAGGGCAGAGGACGTCATGATCCTGCTGTCAATATACTGTGTGTGTGTGTGTGTGTGTGTGTGTGAGACAGTGAGAAAGTTCCTTCACATGCTGTCCAACACTGGAATGTGTGAACATACTGCGCAGTATACAGTATGTGTTACAGTATAGTCTCCCTACAGCTCCAACTATCGGAGCTGCTCCTGTAACCACAGGATCTCCAGGCTTCCGTTTCAGCAGTCACACTACATCTGCGTCATCTCATTCTCTAGTGCATGTGTGTGACCGCAGGGACAGATTCACAGCAATGGACTGACCGATTCTGCGTACCTCACCACGGATTTGCAGCAGTGGTGCTCACGTGGCCATTGCATGATAAATCAAGCAATCATCAAACAATGGGAAGAATAAGAGCAGCTGCCATGAGACGTATGTAAGAAGATATAAAGCACATGAACATACATCGATACAACTTTGTATCTTGTGTTGAGAGATAGTTCAGATTTGTTTTGTTAACCTCTGCCGGCTCGTCTTACCTTCAGGGGACACCGGATATCGAGGTTTGGTTTACGTTGGGTAGCAGATGGTGTGCACAGAGTTGGGGAGATGCCTTTAAACGTGTAACCGTACACCTAACCTTGAAGTATCGCCACTTATGGGTTTTTAAACGGTCGGACATTATTGTGCGAGCGCGGTGGAGTTTTTTTCCATTTCAGAAACACAACCTGGTTCCTGCCCAGGCGCTTTGGGTTTTGAAGGGATGACGGACAATGAGCTGAAAGCTCTTACTATTGTCTGTACGCGCCGTCGTGTTGGGATGGGTCTATCTCCACAGTTCACTTCACCTGTGTAATCTTAGAGCATCAATTCTCTTCTGAGACGAGACTGATCTTAATGTTCGTCCAATAGTTACTTCAACAGATCACCTGTTGAAAGGATAACTTGTAACGCCCTTTACTCCTCGACCCACAAATAGCTGTTTTACCTAATATTTCTCATTGGTATAAAGAAAATAGATGCAAAGAAAATGAAACCTGAAACTTACGTAAGTGTGAGTGTTTTACGACCAAAGAATTTAACACCTTAAACTGCGGTATGCCCTGGTCCTCCTTCCTGCTCTCATTTGACATGGCCGGCGGCAAAATTGCTCTCACACATTCTCGTCCACCATCAAATCCATCCGTCCATTATCTCCGGCCGATTAATCCTTTAAGGGTCGCGGGGGGACTGGAGCCAATACTGGCTGACATGGGGCGAGAGGCGGGGGTTCACCCTGGACAGGTCGCCAGCCCATCGCAGAGCCAACCGTACAGAGACGAGCAACCAGTCCCTCTCTAATTCACACCCAACTCTCCAATGAACCTAACTCCCTTCTGCATGTCTTTGGAGAACCCAAAGAGAACCCTGGGAAACAGGAGAACCTCCATGCCGGTTGGTTCCAACCGAGAACCTTCTAAATGTGAGGCGACAGCGCTTACCGCTACACCACCACCGGCAGCACCACCACTGCCACACCCTCAACAACTGCCATCCAATACAGCTATGACAACCGGACAACAGGTTACAGTGTAATGAATTCCTTGACTCACCACTGCTACCTGTAACCCAGAGGGTGAACGGACTTTGCACTACTGTCACACACACACACAATGGTCTGATACCCCCTGTCAGTAACAACTGGTCTTCTCCTTCCACTGCCCCGGTCCACCTCGCAAGGATAACACAACCTTGTGTGTCTAGAAAATGTCTGCGATTACGATTGATTGAATTTGCAATACCCACGGTTCTAGCAAAGAGCTGAATCGTGCATGTGTGGGGGTTGGGGTGGCGGCTCTGCTTGCGTATGTTTAAAAAGTCACCACACGCCACTGACTGGTAGTTCAAACATACCAGGGAAAACTTCGGCGGCTCCACATCTGCACAGACAGTAGTGCCGGCCAATGCTTTTTAAAAAATCCTGTCTCACAGTCCTCCCAACCCCCACTTGCGTGCGTGCGTGCGTGCGTGCGTGTGTGTGTGCGTGTGGGTGTGTGTATTCTCCCTCCACAGCACAAAGCAGCCATTGGTTGGCCAGATATGTTGGAGGGAAAAAAAGGGAGCAAGTAGCAGGCAGAGTGAAGCAGGGAGATAGTGCTGACTCAGGCACTCAGCCCATTGTTCTCGTAGGCTCGTAACCCTACACCTCCCTGCTTCCAGCCAGACAGCCCATTGGCCAGCCGCAAGTGCTGGAGCCAGGGGGACTGCGGTGTTAAACAGCGCCCCCCGAAAAAAAATAAAAAAAATCTTATCTCTTCCTCCATTAGTCCCACAATGAAAGAATTCAGCAGCCAAACTCACAATGGACTCAGGGCCACTCAGGTTGCGATATCTCTGTTGCATCTCGACGATTTGGAGAAAGGTATTTTGGTGATGATCGGGGCATTTTATATGAGAGGTTCATACCTGTTTGTTGTGTGCTGCTCTGACAGAAATTGCACATTTTGAAATGTGGGCTTTCTGCAAGTATGTATGTGTGTGTGTGTGTGTGTGTGTGTGCGTGTGCGTGTGTGTGTGTGTGTGTTTGTGTGTGTGTCTGTGTGTGTGTGTGTGTATTTGCCATCCTGTCTGCTCAAATTCCCTTTCCTATACAACTAAACTGCAACGGCAAATACTTTTTGTACAAAATGTAATCACCGTCTGGATTATGTCCAAAAGCAACTGATTTTTTTTTTTTTTTTTACCAATAAGGAGCTGCAGCAGACTTCCAGGAGGTGGTTGCGGTGCATGGCGGGTGTACGAGGCAGACGGCTTTCAGAGATAAGGACTGCATGCATTGATTAAAAAAACGTCAGGACACATTTGGGTTTTATCCGTCACTGAAAACATCTCTTTCCAAAGGACCAGACTTAAAAATAGGAGGAATAAAACCGCGGCATTTGGCAGCGCTCTTTTCACACAAGACTGACAAAGCGTGGACCGTGTCTCTTTGGGACTCTTTCGTGTGGTTTCTGATCAGCCCCTCTGTGCACAGAGAGCTGTCGGACTAAAACTGTACACATAGCACATATTGTCACGATGATACCAGAGGAGAAACGATACAGGGGGGGGGTGCTCGCCTTGGGGAGACAGATTAGCAGGTAACAAATCAGGGATGGACAGGGGGAGGAAAGTGAGAGTTGCAGCAGCAGCAGCACCAGTAATGGGATCCTCAGTTAACTAGGCCATTTAGATTCTCATGGTGATAAATAGCTTCTGCCTGCTGCAGAGGGCCGAGTTCAGTGAGTCGAAAACTTTCAGGGAAGAGGCAGAAAACTCGGTTGTATAACATGTTTTATGTCACTGGAGTTGGCATGAGACAAATAATATGGAAAAATATTTTTTTTTTATGTTATGTTTTATGTTATGTTACCGTTTCATCTTTGTTCATACTACGATTACTATGATTATCTTCCTCTGACTGTGTCCGTGGCTCTAGCTTTTGTTTGTTTCATGGTGTCAAATCAACTTTGTAATTTGCAGATCAAACACATACAATAAAGAGTTCATGGAGATTGCTACATGCTTGAATTAAACCATTCCCTTCTGCACATTCCGCATGAGCAAAGCAATGTTATAGTTCTACTGACATACTTTGTAAACAAGTGAGCGGCCCTGCAAATCACTAAGGAACTGTAATAAAGTTAAAGTACAGAAATTGTAATAAAAACATGAATTTTAATGGAGTTTCCATTTGAAAGGTATTTTTTTTCCAAAGTGACTTGCAATAAGTACATTTAATCCCTCAGGAATAAAGGCTAACTGTGATCAAATTGGAGGATTTATTTAGAGCATCAAAAGTAAAAGTGCTCATTGTGCAGAATGGTTCCTTTCAGATGCATCAAGAGGCAAGAGGTGTGGTCATGTTTGTTTTGACTGACGTTAATAATCAGACATTGAATCAAATGTGAGGGCGTTAAAAAGTTTTACGGTGGGAGGGGGCGAACAAAAATTGTTGCACAAAGTGTAAAAAAAAATGAATTGTTCATTATTGCTGACTTATTATTCCTTTTCACTTTGCACTGATTTGTTTTAAGGGTGATTTCATAACAACCACTTGCAATTCAATGAGCAGGAAATGTGGATCATCACCAAAAAATGAATCTAAACGTGTGCTTCGGGGGCCAAACATACATAAGTACATACATACAGTAGGTCTGCTCAGGACAACTCTTCTTTTTGGAAGATATACTGTAACGGGATACTTCTTGCTCCATGAGCAACAGGCCTGCGATCGCCTGTGGGGCTACAAGTGTTGTTTCTAGTGACCTGGTGAGTTATATGGTTGTTTATATTCCAGCAATAATCTTTTTTACTGTACAGCAGTTGGAAACAGTTCCACCATGTTAATAACTGCCAAATCTTTTGGCCGCATCCTTTATTAATCAATGAGAAGTTCGTCATATTTGGCACATCGGATAAGACGTCGAAAATGAACGGCCCGAGGCACTGCTCGAGCCTCCTCATGCGTTCACACGGATATATCTGCCCTCATCCGCAATCGCTGCGTTCTCGAACAACGACGAACATACAGTATTACAACTGTTTCCACATTCCCATGGCTGCAGCATTGTTTGTGTGTGACGCGGAACAATTAGCCGCTTTTCCCGTGTGAGACAACCGATTCCCCTGAGCCCACGTTTATTAGATTCCGCCCTAGGTGTATGAATATGGAGGAGGGTTGGCGTTGGGGGCACAATGCCCCGCTCCTGTCCCAGTCTGAAACAGCGGTCGAACAATTCTGCCCACGACACGAGACAACAAGGCTCTTTCAGCTGGCCGAGCGGCCCACACTCAGCCTCGGCAGCTCGATTTGTGTGTATTCCGGTGAACACTTCTCCTGGGAATGGTAGGGAGTGGGTTATGTGTCATTTAATCACGACCAGAGTGACTTTCCAAATGCAATAAAGGCACTGAGTGTGTGAAGCTGCTGGGATTAGCAGCTCATCTACTTAGTTTAGCAACTCGCAAGGTTATAGTTCTACTCCCTGAAACTCAAGTTAGTTTTTTTTAGTCTCTCCATTTGCGTGAAGTGCAATAATGAGGGATAAAGACAGACGTATAACAGAGGAGCAGTGACATGAAAGAAGAACTGTATCAGTGCATGGGCATATTCATAATGATTACTGTCAGTTTGACCAAAGTGGAAACTGAAGTCGGTTTACACAGGTGAACATTTGGCAGGCTTTGAAATGATGGCATATTTGCAGTGTAAGAAATGGCTTTGCTCCAAAATAAGCTGGGGGTTAAGGGGGACTTATCTGATTAATGTCCTGCCGCATGTGCACGTGGATGTGCAGAAACCAGGTCACAACAGGGCATGCATAGGAATTTTCCACAAAGATTTTTCTAACATAAGCTGATTCCTCAGAGTAACTCGGTTCCTTGTGTGCATGCAAAGGCCCCGCATGTTTGAACTCATGTCTTGTGCTTTTTTTTTTACTTCCACCATCCTCCAGCCATGTGTACTATACAGCCACCGCGCTCATTTATCTTCCTTACCCCGGGTCCTCGTGCCCCCCGCCCCGCTTGTACTTCCCCTCCCTCTCCTCTTGATTTGGCGTGTACAATCAGCTGTCCTGCCCCCTTTTTTCATCCCCATGTTCCTTCAAAGAGTCAAAACGGGGGCCTCTCTGAGGTATTAAATATCTTTATTAAACTGCTGCTTTGGGGGCTACCCCCTCCTCAGCCCCCTGCCTCTTCCTTTTCTCCTCTGTACATCCCATCTATCCCCATAAACTTGGCCTCTGTCGGCTTCTCTTCAAAGGCTCCTGCCATGCGGCTTCTGCCGGATACCTGCTGCGCTGCAAGATCATGCACAAAAGCCTCCGCTGGTCCCTGCTGCGCTAAACCAGGCAAGCCCCGCCACACTCGGCTGGGCCACATCTGATGGGGGGGTGGGGGGGGACTTTGCTTAGGCGGAGTCCAGGATCAGTGAGTAGACTGACACTGGGGCGGGCGCAACGGATTTTCGTAGGACAGCTGTGTCATGGTTTAGTGACTGCTATCAAAGGACGAGCTCTGGAGTAACCACGTCCCCCCCCCCCCCCCGCCCCCGCCCCCGCACACACAAACACAAACACCTTTTGGTAGTTTTCACTCATGCACATAGAGTCACTGTGCATGCATGTGAGGGTGTTGGGGATGTGACTTTGGCAGATGGTTGCTACAAATTTGTTCCCTAACAGACCTAAACCCTCCTCCCTCCGGGGGTGACCACGTTCGAAAGGCCTTTCCTGACTTGCATTATGCCAAATCCTCACACCGTGACTTCACCCACGAGTCATCTGTCGTCATAGTGACGTCACAGGAACTCAAGTGAGCTGCCGAGAAATATCACAATCACACAGCGTTGTAGCGCTGGAATGTGACATTAGGGGACGGGCAGAAACGCCAAGAGGCTCAAGTATTCAGCATGCGAGCGTCAGATTAGAGTCCAATCACCTGTTTGAAGATAGAATCACATAATATATGAGGCTGAATTGTGACGTTACGCTAAACACTTTGACAGCGGCTTGACATGCTGTCCTTACTTTGCATATAGTGAGATGTGTTGATCAGGTTTGTCCAGTTGCACCTGTCTGATCCACAGTGTGGGTGGTGTTCAGTGTCACTGGCTCCGCAAAACAATATATCTGATTTCACATGACCTCACCGGTCGATGACACCAAACAACAGTCACATGAATTAAATCCATCACATATATAATAAAAAAATATATATAAACGCGTGTCTCCGACTTTGAGCTGTGTTGGAGTTCATTGCTCGTCTCCCTCAGTTCTAGATTGACATTCTGGTCCATCAGACGTCTGCGTCCGCATGATGCCGGGGCGACGTGTATTGATACGAATGATAAGAAAATTGCCCTAACAGGTGCAACAAAACTAACAGGAGATATCAATCCAATCAGTCCACGCCCGCTCGACTCAGCCCCGGGAGGAGGTCTTATCAGCCTGAAGAGTGAAAACGCCGGCGTGGTTTTCGTCATGCGGGCGCGAAGATTAAGCCCTTTGGGAATCAAGTCTTGTCAAGTCGCTGTGATAAACGCTGCATGTAAAAAAGCAGACGTATAATTCTCCACAGTGTTCTAAACACAGCTGAGTAGTCCTTGTATTTTTTACGTCCTGCATAATTGATCTTTGCTGGAAGGATGCACAAACCTCGATACACGCTGGTCAATATAACTTATAAATAATGGAAATATCTACTATAAAGTAGAAAAAGCATCACTAGAATTTTTCTCTCCACTGCTACAGGATAGGAAAACATCTGACTAACTTTATCCCAAATTATGAAGATTGATCTCGTTACAAAAAGAATAAATAGATATATATATAGATATATATATATATATCTATAGATATATATATATCTATATATATCGATTCTTGTGGCATTGAACTTATTTGACTGCTGTACAGCTGTTCGGCAGTACAACGTTGAGGGGAAACAAGCAATGATGAAATGTTGGTGAAGTGTTTTGTTGAAGTTTGAAATATTAAATCAACAATTTGTATTGTACACTTTTGCATCGCCAGCTCACATGCGAGCCGGTCTCCTCAAATCTCAGCGTGTGACAACAAGCCAATCAGTGCAACTCTACTGCCATTTCTTGTCCGCCCTGTATTGACCGACTTCATCCAGTTGTGAAGTGGCTGCTTGTAAAACTACACTTTCAGAGCAGCCTCCCCCCACACGGCCTGCTGCAGCGGACTCTTTGTCCATCACAATGTGAGCCGGGGAAACAAAGGCACCATTGCGGACCCTGAGGTTTTTTGGGAGCTGTCTGTCACTCAAACCCATTGTTGACGT